>NC_091977.1:231652053-231952053 GCF_044704955.1 Pristiophorus japonicus | reverse complement strand
TTTTTTATGGCATCAGAATCTGTTGCAGTAAAAAGAGAAAAGCTTCAAGGATTACATATACTTAAACAGGCTCGTGTTAACGTGTGTGAATGATGGTTTGATGGCTGCAAACATTCATTTCCATGACATCAGTAAGGTTAAGAAAGCAAATGGCATGTTGGCCTTCATAGCGAGGGGATTTGAGTACAAGGGCAGGGAGGTGTTGCTACAGTTGTACAGGGCATTGGTGAGGCCACACCTGGAGTATTGTGTACAGTTTTGGTCTCCTAACCTGAGGAAGGACATTCTTGCTATTGAGGGAGTACAGCGAAGGTTCACCAGACTGATTCCCGGGATGGCGGGACTGACCTATCAAGAAAGACTGGATCAACTGGGCTTGTATTCACTGGAGTTCAGAAGAATGAGAGGGGACCTCATAGAAACATTTAAAATTCTGACGGGGTTAGACAGGTTAGATGCAGGAAGAATGTTCCCAATGTTGGGGAAGTCCAGAACCAGAGGTCACAGTCTAAGGATAAGGGGTAAGCCATTTAGGACCGAGATGCGGAGGAACTTCTTCACCCAGAGAGTGGTGAACCTGTGGAATTCTCTACCACAGAAAGTTGTTGAGGCCAATTCACTAAATATATTCAAAAAGGAGTTAGATGAGGTCCTTACTACTAGGGGGATCAAGGGTATGGCGAGAAAGCAGGAATGGGGTACTGATGTTGAATGTTCAGCCATGAACTCATTGAATGGCGGTGCAGGCTAGAAGGGCCGAATGGCCTACTCCTGCACCTATTTTCTATGTTTCTATGTTTCTATGTTATAATGAGCTTAAATGACACATTTTCTATGCTTTCCTCCGGGTCCCGATGGCTTATGCTGATTTCATTTTGTTTAACGCCCGTTTTTTTACATTTGTGAATGAGATTCTCAGGAAATTACAGCCAGCAGGACCAAATTTGGCATAAATCTCGGTGTATCTGTGCATGACGAGGAAATTCCGGGCCCATGGTCACTTAAGCAATTGGGTCGAACATTGCTTGCAGTATATTCAGATTACCTGCTTTTTAGAAACATGGCATTTTAATCTAACTCGACATGTTCTGATGTGAGAGAAGTACACACTTTAGAGTGATGTGTGCTGCCAGTGCTAAATTGTACTGCTGGCTCTGCCTCATTCTGTACTTGGACCTGTCATAGCTCTCGGCACCTGTAGTTAATGCACTGGCAGATCTCAGAAGGCTGGTTACATTTTTAAAGTTAGTGAAGAGCTTAAAGCAGGGAGCTTTTGAAACTTTAAATGTAACTTTTTTGCTGCAACAACAACAACTTGCATTTATATAGCACATTTAACATAGTAAAAATGTCCCATGGTGCTTCATAGGGGCGTTATCAAACAAAATTTGACACGGAGCTGCATAAGGAGATATTAGGACACTTTTAAGGAGTGTCTTAAAGGAGGACTGAGAGGCGGGGAGGTTTAGGGAGAGAATTCAAAAGCTTAGGGCCTCGCAGCAGGTATAATGGCCAATAAACATAGAAACATAGAAACATAGAAAATAGGTGCAGGAGTAGGCCATTCGGCCCTTCGAGCCGACACCACCATTCAATAATATCATGGCTGATCATTCCCTCAGTACTCCTTTCCTGCTTTCTGTCCATACCCCTTGATCCCTTTAGTCGTAAGGGCCATATCTAACTCCCTCTTGAATATATCCAATGAACTGGCATCAACAACTCTCTACGGTAGGGAATTCCACAGGTTAACAACTCTCTGAGTGAAAAAGTTTCTCCTTATCTCAGTCCTAAATGGCTTACCCCTTATCCTTAGACTGTGTCCCCTGGTTCTGGACTTGCCCAAAATCGGGAACATTCTTCCTGCATCTAACCTGCCCAGTCCCGTCAGAATTTAATGTTTCTATGAGATCCCCTCTCAACCTTCTAAACTCCAGTGAATAAAGGCCCAGTCGATCCAATCTCTCCTCATATATCAGTCCAGCCATCCCGGGAATCAGTCTGGTGAACCTTCACTGCACTCCCTCAATAGCAAGAACGTCCTTCCTCAGATTAAGAGACCAAAACTGAACACAGTATTCCAGGTGAGGCCTCACCAAGGCCCTGTACAACTGCAGTAAGACTTCCCTGCTCCTGTACTCAAATCACCTAGCAATGAAGGCCAACATACCTATTGCCTTCTTCACCACCTGCTGTACCTGCATGCCAACGTTCAATGACTGATGTACCATGACACCCAGGTCTCATTGCACCTCCCCTTTTCCTAATCTGCCGCCATTCAGATAATATTCTGCCTTCGTGTTTTTGCCCCCAAAGTGGATAACCTCACATTTATCTACATTATACTGCAACTGCCATGCATTTGCTCATTAATCTAACCTATCCAAGTCACTCTGCAGCCTCTTAGCATCCTCCTCACAGCTCATACCGCCACCCAGTTTAGTGTCTTCTGCAAACTTGGAGATATTACACTCAATTCCTTCATCCAAATCATTGATGTATATTTTAAATAGCTGGGGTCCCAGCACTGGGCCCTGCGGCACCCCACTAGTCACTGCCTGCCATTCTGAAAAGGACCCGTTTATCCCGACTCTCTGCTTCCTGTCTGCCAACCAGTTCTCTATCCACGTCACTACATTATCCCCAATACCATGTGCTACAATTTTGCACACCAATCTCTTGTGTGGGACCTTGTCAAAAGCCTTTTGAAAGTCCAAATACACCACATCCACTGGTTCCCCCTTGTCCACTCTACTAGTTACATCCTCAAAAAATTCCAGAAGATTTGTCAAGCATGATTTCCCTTTCATAAATCCATGCTGACTTGGACCGATCCTGTCACTGCTTTCCAAATGCGCTGTTATTTCATCTTTAATAATTGATTCCAACATTTTCCCCACTACTGATGTCAGGCTAACCGATCTATAATTAACCGTTTCCTCTCCCTCCTTTTTTAAAAAGTGGTGTTACATTAGCTACTTTCCAGTCCATAGGAACTGATCCAGAGTTGATAGACTGTTGGAAAATGATCACCAATGCACCCACTATTTCTAGGGCCACTTCCCTAAGTACTCTGGGATGCAGACTAACAGGCCCTGGTGATTTATCAGCATTCAATCCCATCAATTTCCCTAACACAATTTCCTGACGAATAAGGATTTCCTTCAGTTCCTCCTTTTCACTAGATCCTCGGCCCCCTAGTAGTTCCGGAAGGTTATTTGTGTCTTCCTTCGTGAAGACAGAACCAAAGTATTTGTTCAATTGGTCTACCATTTCTTTGTTCCCCATTATAAATTCACCCGAATCTGACTGCACTAATCTTTTTCTCTTCACATATCTATAGAAGCTTTTGTAGTCAGTTTTTATGTTCCCGGCAAGCTTCCTCTCATACTCTATTTCCCCCCTCCTAATTAAACCCTTTGTCCTCCTCTGCTGAATTCTAAATTTCTCCCAGTCCTCAGGTTTGCTGCTTTTTCTGGCCAATTTATATGCTTCTTCCTTGGATTTAACACTATCCTTAATTTCCCTTGTTAGCCACGGTTGAGCCACCTTCCCCATTTTATTTTTACTCCAGACAGGGATGTACAATTGTTGAAGTTCATCCATGTGATCTTTAAATGTTTGCCATTGCCTATCCACCGTCAACCCTTTAAGTATCATTTGCCAGTCTAATCTATGCAATTCACATCTCATATTATCGAAGTTACCTTTCTTTAAGTTTAGGACCCTAGTCTCTGAATTAACTGTGTCACTCTCCATCTTAATATAGAATTCTACCATATTATGGTCACTCTTCCCCAAGGGGCCTCGCACAACAAGATTGCTAATTAGTCCTTTCTCATCACCCAGTCTAGGATGGCCAGCCCTCTAGTTGGTTCCTTGACATATTGGTCCAGAAAACCATCCCTAATACACTCCAGGAAATCTTCCTCCACCGTGTTGCTACCAGCTTGGTTAGCCCAATCTATATCTAGATTAAAGTCACCCATGATAACTGCTATACCTTTATTGCACGCATCCCTAATTTCTTGTTTGATGCTGTCCCCAACCTCACTACTATTGTTTGGTGAGTTGAGACTATGTTTTCAAGATGATCTCCTGATGTGTCATCAGATCGGTGACTGCAGCTTCCCAATTTTATTGTAGCTTCCGTATTGATGCGATACAAAAACTGTGTCTCACTTTAAAAACTGCACCACAACCTGTCAAAACCTCATTTTTGCATCCCTTTTCCTGATCCTTACTCTGATTTGATGCCAATTCCCGCCCTCCACCCCTTGCCAACTTTCTACAGCATGTTTCTCCCCGATTGGCTGTTCAAGTATGAGCCTTGCCGTGATTATTAGTTGGGGATTTCACCAGGGGCATCACAACTGAACCAATTCTACTCTCGCCTTATGCTCTTATCAACACACATTTCTAGCCCAGGTCATTGAATAACGATTGGGAGAGAAAACGGTGATGGAATTTCCTCCTGCCTAGCTCAGGGTTTCTCAGACTGTCATTCGAGGTCCTACTGTTACCCTGACTGAAAGTGACCTACAACCACAACCTGCATGTATATAGCACCTTTAACGTAGTAAAATGTCCCAAGGCACTTCACAGGAGCGTTATCAGACAAAATTTGACACTGAGCCACATCAAGAGACATTAGGACAGGTGACCAAAATCTTGATCTAAGAGGTAGATTTTAAGGAGGGATTTAAAGGAGGAGAGAGAGGCAGAGAGGGTTAGGAAGTGAATGTGACTGTGACCATGGTAAACTATCCCTCCTCGTTCATCTTGAACTGTCTGCAGCCTTTGACATGGCTGACCACAGCATCCTCCTCCAACACTTCTCCTTCGTCGTCCAGCTGAATGGGACTGCATTCGCTTGGTTCCATTCTTATCTATCTAATCACCTCCAATTGATTCGCTTCCCACCCCCGCACCGTCACCTCTGAGATCTCCCAAGGATCTATCCTTGGCCCCCTCCTATTTCTCATCGACATGTTGCCGTTTCCATGTCAGGTTCCACATGTATACTGTGGGTGTACTCTGACACCTCCCAGCTCTACCTCCCCACCTCTCTCCACCCCTCCACGGGCTCTAAATCACACTGCTGGTCCAACTGGATCAGCAGAAATTTCCTACAACGAAATATTGGGAAGACCAAAGCCACTATCTTCGGTCCCCACCATAAACTCCATTCCCTAGCCACTGACTCCATCCCTCTCCCTGGCAACTGTCTGAGGCTGAACCAGACTGTTCGAAACCTTGGTGTCGTATTTGACCCCGAGTTGAGCTTCCGGCCACATATTCGCTCCAACACTAAAACCGCCTTCTTTCACCTCTGTAACATCGCCCGTCTCCACCCTTGCCTCAGCTCATCTGCTGTTGAAACCCTCATCCATGCCTTTGTTACCTCTTAACTATTCCAACGCTCTCCTGGCCGGCATCCCATCTTCCACCTGCCATAAACTTGAGCTCATCCATAACTCTGCTGCCCGTGTCCTAACTCGCACCGAGTCCCGTTCACCCACACCCCTGTGCTCACTGACCTACATTGGCTCCCGGTCCAGCAATGCCTCAAATTTTAAAACTCCCATCGTTGTTTTCAAATCCTTCCAAGGCCTCACCCCTCTCTATCTCTCAAAACCCCTCAAGCCCTAAAAACCTCTGAGATCTCTGTGCTCCTCCAATTCTGGCCTCTTGTGCATCCCAATCCTCTATTTTAATTGTTGGACCATTGGTGGCTGTGTCTTCAGCTGCCTGGGACCTAAGCTCTGGAATTCCTTCCCTAAACCTCTTTGCCTCTCTACCTCTCTCCTCCTTTAAGACGCTCCTTAAAACCTACTTCTTTGACCAAACTTTAGGTTACCTGTCCTAATATCACCTTATGTAGCTTGGTGTCAAATTTTGTTCGATAATCGCTGCTGTGAAGCACCTTGGGATGTTTTACGATGTTAAAGGTGTTATATAAATGCAAGTTGTTATTTTTGTTGAATTCAAGAGCTTGGGGTCGAGGCACACCTACTTGGCACAGGCCGGAGGTCTGAGAACCGGGTCCATGTGGCTCTGCCTACTCACTGGATAAACTCACAGGCATTGGGAAGCCTATATACAAATACTGTGAGGAAAAAAACTTAAATATCTGCAGAACAGTCCTTAACTGTGCAGCATCAGTCCTAAGTCTAGAGAGATGGCTTGCCCTATAGTTTAGCCAATGGTATCCATAGCGATGCTGGAGGAGATATGCTTAAAACATTTTTTTTGTGGTTTGTAACCTTGAAACCTCTTAATTTTATTACTACCATCTGAATCTGCCAAATGTACCATTCATTGATGTCCTATGAGGCAGTGTGTGGCATTAGCAACATGTCATTAGCAACATGTCTCAAACAATCCGAATGAGTACTTTTCCTTTTTTACCAGTTTATTTTTGACTTGCTAATAATTTTTCAGAAACAGCTTTTTTTTAAGATACTACCAAGTCACTCTATATTTGCTCCTGTCAAGACTTATCATTCTCTTGCCTGATTTGCTAAACTTAATTTATAAACCCTTTCATTGGTCAGTATTTCTAAGGGCAGTTTTTGAAGTGGCTATTTACAGACATTTCGAATGAGCATGCGATGAAGGTTGAAGACCATGTGTTTGCTGCAGTTTCGGAGTAGTTCCCACAAACTACCAGGTACTTAATTGGGGAATAGTCTTGCATCCTTCCTGCTCTCTGATGATTGATTAGTCCTATCTCGGAGCAGAATGTTTGTTACTTCCAACCAACAACTATTTAAGAACCACAAGTCATAGAATCATAGAACAATGCCGAACAGAAGGAGCCATTTGGCGCATTGTGCCCGTGCTTGCTTTTTTGAAAGAGCTATCCAATTAGTCCCTCTCCCCTGCCCTTTCCCCACAGCCCTGCAAATTTTTTCCCTTCAAGTATTTATCCAATTCCCTTTTGAAAATTACTATTGAATCCGTTTCCACCACCCTTTCAGGTATGCATTCCAGATCATAACAACTTGCTGTGTAAAGATATTTCTCCTCATCGTGCCGCTGGTTCTTTTGCTAATAACCATGTCCTCTGGTTATTGACCCGTCTGTCACTGGAAATAGTTTCTCCTTATTTACCATATCGTCACCCTTCCTGATTTTGAACACTTCTATTAAATCTCCCTTTAACTTTTTCTGCTCTAAGTGTTCTAATTTGTAATCTTTTGATAATCTTCTTGGGATACCCTCCAGTTTTAGAGTACTAATGTAGAATTACATAGCAGGTAAGTTTCCCATATGGGGGCGGTATCCCAGTCGGGGCGGCCCGGCTGCGAAATTGCAGTTAGCGTCCCTCACAGAAAGTGGAGCGCAATGTCGCGCACTCCACTTCCTGTTGAGGCGGGTTTGGGGGCTCTACTCGGGCGGGTTCCTCAGAGCTACACGACTTGTCAGTGTCGTGCTGATGCGTTTCAACGCCCCCTCCCCTTCCATTAAAAGGGAGCGCCACTGCGAGCTCTGCACGGTCATTTGATGGCCTCCACTGGGCCACCAGGGCTGTGTGGTGCCGTGGCTGCAAACGGAGTGCCGGGCTGCACGATGGTAGCCCAGACCACACGATAGCAGATTACAATGGGCCGACGGGTGAGTTGGCCAGAAGAAAATGGTGGCGCGCAGCACAGCCTCGCGGGAGACTGGCCAATTTCCGCCGTGGGGCGCTAACGGGTCACCACGCATGGCGATGACATCACCGCCAGTTGTGTGCGGCCGGGGGCACGACTAGTAGGGCGCGGCACTACCGTGTCACTCCCTGGAGGTGCTAACAGAAGCCGCAGAACAGGGCAATTTCAGCCCAATAGACTCTACAGCATAGTGACAGGCCATTGGGCCCAACTGGTCTATTCCAGTGTTTATGCTCCATACAAGCCTCCTCCTACCATTCTTCTTCTCACCCTCTCAACATATCCTTCTATTCCTTGCTCCCTTATATACTTATCTAGCTTAAATACATTTATGCTATTCGCCTCAATTACTCCATGTGATAGTGAGTTCCACATTTGCACCACTCTCTAGGTAAAGAAGTTTCTCATGAATTCAATATTGGATTTATTAGTGACTATCTTATATTTATGGCCCCTAGTTTTGGACTCCCTCACAAGTGGAAAGTATTGTGGTGACTATTTAGAAAATGGAACTTTATTCTTGCTTTTTAGTTGTTTCTCCTCCTAACTGTTGCCAATGTGACATTGGGGCCATTGCGTTTCCTCTGCATTCCATTGTAACCTACGGATTGTGTGAAGGCAGGTGGGCGAGGGAAGAGAACAGATGAGGTGCCAGTTTCTAGTTTTGCTTTCCTTTCTCTTCAGCGTACTTCCCTGGAGGGAAGGGGTGGAGAGAAGTGGGATGGTAAATGGTTGGCCATTGGCTGTTGATGGGTATAAATTGCAAAGATCCTTGGCAAAAAAGTGATTGGTAAAACACTTGAGGTGGTGTTAAATTGTTTGGCTGGTCCTGAAGCCGTGTTGGCATCAATTGCTAATAATTTCGAGGATGTAGATGTTGGCACATGGCCAATATAATTTGCTGCCATGTCACAGTTAGCACAGTGTTACATTTTCTTTCGAGCCTGGATTTTGAACAGTGTGGAGCTGTTGTGAAACATCTTTAAATGAGACTTGTTGACTTTGTTTTTTTGTTAGTGCTTTGCCAGGTATTGCTGGTTCTGTTCACAGTAAAATCACTTGTTCATTGACTTGGTTTACAGGCCAAAAAAAAACAAGGTCATAAATTCATGAATCGGTGGTGCTGTATGTAGCTGAGCATGAATGATCTGGAACATGTTACACTCCGTGCTGAAAAATTACCAATCTGAACTGATTACCTGTGATTTGAGTTCCAACACAGGTTTTGTGTTTTTTTAATGCAGGATTTTCCATTGGAGAGCAGCTTTCCTTATTCAAGTTTTGTTAGCCAACAGGGTGTTTGATATGTTTTAGTAACCGTGTACAAATGGTCCCCTTGGCCAATTAAATTTAGGAAACATAGGGCAGGTAAAAGGAGACGAGGATGGCTGGATCTTCAGCTAAGTGTCTTTACAGTACTGCTTGTGGGCCAGGAGGAGTAGGATTGTTTCTTCAAGGCCCAACAAGCTAACCCCATAATCTGGCCTCCCCACCTCCATGATCTGCCTCCGCGATCTCCCCACAATCTACCCACTCCCCCACCTCCCCACCATGATCTGTCAACTTCCCTACCCCCGTCCCCACAACCATGCTCTACCCAACCCTACACCCTTGCAATATCCGTTCCCCTCCCCACAGCCGCCGTCCCCCGCCCGACTCCAAACCACTAAAGCTACCTACTCCAGGGCCTTGTACTGCAGTCTCCCGTGTCAGATAGACAGTCACGCCTGTCTTTCAAGCTGGCTGTCATGCGGAGAACCTGTGCTGGGGCCCCAGCTGTTTATATTGTATATTAATGATTTAGACGAGGGAATTAAAAGTAGTATCTCCAAATTTGCGGATGACACTAAGTTGGGTGGCAGTGTGAGCTGTGAGGAGGATGCTATGAGGCTGCAGAGTGACTTGGATAGGTTAGGTGAGTGGGCAAATGCATGGCAGATAAAGTATAATGTGGATAAATGTGAGGCTATCTACTTTGGTGGTAAAAACAGAGAGACAGACTATTATCTGAATGGTGACAGATTAGGAAAAGGGGAGGTGCAACAAGACCTGGGTGTCATGGTACATCAGTCATTGAAAGTTGGCATGCAGGTACAGCAGGCGGTTAAGAAAGCAAATGGCATGTTGGCCTTCATAGCGAGGGGATTTGAGTACAGGGGCAGGGAGGTGTTACTACAGTTGTACAGGGCCTTGGTGAGGCCACACCTGGAGTATTGTGTACAGTTTTGGTCTCCTAACTTGAAGAACGACATTCTTGCTATTGAGGGAGTGCAACGAAGGTTCACCAGACTGATTCCCGGGATGGCGGAACTGACATATCAAGAAAGACTGGATCAACTGGGCTTGTATTCACTGGAGTTCAGAAGAATGAGAGGGGATCTCATAGAAATGTTTAAAATTCTGATGGGTTTAGACAGGTTAGATGCAGGAAGAATGTTCCCAATGTTGGGGAAGTCCAGAACCAGGGGTCACAGTCTAAGGATAAGGGGTAAGCCATTTAGGACCGAGATGAGGAGAAACTTCTTCACCCAGAGAATGGTGAACCTGTGGAATTCTCTACCACAGAAAGTTGTTGAGGCCAATTCACTAAATATGTTCAAAAAGGAGTTAGATGTAGTCTTTACTACTCGGGGGATCAAGGGGTATGGCGAGAAAGCAGGAATGAGGTACTGAAGTTGCATGTTCAGCCATGAACTCATTGAATGGCGGTGCAGGCTCGAAGGGCCGAATGGCCTACTGCTGCACCTATTTTCTATGTTTCTATGTTTCTAACCTGGGAAAAACATTCACACGCGCCCTGGAGTTAAAACTCCGCAGCGTTTGGGAGAACCTGCACTTCTGGGTTTCCCGACCACAACTCCTCCACCCCGGTAACTATTGGAGTCGTTGTTTCCCTTCTTAATTCCTCCACCTACAAAAGAGAATAGTACAAGGCCCAGGGGGCTAGAATTTTGGTTTTGATGATTTTGGGGCAGTAAAGTTTGCGCTCGGGAACAGTTTGCGCCTCAGTCATCAAAATTGGACAGCTGGACCCTGAGTCTGGGGCGCAGCGCTAAGGGAGGCATTAGCATGGGAAAATCCCGAGCTAAAGAACTGGGCCGTGCATGCTCCGAGAGACAACTGGGGAGAAAAAACCCCCCACAAAAAAATTCCTAATACATAGCTCACGCCACCACAACATAAATCGCAAAAAAAATTAAAAGCAAAAACAATCATACTTAACTTAGGACTACTTTACTTACCTCTCTACAGTCAGTATAGGTTGGACCACCTGATTTCCCAGACATTCACAGCGGGGCATCTGGGTCAGGCGGGACTCAAAAAGCGCGCCGGTGTCACAACCAGGGGCATTGCACACCGGCGGTAATGCTTCACGCACCGCAAAAACGGCCCCAAAAACCCCCGTGGGGCGCTGGAGGCTGACCGCCTGCCCAAAAAACCTCACCACCACCATTGCCACAGCACCGGGGTGAAAAACGGAGCGCAAAGGACCAGAAAATCCGCCCCAAAGAGTTTACAAAAAATGTATTGCATTACTGTCATGTGGCTCAATAGAATGATCCTTTTTTTGATCAATTATTTGCTAGCCTTTCATTTTGGGGATATTTCTGGAATGTTCTCTGTGCAGCATAGCCCAGCACCATGGGCCTTCTGAAGCCAAGTCTTACTGTAGCTAAGGTACTTGCACCAATCATGATGGATGCTCCCAAGCATATCACAGGAGCTATCCTGATAATGGAACTGTGCCACCACTTGTCCAGTGAGTAGACAGTGGCCCGGATTTTGCGGACAGTGGTGAACAAAAGGCGCTCATTGTTCATCGCACTTACACTTGCCCATAGACTTTGTGTGGGTTTCAACATTGCAATTTACAGTAATTAGAGAGCCAAACAGCACGGTGCCCTCTACAGGAAATCTGGGACCTGTGTGAACAGGGAAAGCAATAGTGTGTCTCCTCAACCAATCAGATGGAAGAATCCTCACTGAGACTCACACAGTCAAAACCAGGAACTGTAAGTTCGAATATTTAATTAAATGTAAAATCATGTACAGAAAGCAAAATAAAGAGAGAGAAAGATGTGATTAAAAGAGAGAGAGAGAGATAAAAGAGATTGAAAGAATAAGTATTTTTTTTTAATTTAAAAAAGAAAGTCCTAACAATAATTAAAATCTGAAGAAATGCGACTCCACACTTGTAAAAGTATGTTTTCAGGGCCAGAGAGGTTGTTTGACAGTAATTAAGACTTATCACGGTGTTAAAAATTCACATACTTCTGGCATGTTTCGTGGCTAAGTACTGCACCTTCACATCCTTCATGTCTTTGAATGCCAAGTCTCTCGGCGAGATACATTTCGAGCGAAGCTTGCAGGGGAGCTATTGAAAGAAGCTTTTTGTTTTAGTGCTGGGATGCATGTATTCCTATTTTGTGTAACTAATGTTTAGTATTGAACTCCTTCAGGTTAGGTCTAATACAGTTAGATGGAGAGCAATGTTCTAGCCACACTACCCCTCAGTGCGTCTCGACTCCAAATACTGACCATCCTTACTGCACCTGTGTGGTTTTTCTTTTCTCTCATTGCTTCCCACACCAATCATCCCATGGCTTCTTTCATTGAGATTGCTAAATAGGGCTGAACTAGAAGCAGTTTCTCAATGTGCAGATTGTTCTTGCGTTGAGAATTTGAGCACTAGCCAAAAGAATCTGTGAATTTCACTGAAATTTACATGCAGCATGGGGGTGCTTGAGGGGCAGATACAAGGAGAGGTGAGGGCACATGCATTTTACTTGCACTAAATTGGAATATGCTACTTTTCCAACAATCATTAATCCCCCCCCCACCCCACATTGGCCCCCCACCCCCCGTACTGTGACAGGTTAATGTTCCCACTGATCAGACCTGTGGCATTTCTGGTTAGTGTTCTGTGTTCCTTTCATTACAGGGATGTGCCCTAATTGCTTTTGGCATGACTGTTTTGAACTTTTATAATTTTTTTAAAAAGAGGCCATAAACTTTTGATACACCTGTCGGCAAATGCTCTTTGGGAAACCGATACAGGTGACATCTGTTATGTATGCAACACCTTGTAACCAGCATTCTACCACCATCAGAGGTCGCATCTGCTGGAGTCCCAAGGGATCCCAGCATCCCTTGGGAGCACTGTTATGTATTTAACCCCTTGTAACCTGTATTACACTACCACCAGAGGGCCTACCTGTTGGAGTCCCAAGTGATCCCACCATCCCTTGGGAGCACGGTATATAAGCAGGCCACCCACAAGATACCTGTACTCTGGAGTCTTATTAAAGGAGCTAAGGTCACACTTGCTCATTTGTACCCAGTACTCAATTTCATTCTTTATAATGAGCATAGCAATTGGCGACGAGGTAACAAACAACCGCGTGAAAATGCAAAGAACAGTTGGGATCCTGGAGAAGTTCTAAGAAGGGGACGATTGGGAGGCCTTCGTGGAGAGACACGACCAATACTTCGTGGCCAATGAGCTGGAAGGGGACGAGAATGCTACCAAACGAAGGGCAATCCTCCGAACTGTCTGTGGTCTCATGAAGAACCTCCTGGCTCCGGCAAAACCAACAGAGAAATCCTATGAAGAATTGTATATGCTGGTCCGGGAGCACCTAAATCCTAAGGAAAGCGTTTTGATGGCGAGATATCGGTTCTACACGTGTCAACGATCGGAGGGCCAGTAGGCTGCCATTGCCCACCACAGGGGTGGAGTAGCACAGCCCATTTAGTCAAGGTAATGGAAGCATTCGAGAGTGAGCAATCACCTGTTACTGCATGACAGCTTAGAACCTGGACACGCCAGGACCCCTTACTGTCCCTAGTAAAAAACTGTGTGCTCCACGGGAGTTGGTCTAGTGTCTCGTTAGAGATACAGGAGGAAATAAAGCCGTACCAGCGGCGCAAAGATTAAATGTCTATATTGGCAGACTGCCTCCTATGGGGTAATCGGGTTGTGGTACCCAAAAAGTGCAGGGACACTTTCGTCAGTGATCTCCACAGCACCCACCCAGGCATCGTAATGATGAAAATGATAGCCAGATCCCATGTGTGATGGCCCGGTATCGATGCAGGCGTAGAGTCCTGCGTGCACAAATTAATACATGTTCACAGTTAAGTGGAACAGCTTAATCGCCTCCTGCATCTCCACTGGGACACTGGATTAGCTCCCATGGAGAACACAGTTTTCTGTGCCTGGCCTGTGGCGGATGGTGTAGTTGCAGGAGGGAGGGATGCAAATTCCTGGGACATTGGAACCGGTTCTGGGGGAGGTGGGACCAGTACAAACCAGACGATCTGCACCTGGGCAGGACTGGAACCAATGTCCTAGGAGGATTTTTTGCTAGTGCTGTTGGGGAGTGGTTAAACTAATATGGCAGGGGGATGGGAACCTATGTAGGGAGACAGAGGGAAGTAAAATGGAGTCAGAAGCAAAAGATAGAAAGAAGAAAAGTAAAAGTGGAGGGCAGAGAAACCCAAGGCAAAAATAAAAAAGAGCCACATTGCAACAAAATTCTAAAGGGACAAAGTGTGTTAAAAAGACAAGCCTGAAGACTATGTGCCTCAATGCAAGGAGTATTCGTAATAAGGTGGACGAATTAACTGCACAGGCAGCAATTAACGAATGTGATATAATTGGGATTACGGAGACATGGCTCCAGGGTGACCAAGGCTAGGCACTCAACATCCAGGGGTATTCAACATTCAGGAAGGATAGACAGAAAGGAAAAGTGGTGGAGTAGCGTTGCTGGTTAAAGAGGAAATTAACGCAATAGTAAGGAAGGACGTTAGCTTGGATGATTTGGAATCTGTATGGATAGGGCTGCGGAATATCAAAGGGCAGAAAACGCTAGTGGGAGTTGTGTAAAGACCACCAAACAGTAGTAGTGAGGTTGGGGACAGCATCAAACAAGAAATTAGGGATGCGTGCAATAAAGGTACAGCAGTTATCATGGGCGATTTTAATCTGCATATAGATTAGGCTAACCAAACTGGTAGCAATGCGGTGAGGAGGATTTCCTGGAGTGTAGTAAGGATGGTTTTCTGGACCAATATGTCGAGGAACCAACTAGAGGGCTGGCCATCCTAGACTGGGTGATGTGTAATAAGAAAGGACTAATTAGCAATCTTGTTGTGCGAGGCCCTTTGGGGAAGAGTGACCATAATATGCTAGAATTCTTTATTAAGATGGAGAGTGACATAGATAATTCAGAGACTAGTGTACTGAACTTAAGGAAAGGTAACTTCGATGGTATGAGATGTGAATTGGCGAGAATAGATTGGTGAATGATACTTAAAGGGTTGATGGTGGATAGGCAAAGGCAAACATTTAAACATCACATGAATGAACTTCAGCAATTGTACATCCCTGTCTGGAGTAAAAATAAAATGGGGAAAGTGGCTCATCCATGGCTAACAAGGGAAATTAAGGATAGTGTTAAATCCAAGCAGAGGCATATAAATTGCAGCAAACCTGAGGACTGAGAGAAATTTAGAATTCAGCAGAGGAGGACAAAGGGTTTAATTAAGAGGGGGAAAATAGAGTATGAGAGGAAGCTTGCTGGGAACATAAAAACTGACTGCAAAAGCTTTTCTAAATATGTGAAGAGAAAAAGATTAATGAAGACAAACGTAGGTCCCTTTCAGTCAGAATCAGATGAATTTATAATGGGGAACAAAGAAATGGCTGACCAATTGAACAAATACTTTGATTCTGTCTTCATGAAGGAAGACACAAATAACCTTCCGGAAATAGTGGGGAACTGAGGGTCTAGCGAGAAGGGGGAACTGAAGGAAATCCTTATTAGTCAGGAAATTGTGTTAGGGAAATTGATGGGATTGAAGGCCGATAGATCCTCAGGGCCTGATAGTCTGCATCCCAGAGTACTTAAGGAAGTGGCCCTAGAAATAGTGGATGCATTGGTGATCATTTTCCAATAGTCTATCGACTCTGGATCGGTTCCTATGGACTGGAGGGTAGTTAATGTAACACCACTTTTTAAAAAAGGAGGGCGAGAGAAAATGGGGAATTATAGACCGGTTAGCCTGACATCAATAGTGGGGAAAATGTTGCAATCAATTATTAAAGATGAAATAGCAGCGCATTTGGAAAGCAGTGACAGGGTTGGTCCAATTCGGCATGAATTTATGAAAGGGAAATCATGCTTGACAAATCTTCTCGAATTTTTTGTGGAAGTAACTAGTAGAGTGGACAAGGGGGAACCAGTGGATGTGGTGTATTTGGACTTTCAAAAGGCTTTTGACAAGGTCCCACACAAGAGATTGGTGTGCAAAATTAAAGCACATGGTATTGGGTGTAATGTATTGACATGCTAAAGAACTGGTTGGCAGACAGGAAACAGAGAGTAGAGGTAAATGGGTCCTTCTCAGAATGGCAGGCAGTGACTAGTGGGATGCCGCAGTGCTGGGACCCCAACTATTTACAATATACATCAATGATTTAGATGAAGGAATTGAGTGTAATATCTCCAAGTTTGCAGATGACATTAAGCTGGGTGGTGGTGTGAGCTATGAGGAGGATGCTAAGAGGCTGCAGGGTAACTTGGACAGGTTAGGTGAGTGGGCAAATGCATGGCAGATGCAGTATAATTGGATAAATGTGAGGTTATTTAATTTGGTGGCAAAAACATGAAGGCAGAATATTATCTGAATGGCGGCAGATTAGGAAAAGGGGAGGTGCAACGAGACCTGGGTGTCATGGTACATCAGTTATTGAAAGTTGGCATGCAGGTACAGCAGGCGGTGAAAAAGGCAAATGGCATGTTGGCCTTCATAGCTAGGGGATTTTAGTATCGGAGCAGCGAGGTCTTAATGCAGTTGTACAGGGCCTTGGTGAGGCCTCACCTGGAATATTGTGTTCAGTTTTGGTCTCCTAATCTGAGGAAGGACGTTCTTGCTATTGAGGGAGTGCAGCGAAGGTTCACTAGACTGATTCCCGGGATGGCAGGACTGACATATGAGGAGAGACTGGATCGACTGGGCCTGTATTCACTGGAGTTTAGAAGAATGAGAGGGGATCTCATAGAAACATATATAATTCTGACGGGACTGGACTGGTTAGATGCAGGAAGAATGTTCCCGATGTTGGGGAAGTCCAGAACCAGTGGTCACAGTCTAAGGATAAGGGGTAAGCCATTTAGGACTGAGATGAGGAGAAACTTCTTCACTCAGAGAGTTGTTAACCTCTGGAATTCTCCACCGCAGAGAGTTTTTGATGCCAGTTCATTAGATATATTCAAGAGGGAGTTAGATATGGCCCTGATGGTTAAAGGGATAAATGGGTATGGAGAGAAAGCAGGAAAGGGGGACTGAGGTGAATGATCAGCCATGATATTGAATGACGGTGCAGGCTTGAAGGGCCAAATGGCCTTCTCCTGTACCTATTTTCTATGTTTCTATGTTTCTACGCGGACAACGTGAGCGCCCATCTCTGGATGCGGGCCGATGCATTCGTATTTATCCCCTTGCTTTCAGAAAAGAGGGATATAAGTGGCTTATGGTCGGTTTCCAATTCAAATTTGAGCTCGAACAGATATTGATGCATTTTCTTTACCCCGTAAACACATGCTAACGCTTCTTTTTTGATCATACTGCAGGCCTTCTCAGCCTTAGACAGACTTCTGGATGCATAAGTAACCAGTTGCAATTTCCCCAAATCATTAGCTTGTTGCAGTACACACTCGACCCCTTACGACGACGCATCACATGCAAGTACCAAAATATTTACATGGATCGTACAACACAAGTTTCCTAGCTTTCTCAAAGGCATTTTCTTGGCCTTTACCCCATACCCATTCATCTCCTTTATGCAGTAGAGAGTGCAGGGGTTCTAATAATGTGCTATGACCCGGTAAGAAGTTACCAAAATAGTTCAGGAGTCCTAGAAACGACCACAACAATCAATCGGTGCGATCTTGATTGTTTCCGTCTTCGAATCGGTGGGCCTGATGTCGTCCGCTGCGATTCTTCTCCCCAGGAACTCCACTTCAGGCGCCAGGAAAACACACTTCACGCATTTTAGCCTGTGCCCCACACGATTAAGCCAACTAAGAACCTCCTCCAGGTTCTGCAGGTGCTCGATGGTGTCCTGACCTGTAACCAAGATGTCATCCTGGATGATCACGGTGCACGGGACCGACTTCAGCAAGTTTTCCATGTTCCTCTGGAATATCGCCGCGGCCGATCGAATCCTAAATGGGCATCTGTTGTAAATGAAGAGACTTTTGTGCGTGTTGATGCAGGTCAGGCCTTTCGATGCTTCCCACAGTTCCTGCGTCATGTAGGCCAAGGTCAATTCCAGCTTCGTGAACGTTTTCTCTCCTGCCAGCATCGCAAATAGGTCGTCTGCCTTCGGTAGTGGGTACTGATCCGGCAATGAGAAACAATTGCTTGTTATTTTATAATCACCACAGATTCTGATGGTGCCGTCTCCCTTGAGGACTGGAACAATCGGATTGGCCCACTCATTGAATTCGATCGGCGAAATGATGCCCTCTCGTTGCAGCCGGTCCAGCTCAATCTCCACCCTCTCTCTCATCATATAAGGTACTGCTCTCGCCTTGTGATGGATGGGTCGCGCCCCCGGAATCAAATGGATCTGCACTTTTGCTTCTTGGAACTTCCCGATGCCTGGTTCAAACAGTGAGGGGAACTTGTTTAGGAATTGGACACATAGCTGTCATCGATGGACGAAAGTGCTTGGACATCGTCCCAGTTCCAGCGTATCTTTCCCAGCCAGCTCCTGCCGAACAGCATGGGCCCATCACCCAGTACCACCCAGAATGGTAACTCGTGCACCACTCCATCGTAGGAGACCATTACGGTAGTACTGCCGATTACGGGAATCAGTTCCTTTGTGTATGTTCTCAGTTTAGTACGAATGGGAGTCAGGACTGGCCTTGAGGCCTTGCTGCACCACAATTTATCGAAAGTCTTTTTGCTCATTGTGGATTGGCTTGCGCCTGTGTCCAGCTCCATGGATACCTGGAGTCCATTTAATTCAACCTTCAGCATTATCGGGAGACACTTTGTGGTAAATGTGTGCACCCCATATACCTCTACCACCTCGGTCTGAGGCTCTGGTTCATCATGATCCACCATGGAACTGTCCTCCTCTGCAACATGGTGGTTTGCAGGATTAGCAGAGTTTGCAACTCGCCTGCACATACATATCCTTTGAAGCGGCATGAATGGAAACGATGATCACCCCCGCAGCGCGAACAAGGTGTTAATGGCCTTGTATTCACCACCCTTGATGGTGGACTCTGAGTCATCTCCGGATGTGCAGCTGCAGGCATGTAAGTCCTGCCCTGTACATTTCGATTCGAAATTAACGTTACATTGTTCACAGTACTTGCAGCAGCACTCGTGTGCTGAGAAATTTGTTTGGTATTGTCACTGGTGGCGATAAACGCCTGGGCTGTCGCTATGGCTTTACTCAAGGTTGGGGTCTCTGCAGACAAAAGTTTGCGAAGTATTACTTCATGGCCAAGTGCAAAGAAGTCCTTGAGCATATGCTCAAGTGTCCTTCAAATTCGCAATGTCCTGCAAAGTGCCTTAGCTCGGCAACGTAGCTTGTCACTTCCTGGCCTTCAGACCTCTTGTACGTGTAGAACCAATACCTCGCCATCAGAACGCTTTCCTTCGGGTTTAGATGCTCTCGGACCAGTGTGCACAACTCATCATACGACCTCTCTGTGGGTTTCGCTGGAGTGAGCAGATTTTTCATGAGGCCATACGTTGGTGCCCCGCAAACGGTGAGGAGGATCGCCCTTCGTTTGGCAGCGTTCGCTTCTCCTTCCAGCTCGTTGGCCACAAAGTATTGGTCAAGTCGCTCCACGAAGCTTTCCCAATCATCTCCCTCTGAAAATTTCTCCAGGATGCCCATGGTTCACTGCATTGTTGTGGTGGGGTTCGTCATTTGTATCTCGTCACCAGATACTGCAAGCTCAAAGTAAGGTGTGACCGAAGTCCTTTATTACAGATCTCAGAGTGTCTCTCCAGCCTGTGAGATCTCCTTATATACAGTTGCTCCCAAGGGATTGTGGGATCCCTTGGGACTCCAGGGGATAAGCCCTCTGGTGGTTAGTCATGGTAATTACAGGTTTACATACATAACAGGTCACACTTACTCAAGTCTACAGTACTCGGTCACATTGCATTAGTTGAGACACAACAACATCGGAGGCTGGCAAGCTTCCAGAGCATCTGAAATGCAAACCCCAGGCAACTTGAAGAGCCCATGAATGTCTCAATAGTCTCCGGGTTCAATAAGGCGGGTCGTCAGAAACTGTAACTGCACTCTGGAATACAGAGGGAAAGTGCGCACCCAACAGAACCCTGTTCAGCAGTTTCAGAAGACGCAGCTCAAAGCCATGTTGGTGGTTCGTAATGCTATTCTCTGCCCCATCAACCTCAACCTCTACTCATCTAGATTTGGTATGGAAAGTTGTTCATATCCGCTGCCCTTTCATTAGCTGGTACATTCCAGAGTCCACCTTCGCCCACTGTGTCGATTCATTTAAGGCTTTCAATCTGTGCATACTGCACCAGCTTTTCCAACACCCCCTTTGCAGATGACTTCTTACTACATCCATTGGTCTCAGGAGTCAGCTTCAGTATAATGCATTCTCTATACCATGAGATGAGGAGAAACTTCTTCACTCAGTGGGGTTGTTAACCTGTGGAATTCCCTACCGCAGAGAGTTGTTGATGCCAGTTCGTTGGATATATTCAAGAGGGAGTTAGATGTGGTCCTTACGGCTAAAGGGATCAAGAGGTATGGAGAGAAAGCAGGAAAGGGGTATTGAGGTGAATGATCAGCCATGATCTTATTGAATGGTGGTGCAGGCTCGAAGGGCTGAATGGCCTGCTCCTGCACCTATTTTCTATATTTCTATGTTCCTATGAGGATATTAAGGAGTGTTTTGTGGGAGAGCACTGAACTTGTCAGTCTTTGGCAGTAGCACAGAGAGTCCATGATACAGTTACTGCATCATACTCCGCCTTTGCAGCAGCTCTTGATTGCTCCAAAAAGGTTTCAAATTCTACTTTAAAAGCCTTCTACTTTTGCCTTCCTATTGCACTTACTTTAACATGGCGTTGCTTCATGGCTGAGTGGCTAGCACACTGTAGCATCAGCTTATTAATGACTTCAGCTGCCAACCCAAGGAAATCATTGGGCAGGCTGGACAGCAGCAGTCATACAGACCTAGTCCCCAGCTTTATGTTTGGCAATATCCTCCTGGTGACTGAGTGCTTTGGCTCCCAGTCACTGATTGGCACAGTGGCTTTTGAGCACTCTGTTTTGGCAGCTAGTTGTTTCATGGTCAACGAAGAAGTGCCCTCTTGATGGAAGATGTTTCCCAGTGACGTCAAACAAAGCAATTGGAAAGCAAGGATGTGCCAAGCCATCAACAATTATATGATTGATGTTCCTCTGGATCCCATGCCAACACTATGTAAGGGTGAATTCCAGAAAGGAAGCAGCGAACAATCTTAGTTTTCAGGAACGTTTCTTAATGTTTATCGCTGGATTAGCTAACAGCTACCATCTTTATACGTTTGATTCCACCACTACAGCGCTTCTTTATCTATTAACAATCTTGATCTCACCATCTCCTCTGACCTCAAATAGAACACCCCATCTTTAACGCTGAAGTGACTTCCAAGAAGCTAAATTTCCTTCCTTCTTTTCTTTCTTTCTTTCTTTCTTTCTTTCTTTCTTTCTTTCTTTCTTTCTTTCTTTCTTTCTTTCTTTCTTTTTTTCTTTCTTCTTTCTTTTCCTTCTTTTTCTTCTTTCTTTCTTTTGCGTTTAGAATAACTCCACATGACTGTAAGCTCAAACTGTTGTGACCTTGGTCTCTTTATTGTAACTCCAGAGTGAGGAGGCAGCATGGTAGACTGCCTTTTATACCTGCTTGCCCAGGGTGTGCAGGTGACCCTTGGGTCTCCCACAGGTGCACCCCCTGGTGGCAAGTCTTACACATTGATAATGTTTACATACATAACATCATTCCCCCCAAAGTCTTATGTACAAGTTATTTACGAGTTGAGGCGATCCGGGGCTCTGCGTTCTCTGGTTGATCGCCTGAGTTGAAGTCCTGGCATGGGTGAGTTGGTCGGATCATTGCTGCACTGCGGTGTGGCTGGTCTGATCGGACTGTCGGGCATGGTGGGTTCATCCTCATAGTTGACCGCGAGGTCGATTGCTGGTTGGGTGTGTGTTGGTGGATCATTGATGGTAATGTCCTCTTCAAACTGTTCTTGGTTGTCAGTGAACCGTAGTTTGGTCTGATCCAAGTGTTTTCTGCACGTTTGTCCATTCAAAAGTTTGACAACAAACACTCTATTCCCCTCCTTGGCTAAAACAGTGCCAGCAACCCATTTGGGACCATGACCGTAATTAAGAACTTTCACAGGGTCATTAACTTCAATGTCGCATGATACAGCCGCGCGGTCGTGGTACATGTTATGCCAGTGACGCCGGGTTTTTACATGATTATTGAGATCTGGGTGGACTAAGGAGAGCCTGGTTTTGAGTGCTCTCTTCACTAGCAATTCTGCAGGGGGATCCCCGGTAAGCGAGTGAGGTCGTGTGCGGTAGCTGAGCCGAATCCGAGATAACCGGGCCTGTAAGGAACCGTCCGTCACGCGTTTCAAGCTCCGCTTGACCATTGGATGCGGGCTTAAACGGCGCAGACCTGACTTGCTTGATGCCATTGCGGGTCATAAACTCGTTGAATTCCGAGATGGTGAAGCATGGTCCATTGTCACTAACAAGGACGTCCGGGAAACCATGGGTGGCGAACATGGCCCGGAGGCTTTCACTGGTGCCAGTGGACGTACATGATGATATGATTACACATTCAATCCATTTAGAGTAAGCGTTCACTGCTACTAGGAACATCTTTCCTAGAAAGGGGCCAGCGAAATCTACGTGGACCCTTGGTCACAGATTGGAGGGCCATGACCACAGACTCAGTGGGGCCTCCCTTGGTGCATTGCTCAACTGTGAGCAAGTGTTACATTGGTGTACGCATGACTCCAACTCTGAGTCAATGCTGGGCCACCAAACGTGCGACCTGGCGATAGCCTTCATCATGACTATGCCTGGGTGGGTACTGTGAAGGTCGTGTATAAACATTTCCCTGCCTTTTTTTGGCAAAATTACACAATTTCCCCATAGGAGGCAGTCCGAATGGATGGACATTTCGTCTTTGCGTTGGTGGAACGGCTTAATTTCGTCTTGCATTTCCCCTGGGACCGCCAACCAGCTCCCACTGAGGATACAGCTTTTTACGAGTGATAGCATCAGGTCCTGGCTAGTCCATGTCCTGATCTGGCGAGCCGTGACAGGTGACCCTTCACTCTCAAAAGCATCCATTTACAAGGAACAAGTCTGTGGGTTGCACCATTTCCACCCCGGTGTTGGGCAATGGTAGCTGACTGAGGGCATTCGCACAGTTCACAGTGCCCGGTCTGTGGCAGATTACAAAATCATAAGCAGATAACGTTAGTGCCCATCTTTGGATGCGGGACAAAGCATTGGTGTTAATATCTTTGCTTTCTGAGAACAACGAAATGTGTGGCTTGTGGTCGGTTTCGAGCTCGAACCGGAGCCCGAATAGGTATTGGTGCATTTTCTTAATCCCATATACGCATGCTAATGCTTCTTTCTCAACCATACTGTAGGCTCTTTCAGCCTTAGATAAGCTTCTGGACGCATATGCAACCGGTTGCTGTTTGCCTGACACATTGGCTTGCTGTAACACACAACCGACCCCGTACGAAGATGCATCACAAGCTAGTACTAAACGTTTACATGGGTCATACAATACAAGTAACTTGTTCGAACATAGCAGATTTCTGGCCTTGTGTGTCTTGCGATTTACCTCAAATCCATTGTCACCCTTGCGTAGCAATAAATGTAATAGTTCCAGCAAAGTGTTCAACCTCGGTAGGAAGTTACTAAAATAGTTGAGGAGTCCCAGGAACGAATGCAGCTCCGTCACATTCTGTGGTCTGGGTGCATTCTTAATGGCCTCCGTCTTGGAGTCCGTGGGTCTGATGCCGTCCGCCGCAATCTTTCTCCCCAGAAATTCGACCTCTGGCGCCAGGAAAACACACTTGGAGTGTTTCAGCCTGAGTCCCACTCTGTCCAGTTGCTTGAGAACCTCTTCCAGGTTGTGCAAGTGTTCGGTGGTGTTGCAGCCAGTGATCAAGATGTCATTTTGGAACACTATGGTGCACGGAACCGATTTCAGCAGACTCTCCATGTTCCTCTGGAAGATGGCCGCCGCCGAGCGAATCCCAAAGGGGCATCTGTGGTATATGAACAGTCCTCTGTGTGTGTTGACGCACGTCAATTTTTTCGAAGGTTCAGCCACCTCCTGTGTCATGTAAGCAGAGGTTCCAGAGCATGGAATACAATGTCGGAAAGTGTGAGGTCATCCACCTTGGGAAAAAAACCAGTAAAAGGGAATATTATTTGAATGGGAAGAAATTACAATATGCTGAGGTGCAGAGGGACCTGGGGCTCCTTGTGCATGAATCCCAAAAGTTAGTTTGCAGGTGCAGCAGGTAATCAGGAAGGCGAATGGAATGTTGGCCTTCATTGCGAGAGGGATGGAGTACAAAAGCAGGGAGGTCCTGCTGCAACTGTATAGGGTATTGGTGAGGCTGCACCTGGAGTACTGCGTGCAGTTTTGGTCACCTTATTTAAGGAAGGATATACTAGCTTTGTAGGGGGTACAGAGATGATTCACTAGGCTGATTCCGGAGATGAGGGGGTTACCTTATGATGATAGATTGAGTAGACTGGGTCTTTACTCATTGGAGTTCAGAAGGATGAGGGGTGATCTTATAGAAACATTTAAAATCATGAAAGGGATAGACAAGATAGAGGCTGAGAGGTTGTTTCCATTGGTAGGGGAGACTAGAACTAGGGGGCACAGCCTCAAAATACGGGGGAGCCAATTTAAAACCGAGTTGAGAAGGAATTTCTTCTCCCAGAGGGTTGTGAATCTGTGGAATTCTCTGCCCAAGGAAGCAGTTGAGGCTAGCTCATTGAATGTATTCAAATCACAGATAGTTAGATTTTTAACCAATAAGGGAATTAAGGATTACGGGGAGCGGGCGGGTAAGTGGAGCTGAGTCCACGGCCAGATCAGCCATGATCTTGTTGAATGGCGGAGCAGGCTCGAGGGGCTAGATGGCCTACTCCTGTTCCTAATTCTTATGTTCTTATGTAGATCCAGCTTGGTGAACGACTTCCCCCCCCCTAATAGCATTGCAAACAGGTCATCCGCTTTGGGTAATGGGTACTGGTCCTGTAATGAGACTCGGTTGATCGTTACCTTGTAGCCCCTGCTCTTCAATGCCGGAACAATTGGACTGGCCCACTTGTTGAACTCGACTGGCGATATGATCCCTTCTCATTGAAGTCTGTCCAGCTCGATCTCGACTTTCTCTCGCTTCATGTATGGAACCGCTCGGGCCTTGTGATGAATGGGTTGTGCATCAGGGACTAGATGGATCTGCACTTTGGCGCCTGTGAAGTTGTTGATGCCTGGCTCGAATAACGATGGGAATTTGTTTATCACCTGGGTGCACGAGGCGTCATCCTCCAAAGACAGTGCTTTGATGTCGTCCCAGTTCCATCGGATCTTTCCTAGCCAGCTTCTGCCGAACAGCGGTGGGCCATCGCCTGGTACAATCCATAGTGGTAAATCATGCACAGCTCCATCGTACGATACCTTCACTGCCGCACTGCCAATGACTGGTATGAGCTCTTTGGTGTAAGTGCACAGCTTGGTGTGGATTACGCTTAGTTTTGGCCTTTGTGCTTTGTTGCCCCACAGTTTCTCAAAAGCCTTCTGGCTCATAATTGACTGACTCGCCCCCATGTCCAATTCCATAGAAACTGGAATGCCGTTTAATTTGACTTTTAACATTATCGGAGGGCTTTTGCTGGTGAAGGTGTGTACCCCATACACTTCTTTTTCAGCCTTAGGTTGAGTTGCCTCTCTAACTTGTTCAGCGTGATCTGCGCCGGATCGGTCATCTTCTGCCGACTCTGTCATGTGGTGAGTCATAGCACGTCTGCACATTCGCTGGAGGTGCCCCATTGTTCTACAGCTCTTGCACACGTAGTGCTTGAATCGACATTGATGGGCTCGATGATTACCCCCGCAGCGCCAACATGGTGCTAATGGATTCGCATCCTAAGTCTGGCCTCTGCGGGCGTGTAGGCCCTGCCATGTACAGTTCTGCCTGCTGAAGGCGTTATTTTATGCACAGTACTTGCCAGTGAGTTCCGATGCTGCAATGATATCTGTTTAGTGTTATTGTTCGTGGACATAAAAGCCTGGGCTATCGTGATGGCCTTGCTTAGAACAGCAGTTTGCGAAGAATGACCTCGTGGCCGATTCCAAGCATGAAAAGGTCCCACAACACTTCCCCCAAAAATCCAGCAAATATGCACGGGCCCGCAAGGCGTCTTAAGTCGGCGACATAGCTCGCCACATCCTGGCCCTCGGAGCGGTGGTGCATATAAAAGCGATACCTGGCCATCAAGATGCTCTCCTTCGGCTTGAGGTGTTCCAGAACCAGCGAGCACAACTCCTCATATGTCTTCTCCGTTGGTTTCGTCGGTGCTAGCAGAATTTTGATGAGGCCATATATCGTGGACCTGCAAATGTTGAGGAGAATCGCCCTGCGCTTGACCACGGTTTCTTCCTTTTCCAGCTCATTGGCCACAGCCATAACTGCGTGGAAGTTCATGATCTGTTTCTCGTCGCCAATTATTATGTTTAGAATAACTCCACAAAACTGTTGTGACCTTGGTCTCTTTATTGTAACTCCAGAGTGAGTAGGCAGCATGGTAGTCTGTCTTTTATATCTGTTTGCCCAGGGTGTGCAGGTGGCCCTTGGGTCCCCTACAAGTGCGCCCCCTGGTGGCAAGTCTTAC
The DNA here is from genome assembly GCF_044704955.1 of Pristiophorus japonicus. Classification (NCBI taxonomy): domain Eukaryota; kingdom Metazoa; phylum Chordata; class Chondrichthyes; family Pristiophoridae; genus Pristiophorus; species Pristiophorus japonicus. The sequence continues at coordinate 231,925,380 of NC_091977.1, read as the reverse complement.
ACATTAGTAATGTTTACATACATAACACTTTCCTTCTTTCCTTTTTTTTCTTTCTTTCTCTCGCTTTCTTTTTCTCTCTCTTTTTCTCTTTTTTCTCCTTTCTTTCTCTCTTTTGCTTTGGAAGCCTCTTCCCAGATCACTTTCCCTCCTTACCTCTTTCATTTTTTTCTGAAAAGTTTCCCAAAAACTTATCTCAAATGCTGAAGGAAAAAAGTGGGGAAGGATGGGGAGAGAGATTGAGTGCCAGTCAAGATTTAATGGGGCTGAAATTCACCCCCGCACCTACCGTTTTCCTGTGTTTTCACCGCTGCGGTGGATGCTGTGACCACTTGCACAAAATTCAGCTCTTTGTCTTTTTTTTTCGAGCGGAGCAGTAGTCGGTCATAATGGGGGCGGAAGTGGGGGTGGGCGGAGTGTCTGACACTTTCAGTCATCAGCGTAGCGCTGACCAATCACGCGGCACGTCACCACGTCTTTCCCCTTCACTTATTTTAATTTGGTCCACTGGGACACCAGGGAGGGTTTTGGACGGGCCAGCAATACCAACAAAAAAAAATAAGATGGCGGCCGCAACAGTGTGCCTTCCGCTTTAATAGCGGCTGCACCACCATTTTGCACACACTGCAAATTCAGTGCACTGACAGAAAAAACTGTCGGTGGCACCGAGCGGTGGCTGCAATATTTTTTTACCTGAATTTTGCTTGTGTGGCGGGAGATTGGCGGTGCGCGCTTTGATGACACACTTGGGAGGGTTCGGCAACAGTGGCGAGGAAGTGGGAACCGCCGGAAAAACCACCGAGGAGAATTTTGTGAGCGGCGGCCATTCGACAAAAAATCGGCGGTTATTTGACATTGCTGTTTGGCCGCCGCTTTCCGGTGGTAACAGGCCTTATTGGGAGGCTGAATTACGGCCCCAAAGTGTTTCATCGCTTTCAATTTAAGAGGTTCAATTAACCCGTCCCTTCTCATCGTTCTCTTCTGCTCAGCACTCTCCTCTGAGACGGTCTTTGACATGAGGACTGATTATATAATTGCAAAAGTTTGTTGAGCATGCATGTATCCTTGCAACTGTAATCTTAACTGATGATTATGCAATTCTTAAATGGTGTTTGAGATTAGATTACAGCCATGAGGTTATTCCCCTCCATCTGTTTTAACATTGTCGGCTGCTTTATTCATGTCACTGAGTGTTTTTTTTTTCGTCTTCACTTGTCCTGTGTCAGCAAGCTGTGAGATTTATTTATTACAAAACAGGCCTAAAGTTTTTTTTTATCTTCAGTAAACAAGTCCCTCTCCCTCTCTTGGCAATCTGAAGTGATTTTTGATTTGAGCAAATATAAGAAAAGGTTAAATTCTTTCTGAATTTAATAGGTATATTAACTAAACATAGCATGGCACTAATTCCTTAGAAGGGTATCAAAATATTTGAAGTTGATTTTAATGCATGCTGGCAAGTTCTTGTAGCGGAGGTTTGCTGCAGTTGGGACTAAATAGTCTGCACAAATACAGTATACCCTTTAATGCATATTTATGTATTTTTACATGCTAATCCAAGTGTCTTGACTTACTGGAGCAATCTAATGCTTCAGAAATGTGAATTGCAAATATTGGCTCCCAATGTGAATGAAACTCGGCCATATCCTAGATTTTCGGAAAGTTGTGTAGCTTTCAAAAACTGTTCTTGGCTTACGCATTAATTGTTCGGCTCTCTTCAGAAATGTTTTTTTTCCATTAAATATTTTGAAGAGGAAGTTTTGAGGTGGGATTGGATTAAAAAAATTATGTGATTAATTGACATTCTTTCTCCAGTTTTTGTTCCTTTCTTTTGATCTTATTCTGAGGAAAGTGATTTATAGGGCTCAATATTCCCCAAGCCCGTTTTCTGGAGTATTGCCAGAGTTACGCCCGTTTTTCTAGGCCAGAAATGCGCCAGAAATAGTTTCCCCGATCTATCATTCGAATTTGACGTCGTGCAATGTGTCCAGTCACCTCAGGGGGTGGAGCCTGCTGTCTGCACCAAAAAAATGAAGCCGCAACTTCTGCACATACGCGGAAAAAAAGTTATGTTTTTGACGTCGTTCCAATGGGCCCACATGCTCAGTACAGCTCGGATTTGGCAATCGGCCATTTTTGAAGAGCCACTTGTGTGTATGAGAAGGGGTGCTGTGTGAGAGAATTGGAAAAATCGCAGCTGCAGCATTACAAGATGCAACACGGCTCAAGGACCAAGAATTTCTTACAGGAAGAAGTGGAGGCACTAGTTACTGTGATTGAGAATAGATGGCAGGAGCTGGACACTAGCAGAGGTCACATAAAAGTTCCACCCAAAGAAATGAAGAAATGCTGGAACCAAGTTGTGAAGATTACTGCACAGTGGTGACTAACATGATATCTGGAGGCCAGTTTAAAAAGAAATGGCAGGACCTTGGTCAAGTAGTTAGTGTAAGTAATATTTTCATTTATTCAATGCAATCGCAATTGTAAATGTGACCATCTGTATATGTCCCACCCAGCAGAAAGACACCCTCTCTAAAAAGTTGCATTTTCATCTTTGCAGAGGAAGGTGGCACACAACAAAAGTGAAAGAACTCGAACAGGAGGAGGCCCGGCAAATCTGCACCCACTGACACCCTTGGAAGAGAGGGTCACTGCTTTGATGGGTCCTGCCTGGAGAAAAGTAATCAGTACTGTACAAGCTGGGCCCACACTCGAGGGAGAGGGTAAGTCTTGTAAATTCATCATGGTCCTTCAAATCAGCCTGCTGCCTGGCCTGCGCTGTGTGAGCCTACTCATGCCACCCATCCTGCCCCCTCCTCTGCTGCTAACCATTTGACTGTTCTGTTATATTTTGCAGAACTTGAGGCCAACCCTGATGATGCAGAAAGCGATTCAGACGAGGATGAGCCTGAAGAGGAGAACATCTTCTAATCCAACCCTCCAGACCAAGAACATGGGGGTGAGGGTGAGAGGATGGAGCTGGATGAAGCCCCCACTGTTGTACTGAATATGGAGGAGGTGCCGCTCATGGAGGTAACAGCCCCTTCCGTGACTAGTGGTCTGAGTGTTGGTGGGACATTCCATGGTTTCACACCTTCCCAGGTTGCGGGTCCCAGTGGTGGGGTACAGCGAGGCACACCCAGGGCCCCACCGTCCCAGGCTACGGGTTCCAGTGGTGGGGTGCGACCCACACCCATGGGGAGGAGGGGAAGGAGAGCTCGACCGTGCTCTCCTGAGGTGCAGGATCTAACAGATGTGGTTCAGATGATGTCATTGAGTGCAGAGAGCAATGACCTTACCCGATCACTCCTGGACGCCATCGGTGGGGTGAGTGATGAGGTAGCGGGACTGTTGGGAGAGGTAACAGCAATGACACGAGAAATGGGAATGATATCCGGGACCATCAGTGAGGGAATAGTGGCCATGAGGGAGGGAATGTCAGAGGTAGTGCAAACCACGTCACTGACCATGAGGGAGTGAATGTTGCAGGTAGTTCAGACAGTTTTGCTCAACCTGAGGGAGGAAATGATGCAGGTCGTTGAGACACTGTCAGAGCGCATGAGGGATGGCATGTTGGAGTTAGCTGCTGTAATAAGGGAACACGCCCAGACCCCGCGCCCATTGACAGAATCAACTGTCAGAGCCACTCCAATCTTCGCATCAGCGTCTGAAGAGCCCAAAGCCGGGCCCTCCAACTTGCCGCCTGATGCCGACGCCCCCTCCCCCCCCACCCCCCATCCCCCGCCCCCTCCGCCACCAAGAGGTGTGCAGTACCTGAGATGTTAGAAAGAATAAGCTTGGTACCATGCCCAGAAACACTGCACCATCGCCTGCGGGCAGGGGTGGTGGAGAGTTCAAGACCAAAGGCAGTGGACGGTCTTAGAATACGGGGAGGAGAGATGGGTGCAGCCTTTCTTTGCTGCTGTTGTTGTTATCATTATTATTATTGTTACTGTTGCAACTGTTTTTTGTAAGTTATGTAAATTTACAAGTTTATAAGTGATTTTAAAGTTTTTAAGTGATCCTAAAGAGTGATCTTAAAGTAAAGTTTGATACAAGAATAACTTTAGTAAAGTTAAGTACATTGTTAAACTTTTGAATAAAATATATTTTACATTAAAACTGAACCATGTTCCATCAACACAACACAACATTACAGAACAGCTCCAAACAGTAAACATGTCCATGTGGAATAGTTGTTGCTGAGCCCTCAGGCATCAGTAAAGCGTTCATGGATGAGCTGCTGGCGCAAGGCTCGAGCAATCGTTAAAGGAGCACGATGGCCCGCCCTCCTCCATCGTCGTGCTCCAGCCTCAGGCACTTGCATGGTTTCCTCATCCTTGTCGTCCTCCTCCTCCGCCTACTCGTGACCTGCATCTTCCACATCATTACCATCAGCCACTCTCACCGCAGGTGGGACTTCTTCCACTACCAGCTGCCTCATGATGGCTAAGTTATGCAGCATGCAGCACACAACAGTTAACTGACCGACAATCTCAGGGGAGTACAGCAAGTAGCCTCCGGAATGATCCAGGCATCGGAAACGCTGTTTCAATATGCCAATGGTCCTCTCCGTGATGCTGTGCGTCGCAATGTGCGACATGTTGTATTGAAGTCAGCTTCTGTCCGGGTTACGCGTAGGGGCAAAATGAGCCAGGTGGCGAGGCCGTACCCTTTGTCTCATAGAAACATAGAAAATAGGTGCCTGCACCGCCATTCAATATGATCATGGCTGATTATGCAACTTCAGTACCCCACTCCCGCTTTCTTTCCATACCCCCTGATCCCCTTAGCCGTAAGGACCACATCTAATTCCCTCTTGAATATATCCAACGAACTGGACTCCACAACTTTCTGTGGTAGAGAATTCCACAGGTTCACCACTCTCTGGGTCAAAAAGTTTTTCCTCATCTTGGTCCTATATGGCTTATCCCTTATGCTTAGACTGTGATCCCTGGTTCTGTACTTCCCCAACATCGGGAACATTCTTCCTGCATCTAACCTATCCAGTCCCATCATAATTTTATATGTTTCTATGAGATCCCTCTCATTCTTTTAAATTCCAGTGAGTATAAGCCTAGCCAATCCAATCTTTCTTCATATGTCAGTCCTGCCATCCCGGGAATTAGTCTGGTGAACCTTCGCTGCACTCCCTCAATAGCAAGCATGTCCTTCCTCAGGTTAGGAGACCAAACTTGCACACAATACTCAAGGTGTGGTCTCACCAAGGCCCTGTACAACTGCAGTAAGACCTCTCTGCTCCTATACTCAAATCCTCTCGCTTTGATGGCCAGCATGTCATTTGCTTTCTTTACTGCCTGCTGTACCTGCATGCCTACCTTCAGTGACTGATGTACCATGACACTCAGATCTCTTTGCACCTCCACTTTTACTAATCTGTCACCATTCAGATAATAATTTGCCTTTTTGCTTTTGCCACCAAAGTGGATAACCTCACATTTATCCACATTATACTGCATCTGCCATGCATTTGCTCATTCATCTAACCTGTCCAAGTCACCCTGCCCCCTCTTAGCATCCTCCTCACAGCTCACACTGCCACCCAGCTTAGTGTCATCTGCAAACTTGGAGATATTACCTTCAATTCCTTTATCTAAATCATTAATGTATATTGTAAATAGCTGGGGTCCCAGCACTGAACCCTGCGGCACCCCACTGGTCACTGCCTGCCATTCTGAAAAGGACCCGTTTATTCCCACTCTTTGCTTCCTGTCTGCCAACCAGTTCTCTATCCACGTCAATACATTACCCCCAATATGTTGTGCTTTAATTTTGCACACTAATCTCTTGTGTGGGACCTTGTCAAAAGCCTTTTGAAAGTCCAAATACACCACATTCACTGGTTCTCCTTTATCCACTCTACTAGTTACATCCTCAAAAAACTCTAGAAAATTTGTCAGGCATGATTTCTCTTTCATAAATCCATGCTGACTTGGACCGATCCTGTCACTGCTTTCCAAATGCTCTGCTATTACATCTTTAATAATTGATTCCAACATTTTCCCCACCACCAATGTCAGGCTAACTGGACTATAATTCCCTGTTTTCTCTTTCCCTCCTTTTTTAAAAAAGTGGTGTTACATTAGCTACCCTCCAATCCAGAGGTACTTGTCCAGAGTCCATGGAATTTTAGAAAATGACCTCCAATGCATCTACCATTTCTAGGGCCACTTCCTTAAGTACTCTCGGATGCAGACTATCAGGCCCTGAGGATTTATCGGCATTCAATCACATCAGTTTCCCCAACACCATTTCCTGACTAATAAGGATTTCCCTCAGTTCCTCCTTCCCGCAGAACCCTTGGTCCCCTCGTATTTTTGGGAGGTTATTCGTGTCTTCCTTAGCGAAGACAGAACCAAAGTATTTCTTCAATTGGTCTGCCATTTCCTTGTTCCCCATTATGAATTCACCTGATTCTGACTGCAAGGGGCCTACATTAGTCTTCACTAATCTTTTTCTCTTCACATATCTATAGAAGCTTTTGCAGTCACTTTTTATGTTCCCTACAAGCTTACTCTCATACTCTATTTTCCGCCTCTTAATTAAACCCTTTGTCCTCCTCTGCTGAATTCTAAATTTCTTCCAGTCCTCAGGTATATTGCTTTTTCTGGCCAATTTATATGCCTCTTTCTTGGATTTAACACTATCCCTAATTTCCCTTGTTAGCCACGGTTGAGCCACCGTTCCTGTTTTATTTTTATGCCACACAGGGATGTACAATAGTTGTATTTCATCCATGTGATCTTTAAATGTCTGCCATTGCCTTTCCACCCTCAACCCTTTAAGTATCATTCGCCAGTCAATCCTAGCCAATTCACGTCTCATACCATCGAAGTTACCTTTTTTTAAGTTCAGGACCCTAGTCTCTGAGTTAACTATGTCGCTCTCCGTCTTAATGAAGAATTCTACCATATTATGCCTACTTCTACCCAAGGGGCCACGCACGACCAGATTGCTAATGAATCCTCTTTCGTTACACAAGACCCAGTCTAGGATGGCCCAGCAGCCAGCCCGGCCCTTCTGGCTGCTGCTGAAAGATGGCAGATATAGCACTCTCGCGTAGGATGCATGCATCATGGGTGCTCCCAGCGTATCTTGCATCGACTGACATGATATGATGCATGTTGTCACACACGAGCTGCACATTAATAGAGTGGAAACCTTTTCTGTTCCTGTACACCTCGGAATCCTCCAAAGGTGCTCGCAAGGCGATGTAGGTACAATCAATGCAGCCCTGTACCTTTGGGAAGCCAGCAATCCTTGAGAACCCCACATGGGTTGCTTGGGCGGTCATGGGGAACTTTATGAAGTCATTCCTACGTGCATACAGTACAGCCGTGACCTGGCGAATGGAGACATGTGTTGCATGTTCAGAGATGTTGCACACATCCCCAGTTGTGGCTTGAAATGAGCCGGAGGCATAGAATGAAAGTGCAGCTGTAACCTTCACTTCAACTGACAAAGCAGTCCTCCTGATGCTTCTAGGTTGCAGGTCTGCTTTGACCAGCTCACAGATGTAACTTACAACTTCTTTGTGGAAACGCAGCCTTCTGACACAGTCTGCATCACTCAGGTGGGGGTACGAATGCCTGTCTCGATATACCCGAGGTGGGTAAGGCCTCCTGCCCAACACCCTACGGGCTCTGATGTTTCTGATGCAATGAAGTCGAATAAATTGTCTCCTATATAGCACCATGATGCAGTAATCTCGCACAAGGTATAGCATTGTCAGTATTGCCCCCATACTTAAATTTAACCTTTCAAAGAAGCTCAAAATTGGCAGGAAAACAGGCTGGTCGCACAGGTTCGCAGTTCTCTCCCTCCCCAAGGTCTGTATGAATGGATCACACCCAAAGGTCTTATGACTTATCCTCTCCCCCCCTCCCTTTACTAATTGGAGTCTTGTGACGCCTTTCTTTCTCCCCCGCACCCCCCCCCGCTCCTCCCCCCACTCATTGCAGTCTTCAGTGCAGAATGCACTTCGCACCCCGGGCTCGACACCTTCCGATCAGCACCGCGCTCTCTCCTTCCCTCCGCCCCTCTCCCCCACACCCCCCCCTCCGCCCCCCCCAGCTTGTTTTGTAGCTGAGCCCCGAGCCCCTGTGTCTAGGCATGGGGTCGACCTTGTCGGCCAAAGCTACGACCCTCCAGCCCTGCTTCAAGACATTCGGTGTTGGCGTGTGGGTGAGTAAAAAAATGAGAGAGCTTCTGAAATCCAACACATTTACACTTCTACGTTGACAGGTAAAAAAAAGTTGAACTTTATGACTGATTTTGACAGTGTTCTTGACTCCCTCCAAAATCTGCAATTTATAAACAATGGTGTCTTTCAGCGCAGATTTGTGAATGTGCGCTGGTTTTCTTAAGTCACCAGAAGGTTTTTCGGGAGTGGCCAGATATCCCGAACTAAGAGAAAAAAATGTTGGCCAAACTGCGAACAATTGAAAAAACCGGCGCAGGCATGACATCAAAAAAAACTGGCTTAGAAAAATTGTAACTAAGTCAGTTAGACCGGCGCAGATCGCAGGGGGAAATTTTGAAAAAAATAAGTATGCCAAAAAAAACGGCGTGCGCAAATGAACAGGGAAAATTGAGCCCATAGTTAATGAGCACAGATAGCCTGCCAGCATCTTACCCAGGTAACCATTCTCCATGTGTGAACTGGCACTCGAGTGCGGAGAAGCTATTCAGCCATCTGATGAATCACAGCGGAGCTGGATCCTGTCTCCTCACATGCACTTTCTAACAGGGGCCACTGAAAAATAACATTCTGCCCACCCAAACCCAACGAAGATGAAAGAGAGAAAGACTTGCATTTATACATTATGTTTCATGACCTCAGGATGTTCCAAAGTGCTTTACAGCCAATGAAGTACTTTTGACGTGTAGTCACTTGTTCTAACATACAAAAGACAGCAACCAATTTGCGCACAGCAAGGTCCCACAAACAGCAATGTGATAATGAGCAGATAATCTGCTTTAGTGATATTGGTTGAGGGATAAATATTGGCTGGGAAAGTGGGGAGAACTCACCCGCTATTCGAATGTTTTACAAATGAGATGTAAAACTGAGCCCTATCTGCCTGTTACAGTGGTTCCAATGGCGTATAAGATCTCATGGCATCATTCAAAGAAAAGCAGGGAATTCTCCCGGTGTTCTTCCCGCAATCAACGTGACCAAAAATTGTATTAACTGGTCATTTGTCTCATTTTGTGTTTGTGGGATCTTCCTCTGTGCAAACGTGCTGCCATTTCTGTCCTAATGGCTCAGTGCCAGCTTGGCTCAGTGGAGAAACACTGAGCCAGAAGGTTGTAGAGAACGTAATCCAGGCCGACACTCCAGTGCAGTACCTAGGGGCTGCTGCACTGTTAGAGGTGCGTCTTTGGCTGAGACATTAAACCAAGGCAATCGCAGTCTCAGACTCTAGTCATGCCTCCGCGTTCCTTTCCTACTGTAGGTGAGGGTTCCCCAAATTACCTCTGGGCTTGTAGACTGCCAGTGTAACAGGAGTGAGAGGAGACAGGCATGGGCGAGAAATTGGATGGCAGCTGGTGATGCTCAGAAGAGATGGTCGTGGGAATTCCCTCCACTGACAGCAATGTGATAATGACCAGATCGTCTGATTTTTAGTGATGTTGGTTGAACAATAAATATTGGCCAGGACACCAGGGATACCTCCCCTGCTCTTCTTCGAAATACGTGCACCTGAGAAGCAGACGGGGCCTCGGTTTAACGTCTCATCTGAAAGACGACACCTCTGACAGTGCAGCACTCCCTCAGCACTGCATTGGAAGTGCCAGCCTAGATTGTGTGCTGAAGTCTCTGGAGTGGGGAGTTTAACCCACAAGTTTCTGACTGAGAGCGTGACCACTGAGCCATGGCTGGCACATGCTGAATGTAGTAATCCTAGCTGAAATTTGTTAGCATCATTTTACCCAACACTGACCAGGGATGGAAGCTGGGACCTTCCTGGACTATATAGCTCAGTGCCACAGTGTGGTGCATGTCTGAGCCATTGGGAATGTTCTGGTGTTTTATTTAAATACCTTTCTTTCTGGCCCACCCCTCTTTTTATTTGGATCTCTGATAAACCCCTGTAGCATCTTGCAGCAGGGAAGGTATGTGGGTCACCTTTTTTTTCAACCCTTCCCCAAGTGGCTAGGAGATGCATGACAGCTGTATGGGATGGGTTGACTTGCTTTATCATTTGTGATGTGGCAGCCATGTCATTGTAATAATATGGGTGGGGATGATGGGTCATGTGATGGGAGTCATGTGATTGGAAACAAAATTACAGTAACATGGAATCTTACAGCATAAAAAGGCCATTCAGCCCATCTTGCGTGTGCCGGCTCTTTGGAAGAGCTATCCAATTAGTCCGACTCCCTCACACGCCCCTTCTTTTTTCCCCAGAGTATAACAAAAGTTTCCTTTTTCAAGCATTTATCCAATTACCCCATTGGTGAGGCCTACAAAAGGTCAGCATCGAGTCAGGAGGCCCAGCAGGGAGTTGGGAGGCAGAGCGGCAGTGTTGGAGAGGCCTACAAAAGGCCAGCGTTGTCGGGAGGCCCAGCAGGGAGTCGGGAGGCAGAGCGGCAGTGTTGGAGAGGCCTACAAAAGGCCAGCGTTGTCGGGAGGCCCAGCAGGGAGTCGGGAGACGGAGTGGCAGTGTTGGAGAGGCCTACAAAAGGCCAGCGTTGTCGGGAGGCCTAGCAGGGAGTCGGGAGGCGGAGTGGCAGCGTTGGAGAGCCCAGCTGGTGCAGCTACAGCAGGGTGAGAAGGCAAAAAAGAAGTAGAAAGAAATCGAAAGGTGACGTCACAGCCAAGGGGGTAAGTGATTGGCTGGTGATTGATAAGTAGTTTTTCTTTTTCTGTTCTATATCGGTAAGTAACCTTTAGCATTGTTGTTGCCAATTTAAGTTTATCTAAGGGTTAAGTCATGGCAGCACAGCTCGGACACGTGTTATGCTCCTTCTGTAATATGTGGGAAGTCAGGGACGCTTCCGGTGTCCCTGACGACTACGTGTGAGGGAAGTGCATCCGCCTGCAGCTCCTGACGGACCGTATTGCAGCACTGGAGCTGCGGGTGGATTTACTCTGGAGCATCCGCGATGCTGAGAATGACGTGAATAGCATGTTTAGTGAGTTGGTCTTACTGCAGGTAAAGGGTACACAGCCAGATAGGGAATGGATGACCAACAGGAAGAGCAGTGCAAGGAAGGTAGTGCAGGGATCCCCTGCGGTCATCCCCCTGCAAAACAGATACACCGCTTTGGGTACTGTTGAGGGGGATGACTCATCAGGTGAGGGCAGCAGCTGCCAAGTTCATGGCACCGTGGGTGGCCCTGCTGCACAGGAGGCAGCAAAAAGAGTGGGAGAGCTATAGTGATAGGGGATTCGATTGTAAGGGGAATAGATAGATGTTTCTGCGGCCACAACCGAGACTCCAGGATGGTATGTTGCCTCCCTGGTGCAAGGGTCAAGGATGTCTTGGAGCGGGTGCAGGACATTTTGAAAAGGGAGGGTGAACAGCCAGTTGTCGTGGTGCACATAGGTACCAATGATATAGGTAAAAAACGGGATAAGTTCCTACAAGACGAATTTAGGGAGCTAGGAGCTAAATTAAAAAGTAGGATCTCAAAAGTAGTAATCTCAGGATTGCTACCAGTGCCATGTGCTTGTCAGAGTAGGAATCGCAGGATAGTTCAGATGAATACGTGGCTTGAGGAGTGGTGCAAGGGGGAGGGATTCAAATTCCTGGGACATTGGAACCAGTTCTGGGGGAGGTGGGACCAGTACAAACCGGACGGTCTGCACCTGGGCAAGACCGGAACCAAAGTCCTAGGGGGAGTGTTTGCTAGTGCTGTTGGGGAGGAGTTAAATTAATATGGCAGGGGGATGGGAACCTATACAGGGAGACAGAGGGAAGTAGAATGGGGGCAGAAGCAAAAGATAGAAAGAAGAAAAGTAAAAGTGGAGGGCAGAGAAACCTAAGGCAAAAAGCAAAAAGGGCCACATTACACCAAAATTCTAAAGGGGCAAAGTGTGTTAGAAAGACAAGCCTGAAGGCTCTGTGCCTCAATTCGAGGAGTATTCAGAATAAGGTGGATGAATTAACTGCGCAGATAGCAGTTAACGGGTCTGATGTAATTAGAACCATGGAGACATGGCTCCAGAGTGACCAAGGCTGGGAACTCAACATCCAGGGGTATTCAACATTTAGGAAGGATAGACAGAAAGGAAAAGGAGGCGGGGTTGCGTTGCTGGTTAAAGAGGACATTAATGCAATAGTAAGAAAGGACATTACCTTGGATGATGTGGAATCGGTATGGGTGGAGCTACGGAATACCAAGGGGCAGAAAATGTTAGTGGGAGTTGTGTACAGACCACCAAACAGTTGCAGTAAAGTTGGGGACAGCATCAAACAAGAAATTAGGGATGCATGCAATAAAGGTACAGCAGTTATCATGGGTGACTTTAATCTACATATTGATTGGGCTAACCAAACTGGTAGCAATGCGGTGGATGAGGATTTCCTGGAGTGTATTAGGGATGATTTTCTAGACCAATATGTCGAGGAACCAACTAGGGAGCTGGCCATCCTAGACTGGGTGATGTGTAATGAGAAGGGACTAATTAGCAATCTTGTTGTGCGAGGCCCCTTGGGGAAGAGTGACCATAACATGGTAGAATTCTTTATTAAGATGGAGACTGACACAGTTAATTCAGAAACTAGGGTCCTGAACTTAAGGAAAGGTAACTTCGATGGTTTGAGGCGTGAATTGGCTAGAATAGACTGGCAAATGATACTTAAAAGGTTGACGGTGGATAGGCAATGGCAAACATTTAAAGATCACATGGATGAACTTCAGCAATTGTACATCCCTGTCTGGAGTAAAAATAAAATGGGGAAGGTGGCTCAACCGTGGCTAACAAGGGAAATTAAGGATAGTGTTAAATCCAAGGAAGAGGCATATAAATTGGCCAGAAAAAGCAACAAACCTGAGACTGGGAGAAATTTAGAATTCAGCAGAGGAGGACAAAGGGTTTAATTAAGAGGGGGAAAATAGAGTACGAGAAGAAGCTAGCCGGGAACATAAAAACTGACTGCAAAAGCTTCTATAGATACGTGAAGAGCAAAAGATTAGTGAAGACAAATTTAGGTCCCTTGCAGTCGGATTCAGGTGAATTTATAATGGGGAACAAAGAAATGGCAGACCAATTGAACAAATACTTTGGTTCTGTCTTCACTAAGGAAGACACAAATAACCTTCCGAATGTACTAGGTGACAGTGGGTCGAGTGAGAAGGAGGAACTGAAGGATATCCTTATTAGGCGGGAAATTGTGTTAGGGAAATTGATGGAATTGAAGGCCGATAAATCCCCGGGGCCTGAAAGTCTGCATCCCAGAGTACTTAAGGAAGTGGCCCTAGAAATAGTGGATGCATTGGTGATCATTTACCAACAGTCTATCAACTCTGGATCAGTTCCTGTGGACTGGAGGATTGCTAATGTAACACCACTTTTTAAAAAGGGAGGGAAAGGGAAAGCAGCTAATTATAGACCGGTTAGCCATCAGTAGTGGGGAAAATGTTGGAATCAATTATTAAAGATGAAATAGCAGCACATTTGGAAAGCAGTGACAGGCTCGGTCCAAGTCAGCATGGCTTTATGAAGGGGAAATCATGCTTGACAAATCTTCGGAATTTTTTGAGGATGTAACGAGTCGAGTGGACAAGGGAGAACTAGCGGATGTGGTGTATTTGGACTTTCAAAAGACTTTTGTCAAGGTCCCACACAAGAGATTGTTGTGCAAAATCAAAGCACATGGTATTGGGGGTAATATACTGACGTGGATAGAGAACTGGTTGGCGGACAGGAAGCAGTGAGTTGGGATAAACGGGTTCTTTTCAGAATGGCAGGCAGTGACTAGTGGAGTGCCTCAGGGCTCAGTGCTGGGACCCCAGCTCTTTACAATATACATCATTGATTTGGATGAAGGAATTGAGTGTTATATCTCCAAGTTTGCAGATGACACTAAACTGGGTGGTGGTGTGAGCTGTGAGGGGGACTCTAGGAGGCTGCAGGGTGACTTGGACAGGTTAGGTGAGTGGGCAAATGCATGCCAGATGCAGTATAATGTGGATCCACTTTGGGGGCAAAAACGCGAAGACAGAATATTATCTGAATGGCGGCAGATTAGGAAAAGTGGAGGTGCAACGAGACCTGGGTGTCATGGTTCATCAGTCATTGAAAGTTGGCATGCAGGTACAGCAGGCGGTGAAGAAGGCAAATGATATGTTGGCCTTCATAGCTAGGGGATTTGAGTATAGGAGCAGGGAGGTCTTACTGCAGTTGTATAGGGCCTTGATGAGGCATCACCTGGAATATTGTGTTCAGTTTTGGTCTCCTAATCTGAGGAAGGACGTTCTTGCTATTGAGGTGCAGCGAAGGTTCACCAGACTGGTTCCTGGGATGGTAGGACTGACATATGAGGAGAGAGTGGATCAACTGGGCCTTTGTACATTGGAGTTTAGAAGGAAGAGAGGGGATCTCATAGAAACATATAAGAATCTGACGGGACAGGACAGGTTAGATGCGGGTAGAATGTTCCCGATGTTGGGGAAGTCCAGAACCAGGGGACACAGTTTTAGGATAAGGGGTAGGCCATTTAGGACCGAGATGAGGAGAAATCTCTTCACTCAGAGAGTTGTTAACCTGTGGAATTCCCTGCCGCAGAGAGTTGTTGATGCCAGTTCGTTGGATATTTTCAAGAGGGAGTTAGATATGGCCCTTACGGCAAAGGGGATCAAGGGGTATAGAGAGAAAGCAGGAAAGAGGTACTGAGGGAATGATCAGCCATGATCTTATTGAATGGTGGTGCAGGCTCGAAGGGCCGAATGGTCTACTCCTGCACCTATTTTCTATGTTTCTATGAAAGTTACAATTGGATCTGCTGGCAGTGCATTCGAGAATAGTTCAAATAGTTAAGTGCAGTTCCTTTTGCTTTTCCATTTTATTGTATTAGCCATGTCTGGTAACTAATCAGCATCATATAACCAATAAATAAATACAAGCCATTTGTATCTTACTGTTGACTTTGTTCATATGGAAAAGTGAAGTCGTTTGCTCTCATCAGACATTTAGATATGTATCTGTAGGATCAGATAAACACATTTTTAAAACCAAATCTGCTACTCAGCTAGCAAAACATGGTAAACACTAAAATACATATTCTTGTTTTGTTTATGTACTGGTGCCAGCTCTTATCTGTCGAGTCTGCACGATCAAATGACTTGTGTTTTGAGTAGGATTAATGACGAGACATGTTGGGGCACTATTCAAGTTACCATATCTAAAAATTGCTCAATGATCATGGGCTACCAGGAGGAGAGGTGATTTAATATCTTGTAGTTGTATTATGGTATTGATTTATGCCAATATTAACAATTGAACTCATCTCGAAACTTATTGGAAGGACACATGAAGTAATTGTGGTTACATATGAACATCATAGAACAGCCTAAAGTGTACATGCCAATGATTAATATGTATTGAGATTAATTTTCAGCAGCCAAGAGCTTAGTTATATTTTAATACCAGGTTTATCTTGACTTAAACATGTGGCCTCTCTGCTGGCTTCGGGAGTTTATCAAGTGAACAGCACGCCACACAGACGTGGTTCAATTCCCAAGGGTGGGGTGGGGTAGGAGTGCTACAATTCACTCGAGGGCGCACTGTTGAATTGGGAAAATAGATCCTAGCCAGCTCTCCCCCTCATAAAACTTCTGGCTTCAATTCAGTCCAACCTTCCTAATCTTTGAGTTTTAAGCTGTGGCTCAGTGGGTCAAGGTTGGAGGTTCAAGTCCCACTCCAGAAACTTGAGCACAAAATCTAGGCTGACGCTCCAGTGCAGAAGATTAATCTCCAGGGCACTGCTGCGAGCAACACTCAGGAGAGAAATCATAGGGGCAATAAATAAATTGTGTTCCCCCCCCCCATTTTCTTTGGTTAAAATAATCGGACAGAGGGTGAAGTGGGTGGGGCGGAGCAGGGCGGGGTGGGTGTGGAGAAGGCAGTTTGACTGACATTCAAGAATCATCCAATTGGGTAATGAAGAATCTGATCACTTTCCAATTGGCTGGGGAGGCGGTGCACCATGAGGATTGACGTGTCGGGAGACCAATGGCGAGCGTGTGAGGGCGGGCCGGTTGCAAGCAGCAGGTCATGTGATAAGAACATAAGAACATAAGAATTAGGAACAGGAGTAGGCCATCTAGCCCCTCGAGCCTGCTTCGCAATTGAATAAGATCATGGCTGATCTGGCCATGGACTCAGCTCCACTTACCCGCCCGCTCCCCATAACCCTTAATTCCCTTATTGATTAAAAATCTATCTATCTGTGATTTGAATACATTCAATGAGCCAGCCTCAACTGCTTCCTTGGGCAGAGAATTCCACAGATTCACAACCCTCTGGGAGAAGATATTCCTTCTCAACTCGGTTTTAAATTGGCTCCCCCGTATTTTGAGGCTGTGCCCCCTAGTTCTAGTCTCCCCTACCAGTGGAAACAACCTCTCTGCCTCTATCCTGTCTATCCCTTTCATTATTTTAAATGTTTCTATAAGATCACCCCTCATCCTTCTGAACTCCAACGAGTAAAGACCCAGTCTACTCAATCTATCATCATAAGGTAACCCCCTCATCTCCGGAATCAGCCCAGTGAATCGTCTCTGCACCCCCTACAAAGCTAGTATATCCTTCCTTAAGTAAGGTGACCAAAACTGCACACAGTACTCCAGGTGCGGCCTCACCAATACCCTGTACAGTTGCAGCAGGACCTCCCTGCTTTTGTACTCCATCCCTCTCGCAATGAAGGCCAACATTCCATTCATCTTCCTGATTACCTGCTGCACCTGCAAACTTACTTTTTGGGATTCATGCACAAGGACCCCCAGGTCCCTCTGCACCGCAGCATGTTGTAATTTCTCCCCATTCAAATAATATTCCCTTTTACATAAACCTCCAGGGATATGTCCAGCCAGACTTGGCAATCCTAGCCATACCATAGTCAGACTCAGCAGAGTAGGAATATTTAACAGAAAACCCGTTTCAGTACATGACTTCTCACAAGCACCAGAAAAATGATGGCGGGGCGGGGGGTGGGGGGTGGGTTAGAATTGGGGTCATTGTAAACTGCGGGATTTTGTAATGTTTTCGGTACAATCTTACTCCTCATCCTACGCGATGCCACATAGGAACTGTGCACTAAAATAACTAAAACCTTAAAACAAAACAAGTGCCTGTTTATTATAAACTCTGTCACTAATCCCACTTTGCATATTGCTACACATGCGGGGAATATTCATCATTGCCTGGTAGTTTATACAGAAGGCTGTAATTATTTGCATGCGGTTGGAAATAACTTGGCTTATTTTGTATTAGCCACTCTGTTATCCTTTTATGCCTATGTGGGACATGCAATAAATATATCCTCCACTTTGAATCTGTTCTTTATTTTAAGGGCCAACTTCAGATTTTTTTCAGAAGGAAGGTAATCTTTCTCTCTAAATGCCTTTTAATTTAGTAGTGATAAACATCAAAGGGTTCCTTAAAAAGGAAGTTTAAGGTGCAGAAAAACCTTGCTAAGTATATTTTCCTGAAAGTAGTGCAGAAATGAGGCTTCACCCTGAAAGGGTATAAATCCTGTCAACTTCAAACTAGTAAACCGTTTATTAAGAGCCACATGGCCCAGAAAATCTGGTTTGAAAAGTTTCAATTCTTTGTCAAACTTAGCAGATAAAGAATTGTCTCGGCTGTACAAACATCCCAAACATATAGCACTTTAGTCTAAATATGATCCGCCTCCCTCAAGATTGAAGGAGAGCCCACACATGATGGAAGCACTCAAGAAATTAATCTTTGTTTAGGGTTTAGACTGTTTTATATTCCACTTGATACAAGATGGAAGGAGGTCATTCGGCCCATTGGGCCTGTGCCTGCTCTTTGAAAGAGATATCCAATTAGTCCTACTTTCCCTGCTCTTTCCCCATGCTTCCCCTTGTATTTATCCAATTCACTTCTGAATTTACTACAGAATCTGCTTCCACCACCCCTTTCAGGCAGTGCATTCCAGATCATAACTTGCTGCGTAATTTTTTTCCCCCTCATCTCCCCTCTGGTTCTCCTTATTTATGCTATCATAACCCTTTGTTATAGTTTAGCAATGTATCACATGAAAGAAATGCAGGCAGAATTGTTAACAAATGCAACGGGTTTTGAACTTGTGCTGGAAGTGCATTCACTATCTCAAATTTCCTGGGGCCAGACCACATATTTCCTACCACTAGTAAAGCTGAGGGGCAAATTGACCCAGGGCACATACTTAGACCCCGTATTCCCCGAACTGCGCTGCCAGAGAATTGGGAGTTCGCTGCCTGGCTGCCAATTTAGCTGCAGAAAGATGTGCGACCTGATGTAGCTGAAAATAACATAAACAATTCGTCACAGATAGATAGATTTTTAACTAATAAGGGAATTAAGGTTTATGGGGAGCGGGCGGGTAAGTGGAGCTGAGTTCACGGCCAGATCAGCCATGATCTTATTGAATGGTGGAGCAGGCTCGAGGGGCTAGATGGCCTCCTCCTGTTCCTAATTCTTATGTTCTTATGTTCTTATGTGCTAGCCGGTTAGATTTTTGTGATTCTGAAATAATGCTCTTTCAGCAGGTAATTTTGCTCGTATTATTCATCTTACTTTTGGTCACAGACTTGGCATTTGGTTCTGTCTCTCTGTAATGCTTTTAACAAAAACTCCCTTGGCAGCAGACGATAGACTCGAAATCTACTCTGTCAACCAAGCACAACGCTTGTGCGTTCAATCCTCTGAATGTACAGCCAAGACTGTGCCCTTTGACATCAAATTCCTTAACTTAACTGCATGACAGGCAGGCAGCAGACTTTCATTCTGAAAATTTCTGCTGAGCTTTCTGTCGTGTAGTGTAACTTTAAGGATGTTTCGTTGTCCTCTCTTTTTTACTTGTTAGTCCGCTTGTTGTAGAGTGCCTTGACATTTTATCTTGTTTCTGTTCTCACTCCAGTGCAACCTAGCCATGTATTTCAATATAGTTCGGATCATGGTTACTAAAACAGTCCTAGGAAAAGTAAACTCAGTGGAGAGCAGGAGGTCACGTGGAAGCGATTGAAAGGGAAGAGCGGAGATCATTTTTTGTGGGGGCAGGGAGGTGGTGGAGAAACGCATTTAATTTGGTGCCATTTATGGTTTCACCGGTCCAAAGCTTTGAAAGCTGCACATGATGATTACTTCATAGGTTTCCTGCTTTTTATTTATCAGGGGCTTTGCATTTGGGTAAAAGCTCATTGTAAACTATGAATGAGCATCTATTGAGTAGAATTGAACTATGAGGCATGACTTCGCATAAAGAAATCTCTACATGAACTGAGCTATGAAAAGTGCTGAAATCGAGGGCTCAATTTTCCTGCTTCATTTGCGCCCTTTTTTTTGGCGCGCACCGTTTTTTTGGTGTATTTATTTTTTTCAAAGTTTCCCCCTGCGATCTGCGCGGCGTAACTGAATTAGTTCCGATTTTTCTAGACCAGTTTTTTTTGATGTCATTGGAGGCGTTCCCTCATGTCTGCACCGGTTTTTATAATTTTTCGCAGTTTGGCCAAAATGTTTTCCTCCTAGGTCGGCGTATCTGGCCACTCCCGAAAAACCTTCTGGGCACTTAAGAAAACCAGCGCACATTGAGAAATCGGCACTGAAAGACACCATTATTTTTAATTGAAGATTTTGGAGGGAGTCAAGAACACTGTAAAAATCAATAATAAAGTTCAACTTTTTTTTACCTGCCAATGTGGTAAATGGAAATTTGTTGGATTTCAGAAACATAGAAACATAGAAAATAGGTGCAGGAGTAGGCCATTCAGCCCTTCTAGGCTGCACCGCCATTCAATGAGTTCATGGCTGAACATGCAACTTCAGTACCCCCTTCCTGCTTTCTCGCCATACCCCTTGATCCCCCTAGTAGTAAGGACTTCATCGAACTCCCTTTTGAATATATTTAGTGAATTGGCCTCAACTACTTTCTGTGGTAGAGAATTCCACAGGTTCACCACTCTCTGGGTGAAGAAGTTTCTCCTCATCTCGGTCCTAAATGGCTTACCCCTTATCCTTAGACTGTGACCCCTGGTTCTGGACTTCCCCAACATTGGGAACATTCTTCCTGCATCTAATCTGTCTAAACCCGTCAGAATTTTAAACGTTTCTATGAGGCCCCCTCTCATTCTTCTGAACTCCAGTGAATACAAGCCCAGTTGATCCAGTCTTTCTTGATAGGTCAGTCCCGCCATCCCGGGAATCAGTCTGGTGAATCTTCGCTGCACTCCCTCAATAGCAAGAATGTCCTTCCTCAAGTTAGGAGACCAAAACTGTACACAATACTCCAGGTGTGGCCTCACCAAGGCCCTGTACAAATGTAGCAACACCTCCCTGCCCCTGTACTCAAATCCCCTCGCTATGAAGGCCAACATGCCATTTGCTTTCTTAACTGCCTGCTGTACCTGCATGCCAACCTTCAATGACTGATGTACCATGACACCCAGGTCTCGTTGCACCTCCCCTTTTCCTAATCTGTCACCATTCAGATAATAGTCTGTCTCTCTGTTTTTACCACCAAAGTGGATAACCTCACATTTATCCACATTATACTTCATCTGCCATGCATTTGCCCACTCACCTAACCTATCTAAGTCACTCTGCAGCCTCATAGCATCCTCCTCGCAGCTCACACTGCCACCCAACTTAGTGTCATCCGCAAATTTGGAGATTCTACATTTAATCCCCTCGTCTAAATCATTAATGTACAATGTAAACAGCTGGGGCCCCAGCACAGAATCTTGTGGTACCCCACTAGTCACTGCCTGCCATTCTGAAAAGTACCCATTTACTCCTACTTTTTGCTTCCTGTCTGACAACCAATTCTCAATCCACGTCAGCACACTACCCCCAATCCCATGTGCTTTAACTTTGCACATTAATCTCTTATGTGGGACCTTGACGAAAGCTTTCTGAAAGTCCAAATATACCACATCAACTGGTTCTCCCTTGTCCACTCTACTGGAAACATCCTCAAAAAATTCCAGAAGATTTGTCAAGCACGATTTCCCTTTCACAAATCCATGCTGACTTGGACCTATCATGTCACCTCTTTCCAAATGTGCTGCTATGACATCCTTAATAATTGATTCCATCATTTTACCCACTACTGAGGTCAGGCTGACCGGTCTATAATTCCCTGTTTTCTCTCTCCCTCCTTTTTTAAAAAGTGGGGTTACATTGGCTACCCTCCACTCGATAGGAACTGATCCAGAGTCAATGGAATGTTGGAAAATGTCTGTCAATGCATCCGCTAGTTTTCTCTTTTATTTTACTCACTCACACGCCACCACCGAACATCTTGAAACAGGGCTGGAGGGTCATAGCTTTGGCCGGCAGAATCGAGCCCGCATCCAGACATGGGCTCGGGGCTTGGCTGGAAAACAAGCCCGGGGGGGAAGGGGATGGGGGGGGTGGGGGTGGAGAAGAGAGAGAGAGCGAGATGCCGATCGTAAGCCTTCTGAAGATTGCACCACACCACTGGGACCGGCAACCTCGGAAGGTGGGGCCCGGAGTGTGCCTCGCTGCACCACACCACTGGGACCGGCAACCTCGGAAGGTGGGGCTCTGAGTGTGCCTCGCTGCACCACACCACTGGGACCGGCAACCTCGGAAGGTGGGGCCCTGAGTGTGCCTCGCTGCACCACACCACTGGGACCGGCAACCTCGGAAGGTGGGGCCCTGAGTGTGCCTCGCTGCACCACACCACTGGGACCGGCAACCTCGGAAGGTGGGGCCCTGAGTGTGCCTCGCTGCGCCACACCACTGGGACCGGCAACCTCGGAAGGTGGGGCCCTGAGTGTGCCTCGCTGCACCACACCACTGGGACCGGCAACCTCGGAAAGTGGGGCCCTGAGTGTGCCTCGCTGCACCACACCACTGGGACCGGCAACCTCGGAAGGTGGGGCCCTGAGTGTGCCTCGCTGCACCACACCACTGGGACCCACAGCATCGGAAACCATGAAATGTCCCACCAGCTCTCAAGCCACTAGTCACGGAAGGGGCTGTCATCGCAATGAGCGGCACCTCCTCCAAAGTCAGTAAAACAGTGGGGGCTTCATCCAGCTCCATCCCCTCCCCCTCCTCCTCACCCACATGTTCTTGATCTGGAGGGTTGGATTCGAAGATGTTATCCTGTTCAAGCTGATTCTCGTCTGAACTTTCTTCTACATTGTCAGGATCGGTCTCAAGTTTTGCAAAATATAACAGAACACAGACAAATGGTTAGCAGCAGGGTGGGTGGCATGAGTAGGCTCACACAGCACAGACCAGGCAGCAGGCTGATTTGAAGGACCATGATGAATGATAGCACATTGCATCAATCAAAACGTAGCTGACGGAGACATCCCCATGAACCGAAGCATGGCTAGCCCGCGCAGTACTTAACATTTAGCAAAGCCAGACTGTGGAACTTGCAGGACTTCTCCTCTCCCTCGAGTGTGGGCCCAGCTTGTGCAGTGGTGGTTGCTTTTCTCCAGGCAGGACCCATCAAAGCAGCGACCCTCTCTCCCAAGGGTGTCAGTGGGCGC
Source organism: Pristiophorus japonicus (assembly GCF_044704955.1). Lineage (NCBI taxonomy): Eukaryota > Metazoa > Chordata > Chondrichthyes > Pristiophoridae > Pristiophorus > Pristiophorus japonicus. The sequence goes on along the minus strand of NC_091977.1, from coordinate 231,902,655 downwards.
AGATTTCCAGGCCTCCTCCTGTTCGAGTTCTTTCCCTTTTGTTGTGTGCCACTTTCCTCTGCAAAGATGAAAACCTAACTTTTTAGAGAGGGTGTCATTCTGCTGGGTGGGACATATACAGCTGGTCACATTTACAATTGTAATTCCATTGAATAAATGAAAATATTATTTACACTAACTACTTGACCAAGTTCCTGCCACTTTTTACACTGGCCTCCAGATCTCGTGGTGTCCACCATTGCACAGTAATCTTCTGCAACTTGGTTCCAGTGTTTCTTCATTTCTTTGGGTGGAACTTTTATGTGACCTCTGCTGGTGTCCAGCTCCTGCCATCTGGCCTCGATTACAGTAACTAGTGCCTCCACTTCATCCTGTAAGAAATTCTTGGGAGTTGCACCGCGTTGCATCTTGTACTGCTGCTGCTACGATTTTTCCAATGCTCTCTCACAGCACACAATGTTCTCACACACACAACTGGATCTTTAAAAATGGCCGATTGCCAACTTGGAACTGTACTGAGCATGTGCGACCATTGTAATGACGACAGAAACGTAATTTTTTTTCCCGCGCATGCACAGAAAGTTTGGCATCGTTTTTCGGCGCAGACAGCGGGCATCATGCCCCGAGGCGACTGGACACGCTGCGTGGCGCCAAATTCGAATTATAGATCGGGAAAACTTTGGCAAATTATTTCCGGCGCATTTCTGGCCTAGAAAAACAGGCGTAACTCTGGCAATACGCCAGAAAACGGGTTTGGGCAAAATTTAGCCCAGAATGTGTATAATTTGCAAATGTGACTACACTTTAAAAGTACTTCATTGGCTGTAAAGAGCTTTGGGACGTCCGGTGGTTATGAAAGGCGCTATATAAATGCAAGTTTTTTTTCTCTAGCTGTTTGTGTCTTAGATCTGTTTTCAGAATGGTTCCTTTTCCAGTAGCCCTAAGCACAATGAAAACCAACTGGCAATGTTTGCAAGCAGCTACTCTAATGTGGTCGATGGGCTCACAGTCAGCAGTATTCTTTTCTGACTAATTTTCAACATGTGTGTTGTAACGAGCTTTCTGGAAAAATATACAGCTGTTGAATTGAAACTTGTTGACCCTGTCAGGTTTTCTCATTCTTTCTTTGTTTTCTTCCTTTTCCTCCTGCCTTCCCCCACCCAGCTCCATCTCCTATCTGTAACGTAGTGTGTGTGGACTTTCTATCAAATCCATAATCCTTAGAGCGGAGAATGTTATAGGGAGATTTAATAGAGGTGTTCACAATTATGTGGGGTTATAAAACAAGTAGGGAGAAACTGTTTCCTCTGGTAAGTGGGTCGATAACCACCGAGGATGCAGATTTACAATCATTGGCAAAAGAACCAGAGGGGAAATGAGGTGAAATTATTTCACAGAGGGTTAAGTGATCTGGAAAACTCTGGAGGGTGGTGGAAGCAGATTCCATAGGAACTTTCAAAAGGCAATTGGACATATATTTGAAGAGAACTAATTTGCAGGCTTATGGGGAGAATGCTAGGGTATGGATCTAATTGATAGCTGTTTCAAAGAGCCGACACAGGCACGAAAGGCCGAATGGCCTCCTTCTATGCTTAAGATTCTAATTGTGCTCACTCATAACTGCTCCCACTGGCAGATGCAAACAAACCAAATAATTTGTCTACAGTTTTCTATGAAATCAGAAGCTATACCATTAAACACTTCATAGCCCAGATTACTTTTGCTATTTTTCATGCACAAAAGTGAGTTGTCCTTCAAGAGGATGTGGGAATAACCAGTTGCAAACCAGATGCAATTCAGATGTATTTATTTTTACTGCTACGATGCGTAGTTTTACGGTACTGCAGTATGAGTCAGGCAGACTGATATCATATTGAGCTTCTCATAAACTACATGATGTTGTGCAATTGTTCTCCAGCTGTCATTGGAGATGGTAATTCTACTTCAGAAAATGAGCATGGGGTATGCTGCTCAAGAAGTCAAAGCTAACTGGAGCAAGCAAGACAAAATGATCGAGAAAGTTGATGGCACCACACCCGTTTTTCAGGCACAAAAGGGGCGTCTAAGCTTTCCAATATGGCGGGTAGGACGCGCACACTCTATGTGCCGGAAGTGGGCCATCCGCCATATTGGATTGGCTGCTCCGTAGGTATCCAGGGCACACGGCAGAACTTATAAAATCGTCGATTGAAATAGTTAACTTGGGGTCTTGCGATTGTTGTAGGACCCTTTTGTGTTAGTGATCTCCCCCAGCACCTAACTCGCCATGCGATAAACCCATCCAGCAACCCGTGGTGCTAACAGGCAGGAAGGATCCTTCAGCAGCGCTCTTTAAAGGAATGATCCCCCTACACACAGGTTAGTTCTGGTTTGTCATTTGAAGTTGCTGGTCAAATTCTGGGCATTTCTTTTGGCCTGTTTTCTGACTGATAAAACTCGATTCAGTTTTCTGAGAAGAAGATTTTGCTGGTGCTGGACTGCTTTTGGCTGCTATCCGAACCTGTTTTACTGCAGTCATGGGTAGTGTGGTAGATTTGTTTGAAGACCTGTCCCTCAAAACTGCCACCAAGCTCATGGTCTACAGGGCTGTAGTAATACCCGCCCTCCTGTATGGCTCAGAGACATGGACCATGTATAGTAGATACCTCAAGTCGCTGGAGAAATACCACCAACGATGTCTCCGCAAGATCCTACAAATCCCTTGGGAGGACAGACGCACCAACATTAGTGTCCTCGACCAGGCCAACATCCCCAGCATTGAAGCACTGACCACACTTGATCAGCTCCGCTGGGCAGGCCACATTGTTCGCATGCCAGACACGAGACTCCCAAAGTCAGCGCTCTACATGGAACTCCTTCATGGCAAACGAGCCAAAAGTGGGCAGAGGAAACGTTTCAAGGACACCCTCAAAGCCTCCCTGATAAAGTGCAACATTACCACTGACACCTGGGAGACCCTGGCCAAAGACCGCCCTAAGTGGAGGAAGCGCATCCGGGAGGGCGCTGAGCACCTCGAGTCTCATCGCTGAGAGCATGCAGAAATCAAGCGCAGGCAGCGGAAAGTGTGTGCGGCAAACCAGTCCCACCCACCCCTTCCCTCAATGACTATCTGTCCCAACTGTGACAGAGTCTGTGGTTCTCGTATTGGACTGTACAGCCACCTAAGGATTCATGTTACGAGTGGAAGCAGGTCTTCCAGAGGGACTGCTTACGATGATGTTGATGATGGTAGATTTGTCTTTGGGGCTGGGGGGGGGGGCGGCGGGGTGGAACAGCAAGGAAGACTGGAGAGAACAGAAGCACCTGGGAGAAGAGGAAAGACGAGGAGGTCATTCCCACAGCAGGTCTTCAGGGAGAACTTCTCCTACCTGAACTTCACGGAATTCCATCTATATCGAATCAAAATAATTGTGAATCGCCCTTGTGCAAGCGCTTAGTGCCTGTCTTGCGTGCTCCATTTACCATCCTAGTGCTCTTACAAAGTGTTTCCCCAGTGGCTAAAGCTTGGGAGGCTGCTGAGCTTTTAGTGAGATACTGGGGTGTGGGGAGGAACAAGATTTCCCTCCTCCTGTCCAACGCCCACATCAGAGCCTCTGGCTGCCCTGTCTGCACCTTTTTTAGCCATTTTTCTCCTTACAGGTTGAACCTCCCTTATCCGGAACACTCAGGACCTGCCCTGTTCCGGATAAAGGATTTTTCTGGATGAGGAGTGGTCACGTTAAATTGGATGGTACAGGTACTGAGCAAGAGGATATCGGAGCTGGCTGGCTTGGGGCTGGGAGTGCGGCAGAAAGATCATGGCGGGGAGGGCGGTGGATCGCGGGGTCAAGCCAGCGATTGCAGGAGTCGACAGCGAGGAAGGACTTCAATATGTTCAATTTGTTCATGTCGGAGTGGCCAGGAATGGTTCTGGACGAGGGGTGGTTCCGGATAAGGGAGTTCTGGATAAAGGAGGTTCAACCCTGTACCAAGTTTCCCTTCTGCCTGTAGCTGGAATGCATTTCCCACTTTAAGAGGTACTAGCTTTAGCAGCAGCAGAGACATCCGATTTCCCGCTGCCCCAAAGATGAGCGCAGACAGTAAAAAGCACCAATAGCGCTGGGTGGACAAGTGAATCCTTTTAATGTGCTGCCTAGAATCACATGAACAGATAATGCGCACCCTGCTCCCTTGACAATCATATCATAGAATGATACAGCACAGCTGAAGGCCATTCGGCCCCATCCTGCCTGTGCCGGTTCTTTGAAAGAGCTATCCAATTAGTCCCACTCCCCCTGCCCTTTCCCCACAGCCCTGCAAACATTTTCCCTTCGAGTATTTATCCAATTCACCATTGAAAGTTATTATTGAATCTGCTTCCACCACCCTTTCAGGCAGTGCATTCCCGATCATAACCACTCACTGTGTAATTAAATTTTTTCCTCATTTTGCCTCTGGTTCTTTTGCCAATTACCGTAAATCTGTTCTGGTTACCTTCCTGCCAAAGGAAACAGTTTCTCCTTATTTAGTCAATCAAAACCCCTCATGATTTTGAACACCACCTGTATCAAATCTTCTCTTAACCTTCTCTGCTTTAAGGAGAACAACCCCAGCTTCTCTAGTCTCTCCACGCAACTGAAAACAATCTTCGATACTCAAGGGAATGCAAGCCTAGACTATGCAGCCTGTCCTCTTAATTTAACCCCTATATCATTCTGAAACACAGGAGGGTTTACATATCAAAGTGTTTGATGTTGATTGTTTTATCACAGTACTTCCTAAACTTCACAACTAAAGGAAGAACTTGCATTTGTCTGGTGCCTTTGACGATCTGAGGACATCCGATAGCCAATGAAATGTTTTTACAGCGTAGTAACTGTAGTAATGTAGGGGAGAATTTGTGGCCTATATCTTGTATTGAATGACACCATCTAACATAATATAGGATGCCATCTAGTGGTTAACATGAATGCAATCTGAACATCGACAGAAATAAATCAAAATGCACACATTCCAGATAGATGTATTTTTTTATCATTTCATTTACTTTTCCAATTAGAATATTTTAAAAGTTTGTCTTTGAGCGGCAGATTTTTTCTAAGCAGCATAAGTCTGTAAAAATTGTTGGTCTGATTGCCAGCTCCTGTGCATGTTGCTAAGGTACCTTTTGACGACTTGTAAGCAAATAGCAGAATCTGCTGTTTGTAACCATTTACCTAAACAAATTGACGTCACTTGGCAAGCATCAATAAATATCTTGACCCTGCATTTCAAACTCTAAGAAATACTTATTGTCAGGCGACAAATGCCAACCGAGAAACCCGACTATCGTTAACAAACAGCTGGCAGGAAGCTGATACAACATCGCAAAAGCTGATAGTGCTAAAACATCCCTGAATATAAGCCAATGTCCTGTAATTACAAGGCTCCAAGGGTTAGATTATGAGGAGATGTTACATAAAATAGACTTCTATTCTCTGGAATATAGAAGATTAAGAGGTGATTTGATTGAGGTTTTTAGGATTACATAGGATATACGGCACAGAAACAGGCCATTCAACCCAACCAGTGCATGCTTGCGTTTATGCTCCAATCAAGCCTCTTCCTGTCTTTCCTTATCTAACTATCAGCTAACTATTTCCTTCTCCCTCATATATTTATCTAGCCTTCTCTTAAATACATCTATACTATTCACCACAACCACTTCTTGTGATAGGAGTTCTACATTCTCACCACTCTGGGTAAAAAAGTTCCTTCTGAATTCCCTATTTGATTTCTTGGTGACTATCTTATATTGATGGCCTCTAGTTATGCACTTCCTCACAAGTGGAAACGTTCTCTCTGTTTCCACTCCTATCATAAACTTTCATTATTTTAAAGACCTCTATTAGGTCAACCCTCAGCCTTTTTTCAAGCAAAAAGAGACCCAGCCTGTACATCCTTTCCTGATATCATCATCGTAAATTTTCTCTGCACCCTTTCCAGTGCCTCTATATCCTTTTTATAATATGACAACCAGAATTGTATGCAGTACTCAGTAAGTGTGGTCTAACCAAGGTTCAATACAGATTTAGCATAACTTTGCGTTGGTAGGAAAAATGAGGAGAGGCAATATAAACTAAAGGGTACAATTCTAAATGAGGTGCATGAACAGAGAGGATATATGCGCACAAATCGTTGAAGATGGCAGGACATATTGAGAAAGCGGTTAAGAAAGCAGTTAAAAAATGGAATACTTGGCTTTATAAATAGAGACATAGAGTACAAAAGCAAGGAAGTTATGACGAACCTTTTATAAAACGCTGGTTCGGCCTCAACTGGAGAATTGTGTCCTAGCCTGTGGCAAATTACATAGTTATATGCAGACAGCATGAGCGCCCATCTTTGGATGCGAGCAGAGGCACTAGTATTAATATCTTTGCTCTCTGAGAATAGTGATATGAGTGGCTTATGGTCAGTTTTTAAACTTGAACTTAAGCCCAATCAGATACTGGTACATTTCTTTCACCCCTTAAATGCATGCCAGAGCTTCTTTTTCAATCATGCTGTAAGCCCTTTCGGCCTTGGACAAACTCCAGGACACATAAGCGACCGGTTGCAATGTTCCCGATTCATTTGCTTGTTGTAACACACACCCGACCCCATACAAAGACACATCGCAAGCTAGCACTAAACATTTACATGGGTCATACAGAACAAGCAGTTTGTTGGAACGTAACAGATTTCTGGCTTTCTCAGAAGCAGTCTCTTGTGATTTCCCCCATAACCAGTCATCTCCCTTGCGTAGCAACACATGTAGAGGTTCTAGCAAGGTGCTTAACCCGGGTAGGAAATTACTAAAATAATTGAGGAGTCCCAGGAATGACCGCAGCTCCATCACGTTCTATGGTCTCAGCGCATTCTCGATGGCTTCCGTCTTGGCGTCGGTGGGTCTGATGCCGTCTGCCATGATTCTTCTCCCTAAGAACTCGACCTCTGGCGCCAGGAAAACACACTTCGAGCATTTCAACCTGAGTTCCACACAATCTAGCCGACTTAGATCCTCTTCCAGGTTCTGCAAGTGTTCGATGGTGTCTCGCCCTGTGATCAATATGCCATCCTGGAAAACCACGGTGCATGGAACCGGCTTTAGCGAATTCTCCATGTTCCTTTGAAAAATAGCCGTGGCTGATTGAATCCCAAACGGGCATCTATTGTAGATGAACAGGCCATTGTGCATGTTGATGCAGGTGATGTCTTTCAAAGATTCCACCAGCTCCTACGTCATGTAGGCCGAGGTCAGGTCCAACTTGGTGAACGTCTTACCTCCTGCCAGCGTTGCAAAAAGGTCGTCTGCCTTAGGTAGCGGGTAGTGATCCTGCAGCGAAAGACGGTAATCGTTACTTTATAGTCCCCACAAATTCTGACTGTGTCATCGCCCTTGAGAACCAGAACAATCGGACTGGCCCACTCGTTGAACTCAACTGGCGCAATGATGCCCTCTCATTGCAGCCTGTCCAGCTCGATCTCCAGTTTCTCTCGCATCATGTATGGCACCGCACGTGCCTTCTGGTGGATGGGTCGTGTACCGGGAATCAAGAGGATCTGCACGTTTGCCCCAGAGAAATTTCCGATGCCTGGCTCAAACAACGACGGGAACTTGCTCAAAACCTGGGCACATGAGGCGTCATCGACGAACAAAAGCGCTCGGATGTCGTCCCAGTTCCAGCGGATTTTCCCCAGCCACCTTCTGCCGAACAGTGCGGGGCCATCTCCTGGTACTATCCATAGTGGTAGTTCGTGCAGCGCTCCATCATAGGAGACTTTTACTGCTGCACTGCCAATTACAGGGATCAGGTCTTTAGTGTAAGTTCTCAGCTTGGTATGAATGGGGCGCAGCTTGGGCCTGTGTGCCTTGTTGCACCACAGCCTCTCAAAGGCCTTTTTGCTCATGAAAGACTGACTCGCACCCGTGTCCAATTCCATGGATACTGGAATTCCGTTCAGTTCAACTTTTAACATGATCGGTGGACATTTTGTGGTGAAGGCACATCTGCCTCCTCAGTTTGAGTCTCTATTTCAGTTTGATCCACCAAGGATCGGTCTTCCCTCTGCAATGTGGTGGTTTGCAGGGTTTGCAGCTCGTCTGCACATTCGCTGGAGGTGTCCCCTTGTTCCACAGCCTTTGCACGCATAGTGTTTGAAGCGGCATTGATGGGGCCAATGATCACCTCCGCAGCGCCAACAAGATGTTAATTGCCTCGCATTCACACTTGATGGCGGACTCTGAGTCGTCTGAGGTTGTGCAGCTGCAGGCGTGTACATTCTGCCATATGCATTCCTGCCTGAAAACGACGTTACTTTGTGTACAGTTCTTGCCGATTCATCTTTCTGCTGCGAAATTTGTTTGGAGTTATCGCTGATGGACATAAATGCCTGGGCTGTCGTTATGGCTTTGCTCATGTTTGGTATATCAACAGTCAATAGTTTGCGAAGGATAACCTCATGGCCAATGCCTAGCACAAAAAAGTCTCTTAGCATTTGCTCCAGGAATCCACCGAATTCGCAATGTCCTGCAAGGCGTCTTAGTTCAGCGACGTACCTCGCCACTTCCTGGCCTTCAGACCGTTGACATGTATAAAATCGATACCTTGCCATCTGAACGCTCTCCTTTGGATTTAGGTGCTCCCGGACCAGCGTACACAGTTCTTCATACGATTTGGTTGTTGGTTTCACCGGAGCAAGAAGATTCTTCATGACGCCGTAGGTTGTTGCCCCACAGACGGTGAGGATGATCACCCTTCGTTTGGCAGCGTTCTCATTCCCTTCCAGCTTGTTGGCCATGACATATTGGTCGAGTCGCTCCACGAAGACTTCCCAATCGTCACCTTCTGAGAATTATTCCAGGGTACCAACAGTTTGCCGCATTTTTGCGTGATGGTTCGTTATCTATTATTCGTCGCCAGTTGTTATGTCTCGAATAAAGCAATGTGACTGAGTATTGTAGACTTGAGTAAGTGATACCTTAGTCTCTTTATTCTGACTCCAGAGTGCTGCACGCTCCGAAGGGATGCTGGGATCCCTTGGGACTCCAACAGATGCGCCCTCTTGTGGCAGTTAAATGTTGGTTTCAAGGTGTTGCATACATAACATCACCGTTCTATGATTCTAAGATGTGTGTTTCACATTAACAACAAAGCACTCTTCTCCTTCAGTTCCCACCCCTCCTCCGTCACTCCCCTCTCCTCCTTCTTCACGTTCTTCCGCTTCCCATACAGTTCACGCTGCCACTCCTTCCCCCCTCCCCACTTTCACTCTAGTACTCTACTCTCTTTCGCCCACCCCCATCCCAGATTCTGCTAGCACCTGACCCCCTTGCAGTTCCTCCCTCCCCACACTTCTACCTGATGCTGGTACTGTGACAGGAGATGAGACTTTGCTGTGAGGATGAATTCCCAATCTTGCTATATTTCCTACCCACAAGTTGCATCCAGTAGATCAGCAACAGCACCAACAACAACTTGCATTACTCTAGTCCCCTGAATGCAGTACATACCCCCAAAGTACCTTGGGTGGAATGGACACTGAGCACTACAACAACAACAACTTGCTTTTATATAGCACTTTTAACATTATAATACTTCCCAAGGCACTTCACAGGAACGTTATCAAACAAGATTTCACACCGAGCCGCATAAGGAGATAGTAGGACTGGTTGGTCAAAGAGGTAGGTTTTAAGGAGCGTCTTAAAGGAGGAGAAAGAGGGAACATTTGTTGTAGGGCTGGAGGAGGTTACAGAGATGGGGAGGGGCAAGCTCATAATGGGATTTGAACGTAAGGATGAGAGATATTGTTGGACCGGGGAGCCAGTGTTAGTCAGCGAACACAGGGATGATGGGTGAATGGGTTTTGGTGCGAGTTAGGATAAGGGCAGCAGAGTTTTGGATAAGCTCCAGTTTAGGGAGGGTGCTGGGGAGGAGGGGGAGGGGGTGGGGGGCGTGGGGAAGGGTGACCAGGCGAACGTTAGAGTAGTCGAGTCTAAAAACTATTCTAGAATATTCGGTGCAAACTCAGAAGCTGTGATGAAGCCAGTTCAAGACTATTTCCACTGACAGTTCTCCAAACACTGGTACCCTCGCCATTGTCACTGTTTGTTTTGAAAGATGTGTAGTTAGCAGTGTTTCCTTTTCTGGTTAGATTTTAATTTACATTCATATATGGACCGTAGATGCTTTATGCTTGAGATCAATTAAATTGTCAGGAAAAAATGTAAGATGCGGCATTGTTCCAATTGGCACGCCCTTGATGACCGTGTCTTCATCCAGAATTTTCCATGCTGTTCATTCTTGAAGAACCGTTAGATTTTTCCTACTGTATGTTAAGTAATTGTTTTCCATTTGCAGCAGAAGAAAGATGTTGCGGATACTGGCAAAGGCTCCTTAAATTCTAGTCAGTGTCTCAACCTTTTAGCAGTTTAACTCAACAGTGGAGAAAACATCCTTTTTTAAGAGTTGAATAAGACAAAGTTGGATGTAACTTGATGTGGATAATATGGGCTGAATTAACATTACTGAGATGATTAAATGCTTGAGCACACCAGTGATTTGTGTACATCCATCTTTGCACAAGTAGGCATGGAATCTATATCTTGATGGAGTGCTGCACTGTCGGAGGTGCTGGCATTTGGATGAGACATTAAACTGAGGGCCCATCTGCCCTCTAGGGTGGATGTAAAAGATCCCATGGCGTTATTTCAAAAACGAGCAGGGAAATTCTCCAAGATGTCCTCGACTGACATTTATCCTTTAACCAATATCATTTAAAGGCAAAGATTATCTGGTCATTATCTCATTGCTGTTTGTGGGAGCTTGCTGTGTGCAAATTGGCTGCCGCGTTTCCTACATTGCAAAATTGACTACATTTCGAAAGTACCTCATTGGCTCTCAAGCACTTTGGGGCATCCTGAGGTCGTGAAAAATGCTCCATAAATGCAAATTTTTCTTCTTCAAACAGTTCTACATATTCTAAGAAGAGAAGACTTTTTCGATATTTTTATGTAATATAAAAATGTTACTGTCATTCTCAAAAGGCATTCTGTGTCCCTTTTGGAAATTATTCAAATTGAACGAGATGAAGAGACCTGCATGGAAATATTGTAAACTAAATGAAGTTTGGCAGTGCTTGGAGAATGGGTCATCACAGAGAAATAATATGCTACAATGATGTCAAATGTTATTTTATTGAAGTGATATGTACTTGTAAAAGTGATCAATGGGAATTCAGATCCCAGCATACCCCATGTATCCCCAGAGCTCAACATAAGATATTCTAATCACAGCTGCTGGAAATCTGATTAATTAGAATTTGAGATGTCCGGTTTATATTTTAGGGCTGTATTTTTGGCTTTTAAGATTTTGGGGTGTTAATGGTGGCGGGGCTGTCCTGATACTACCTGGAAAGAGCTCACCGGCCACCATTGCTGCTCCTCCAGGGTGAAAACAGAGGCGGCCAGGAGCAGAAAATACAGCCCTTGCAGTTGATGGGCAATCCCCATCATGCAGAAGATACAAATAATCTGATAAAAGTATCAAACATTCAGTTTGGTGCAAACCCTAATATCCATAGACGCTTACAACACAGCTGGAGGCCGTTCAGCCCATTGAGTCTGTGCTGGCTCTTTGCTGGAGTGATCCAAAACTAATCCCACTGCCCTGCTTTCTTCCCAAAGCTCTGTACCTGCCTCTTTCTGACATTTATCCAATTTTCCCTTTAAAAGATGAAATGCTCACGGCCTCAACTGTGGCAAAGGATTCCATACTCTGCTAAGGGAGGCGTCCCGTACCTCTTTTAGGTCACTAAGCTGGCTGAGCAAATGAAACTCCCGAGGTAAACAGCTGGCCTTGGAGCGCCCTAAGAGAGGCTTCCGCGGAAAAAGAAATCTGAAAAAAAACACCAAAGACATTCCCAATACATTACTGACGCCACATCAACATAAATCGCAAAAATGAAAAATGATAAAAACCGATCACACTGACCTCAGGTCGACATTACTTCACTCACTGCGGCCGGTACAGCTCGGACCGCCAGCTTTTACAGGCGGTCCCAATAGGACGCGCTACGGATCGGGCGCGAAACAAATATCGAGACGGTGTCGCAAACAGGAACGTTGCACACCGGCTCTGCACCCCTGCAAACGCGGCACTGGAAGCTGGCCGTCCACCTGGAAATGCTTTCCATCGCCATTACCGCCCACTCGGCGGCAACGAACCGAAAATCCAGTCCTGCATTCCTTATACCCAAATCCAAGGGTTAAATTATGAGGAGAGATTACACAAACTAGGGTTGTATTCCCTGGAATTTAGAAGATTCAAGGGTGATTTGATCGAAGTTTCAAGAGATTAAGGGGAACTCCTAGGGTCGATAGAGAGAAACTATTTCCGTTGATTGGGGAGTCTAGGACTAAGGGGCATAGACTAAAAATTAGAGCCAGGCCTTTCAGGAGTGGTTAGGAAACAATTCTATATGCACAGGGTGTTACAGGTGTGACGTCCGAAATCCAGAAACCTCGGAGACCAAGGCCGTTCCGGAATACAGGTATTTCTGGATTTTGGAACGTCTTTGCCTGGGCCAAGGAAGGTAGGGGGATCGGTCGGGCTGAGGCTGAAGTGGGGTGGGAGGGGGGGGGGGGGGTGGGATTCGGGACACCGGAGGTCGGGGGCGTTGGTCGGGCCGCCAGAGGTCGGGGGGGGTCAGTCGAGCCGAGGTTGGGAGGTCCGTCGGGCCGAGGCTGGGGGCATCGGTTGGGCCGCCGGAGGTCGGGGGGGGGTCGGTCTGGCCGCCGGAGGTCGGGGGAGTCAGTCGGGCCGAGTCGGGGGGAGGTCGGGCTGAGGCGAGGTTGGGTGGCCGGAGGATGGATATATGGAGTTAGGTCACAGAACGGCCATGGTGGAACAGGCTCGAAGGGCTGAATAGCCTCCTCCTGTTCCTATGTCCAAATCATCAATATATGTACCAAGAACAACACATAGCTCGGGAGTACACCACTTCCAACATATCTGTCCAAGCAGCAACCATTTAACTCTTTATTTTCTGCCCGTCAACCAACGTTTTATTCATATTGCTAGATTTCCCCTGGTAGGGCAGCATTTTTTTAACAAGCCTCTGATGACATACCAGCAAACTATCTTAGAAAGGCAACAGCTTGATTATTTTTAATGAAATTTAGAATCGGTACGAGAAGCTTGCCATTGAAGCCTAGTCAATATCAGGCCATACTTTCTGAAGTTGTAGAAACAGCTGGACCATTTACGGAAAAGAAAAAAAAGACTTGCATTTATATAGTGGCTTTTACAACTTCAGGACATCCCAAAGCACTTTACAGCCAATGAAATAATTTTTTGAAGTGTAGTCACTGCTGTAATGTAGGAATCACAGCAGCTAATTTGTGCACTGCAAGTTCCCACAAGCAGCAATGTGATGGAGTATAAAAGCAGAGAAGTCCTGCTACAGATGTACAGGGTATTGGTGAGGCCACACCTAGAGTACTGTGTACAGTTTTGGTTTCCCTATTTAAGGAGGGATATACTTTCATTGCTGGCAGTTCAGCGAAGGTCCACTCGGTTGATTCCTGAGATGAAGGGGATGACTTATGAAGAAAGTTTGAGTAGGTTGGGCCTATATTCATTGGAGTTCAAGAAGAATGAGAGGGGATCTAATTGAGACATATAAGATAATGAGGAGGCTCGACAAGGTAGATGCAGAGAAGATGTTTCCACTCATAGGGGAATCTAGAACTAGGGGGCATAGTTTTAGAATAAGGTGTTGCCCATTTAAAACTGAGATGAGGAGGAATTTATTTTCTCAAAGGGTCGTAAATCTGTGGAATTCTCTGCCCCAGAGAGCTGTGGAGGCTGGGTCATTGAATATATTTAAGGCAGAGATAGACAGGGCTGCACTTTCCACTATGGTCGCTATCGCCCAAAATGGGTGATATTTTCAGCCTTAGTGCTTTTTTTATTTTTCAGGATCACTGGAATATCGCTTATTTTAAAAACCACTAATTTCACCTTTTTCATTTAGGTGATAGCCTTAGTGATGTGAAATGGGCCTTAGCGATGTATTCAGTCGTGCAAGGCTGGCGTCCATAGCAATGGCTGTTCTGCGCATGCGCGTTTTTTTTCAGGCAAAGAACTTTTCCCACGGGGGTTGACAGAGAGAACAGGGGACCTAGGCCCCATCAATAACATTATAGAACCTTTCTTTTATTCTGGCCCCTGTTGCTTTATAAAATAAAATCTATCAGCCAACTGAGGTGAACTCCATTTCCTTCCTGATGGGATGACATTCCCTCGAAACATAGAAATATAGAAATTAGGTGCAGGAGTAGGCCACTCAGCCCTTCGAGCCTGCACCGCCATTCAATATCATGGCTGATCATTCAACCTCAGTACCCCTTTCCTGCTTTCTCTCCATACCCCTTGATCCCTTTGGCCGTAAGGGCCATGTCTAACTCCCTTTTGAATATATCTAACGAACTGGCCTCAACAACTTTCTGCAGCAGAGAATTCCACAGGTTAACCACTCTCTGAGTGAAGCAGTTTATCCTCATCTCGGTCCTAAATGGCTTACCTCTTATTCTTAGACTGTGACCCCTGGTTCTGGACTCCCCAGCAAAGGGAACTTTCCTCCTGTCCCTAACCTGTCCAATCCCGTCAGAACTTTATATGTTTCTATGAGATCCCCTCTCATTCTTCTAAATGCCAATGGATACAAGCCCAGTTGATCCAGTCTCTCCTCATATGTCAGTTCTGCCATCCCGGGAATCAATCTGGTGAACCTTCGCTGTACTCCCTCAATAGCAAGATCGTCCTTCCTCAGATTAAGAGACCAAAACTTAACAATATTCCAGGCGTGGCCTCACCAAGGCCCTGTACAACTGCAGGAAGACCTCCCTGCTGCTATACTCAAATCCTCTAGCTATGAAGGCCAACATGCCATTTGCCTTCTTCACCACCTGCTGTACCTGCATGCCAAACTTCAATGACTGATGTACCATGACACCCAGGTCTCGATGCACCTCCCCTTTTCCTAATCTCTCACCATTCAGATAATATTCTGCCTTCCTGTTTTTCCCACCAAAGTGGATAACCTCACATTTATCCACATTATACTGCATCTGCCATGCATTTGCCCACTCACCTAACCTGTCCAAGTCACCCTGCAGCCTCTTAGAATCCTCCTCATAGCTCACACTGCCACCCAGCTTAGTGTCATCTGCAAACTTGGAGATATTCCATTCAATTCCTTCATCTAAATCATTGATTATATTGTAAATAGCTGGGGTCCCAGCACTGAGCCCTGCAGCACCCCACTGGTCACTGCCTGCCATTCTGAAAAGGACCCGTTTATTCCAACTCTCTGCTTCCTGTCTGCCAACCAATTCTCTATCCACGTCAATACATTGCCCCCAATACCATGTGCTTTAATTTTGCGCACTAATCTCTTGTGTGGGACCTTGTCAAAAGCCTTTTGAAAATCCAAATACACCACATCCACTGGTTCCCCCTTGTCCACTCTATTAGTTACATCCTCAAAAAATTCTAGAAGATTTGTCAAGCATGATTTCCCTTTCATAAATCCATGCTGACTTGGATCGATCCTGTCATTGCTTTCCAAATGCGCTGCTATTTCATCTTTAATAATTGATTCCAATATTTTCCCCACCACCGATGTCAGGCTAACCGGTCTATAATTCCCTGTTTTCTCTCTCCCTCCTTTTTCAAAAAGTGGTGTTACATTAGCTACCCTCCAGTCCATAGGAACTGATCCAGAGTCAATCGAATGTTGGAAATTGATCACCAATGCATCCACTATTTCTAGGGCCACTACCTTAAGTACTCTGGGTGCAGCCTATCAGGCCCTGGGGATCCTTCAGTTCCTCCTTTTCGCTAGACCCTCGAACCCCTAGTATTTCCGGAAGGTTATTTGTGTCTTCCTTAGTGAAGACGGATTCAAAGTATTTGTTCAGTTGGTCTGCCATTTCTTTGTTCCCCATTATAAATTCACCTGATTCTGACTGCAAAGGACCTACGTTTCTCTTCACTAATCTTTTTCTCTTTACATATCTATAGAAGCTTTTGCAGTCAGTTTTTATGTTCCCTGCAAGCTTCCTCTCATACTCTATTTCCCCCCTCCTAATTAAACCCTTTGTCCTCCTCTGCTGAATTTTAAATTTCTCCCAGTCCTCAGGTTTGCTGCTTTTTCTGGCCAATTTATATGCCTCTTCCTTGGATTTAACACTATCCCTAATTTCCCTTGTTAGCCACGGTTGAGCTACCTTTCCTGTTTTATTTTTACTCCAGACAGGGATGTACAATTGTTGAAGTTCATCCATGTAATCGATAAATGTCTGCCATTGCCTATCCACTGTCAATCCTTTAAGTATCATTTTCCAGTCTATCCTAGCCAATTCACATCTCATACCATCAAAGTTACCTTTCCTTAAGTTCAGGACCCTAGTCTCTGAATTAACACTGTCACTCTCCATCTTAATAAAGAATTCTACCATATTATGGTCACTCTTCCCCAGGGGGCCTCACACAACAAGATTGCTAATTAGTCCTTTCTCATTACACAACACCCAGTCTAGGATGGCCAGCTCTCCAGTTGGTTGTTTGCCCACAATTCGCCCAAATGATTGCTGGCCAAAAAGACGCTGAAGAAAAGCTGCAATAACTCGGCACCACTCGGCACTACAGGGAGGATCTGTAGTAAATGGCTGTCAGGAGAATCTATTTCTACTGTGGACCAGAGGCAGGAAAAATCCATGATTACTATTAACCCTGACATTACAACAATGTACTTGCATGTAACTTTTCTCATTTTATTCTCCCATCTCCATTTTACAGCATGTGATTAGTGATCAATACTGGTTGAGAAATTACAGGCCCCATCACTATAAATCACTATAAATCACTATAAATGCCCTTAATTTGTCCTCAACAAATGCAAATGTGATTAGATGATTGGCAAGAGTCAAAAAGGCCCTGAAAATCACTCACAAATTGATTCTCCTGACAACCTTTTACTACAGATCCTCCCCATAGTGCCGAGTAGTGCTGAGTTACTGCAGCTTTTCTTCAGCGTCTTTTTGGGCCAGTGATCATTTGGGCGAATTGTAGGCAAAATGCCGAAAGTAGCGCTCGACAATAATCTGAGCCATAATCGAGCGCAAGTTTCCATTATTAGCACTATTTTCGGCTTTGCACGAGGATAATGTCATATTTTTGTAAAATAAATAGGCTGGGCGATGTAGCTCATTCATGTGTGTCAAAAGTTGGGCCGGCGATAAATGGGCTATAATTGGGTGCTAGTCTCCACTTTTTAGCAAATATGGGCGATAGCCTGCATCTCAGCGCTTATGTGGGCGATAAATGGGTGATGATGTGCCGAAAGTCTAGCCCACAGATTTTTGAGCAATAAGGGAGTCAAGGGTTATGGGGAGCAGGCAGAGAAATGGACATTGTTAAGCTCATAATAAAGTAATGTAACTGAGTATTGTAGACATGAGTAAGTGTGACCGTAGCTCTTTTATTCAAACTCCAGAATGTTGGTGCAGCGTGGGAGGCCTGCTTATATACAGTATTCCCAAGGGATGCTGGGATCCCTTGGGACTCCAACAGGTATGCCCGTATGATACAGGTTACCTAAGGTTGCATGCATAACAGACATGATCTTATTGAACAGCGGAGCAGGCCCGAGGGGCCAAGTGGCCTACTCCTGCTCCTATTTCTTATGTTCTTATAATGACCAGATTATCTGTTTATAGTGGTGTTGGTTGAGAGCTAAGTATTGGCCAGGACACCAAAATAGTGCCATGGGTTCTTTTACGTCCGCCCAAGAGAATGGACATTACCTCAGTTTAACATCTCATCTGAAAATCAGCACCTCCGACACCCCTTCAGCACTGCACTAGGAGTATCAGCCTTGATTTTTTTGTGTTCAAATCTATGGAGACGGGCTTGAGCCCACAACCTTCTAACTCAGAGGTGAGAGTGTTACCCACTGAGCCACGGCTGACAACTCATTGGGGGAGAAATTCGGTCGCGTCTCTGTTGCGGCGTTAACCTGGCTGGAGCGGTAAATTTTGCAGCAGGTAATGGCTTGCGTCTCCAGCTGCAAAATTCACCAGCCGGGCCCTGACTGTGGAGCGGAGCGCTAAGGGAGGCATTCCAAACCTCTCTTCAGGTGCTAGGCCGGCTGAGCAACTGAAAATCCCAAGCTAAACAGCTGGCCTCGGAGTGCACTAAGAGCGTCTTCCGTGGGAAAAACAAATCTTAAAAACCCCCACCAAGAACATTCCCAATACATAGCTCACGTCACCACAACATAAATCGCAAAAATAAAAAAATTAAAACCAATCACACAGAGGTCGGCATTACTTACCTCACCATGGCCGCAACAGTTCGGAACGCCAGCTTTTACAGGCGGTCCCACCAGGGAACTACGTGGCGCACGGCAACCAAATATTGAGCTGGTGTCGCAACCAGGGGTGTTGCACACTTCCAGATGGTAATGCTCCGCGCCCCCTCCAAACCGGCACCGAATAGTCCCGGCAGGGTGTCGGAAGCTGGCCGCCCGCAAGTGCATGCCACCGCCATTGGCACCCGTCCGGGGCACTAACAGGGGTGGCAAAAGACCGAAAATCCAGCCCATTATCTATTGTCTATTATAGATCTATTATCCGTTAATGCTATGTCACTGGGCTTGACCTCGACACGAAAGGACGGGATAAAAGCCATCCTCCGGTAAAAGCATTGGAGCTGATTTATCGTCTCCGTTGTATCTGAAACTGTAGACAAATGGAGAGTGATGGAGCATAGAATCTGGCAGAGATTGATCCTAACTGATGTTTATCTGTTCGCCCTGTTGAAGTTTGTGGGTGACTAAAACTCCTGTGTTGACAGGCTGGAGAATCATTGGAATGTGTTAATGGGGGAAGCAATTACTGTCATTGTTACACATCTTGTTGCAAAGCTGACCTATGACTTGCGAGGATGGTACTGTGAAGTGGCGCGGAGAGCTGCTTACCTTGCAGCCACCTCGTGCAGCACCTCCTCGACTTCAGCAAGCCGTCAAGTGGGGGTTGAGTGCCAGGCTGCTTCGTCACTTGCCTGCGGACTCGAGTCAGCACCTAGGGTTCCCTTTCTCTTCATTGTTGCTTTCCAATTCTTAGTCGCTGCCTCTGCGTCCTTGGAAGAACCTGCTCATGGGCCGAGATGCCTTTTGCAGCTCTCCAAAGGCTTTCGAAAATGTTGTCCCCACTATTATGACACTACTGTTTCATTGGCCCCATCTCTTTTAAATTTGGCTCGTGTTCAATTTTCTTCCCACTTCCCCCATTCGAGTGCTTCCTAGGCCAGTCCAAGTTAATACTTGGAGTCATGAATAAATGAAAATGAACTTAATGTTGGAACATAGGAACAGGAGGAGGCCACTCATTTCCTTGAGCCTATTCCGCCGTAAAATTAGATCATGGCTGATCTGTATTCTAACTCCATCCACCCACCTTGACTCCATATCCCTTAATACCCTTGTCTAGCAAAATCTATAGATCTCAGATTTAAAATGATTAATTGAGCTGGCATCTACTGCTTTTTGTGGGAGAGAGTTCCGCACTTCTATTATCCTTGGCATGAAGAAGTTTCCTAACTTCTCTTCTGAATAGCCTGGTTCTGTGTCCTAAACTCCCCCTCCAGTAGAAAAAAGTTTCTCTCTATCTACATTATCAATTCCTTTTAAAATCCTAAAAACCTCAATCAAATAATCCTTTAACCTTCTCTATTCCAGAGAATGCCAGCTTAGTTTCCAAATGGGATATTGAGTGCTATCAGCACTCTCCCATTTTGGCAGGATTTGCATCAGTCATTAATCATTTACAACTGACTTTCACCTGTATACAACAATCTGATCCATTGTCCTGTTGACTTGCAAGACCTATATATGAGATGGAGTGTGTGCATGCACCATTGCTCCTACCTCATCAACTAATTGCAAATAAGTTCCCCCGCACCCCTCTTTTCAAGCTTTAATGTATTTTTGTCAAAGTCACTTTGCAAAATATATTGTGTTTCAGTAGATGAGGCACACTATGGGCCCAAGTTTCCACAAGAAAAAAAACGGGTGCCCCTCCGAGCTGGGCGCCCGTTTTTCGCGCCTAAAACGGCGCCTAAAAAAATCCTCGGTATTCTCCACCTACTTACAGGTCCTGTGGCACTCGGCGCAGTCAGCACGAGCTGTGGGGGGGCGGAGAAGGTCCCGGCGCTGAAAACAGTGCCAGGACCTCTGCACATGCGCGCGACAGTGGGCACGCAAGTGTAGTAGCTCCAGGCGCCGAACTGTGTGGGAGGGGCCCGAAGCACGCAGCCCCTAGCCCTGGCCCAATGGCCTCACTGGGGCTGCGTGAATGAGGCTCCTCCCACGGCCAGCTCCTGTTCCCCGCTCGACCAGACCCGACACTCGCTCCCCCCCCCACCCGCCCCGACCTGAGACCCGCTCCCCCCCCCCGCCCCGACCCGAGACCCGCTCCCCCCCCCGAGACCCGCTCCCCCCCCCCCCGACTGACCCGACCGGCCCGACCCGACCCGCGCTCCTGTTCCCCCCCCTCTCTCTTCCCCCCCTCTCTCCTCCCCCCTGTCTTCCCCCCTCTCTCCTCCCCCCTCTCTTCCCCCCCCTCCCCCCCCCTCTCTTCCCCCCCCGCTCTCTCTCCCCTCCCCTCTCTCTCCCCCCTCTTTCTCCCCCCCTCTCTCTCCCCCCCTCTCTCTCCCCCCTCTCTCTCCCCCCCTCTCTCTCTCTCTCTCTCTCTCTCTCCCTCCCTCCCCTCTCTCTCTCTCCCTCCCTCCCCCTCCCCCTCTTTCTCTCTCCCTCCCTCCCCCTCTCTCTCTCTCTCTCTCCCTCTCTCTCTCTCTCCCCCTCCCCCTCCCTCCCCCCCTCTCTCTCCCTCCCTCCCCCCTCTCTCTCTCTCTCTCTCTCTCTCCCTCTCTCTCCCCCCTCCTCTCTCTCTCCCCCTCCCTCTCTCTCTCTCTCTCTCCCCCTCCCGCTCAGCGGCACGAACGGCTGCAGAATTCTCCCTGGCTGAAGCACTTTCACACAGGTAGGAAGATGGTTTATTTAATCTTTTCTTGGCTTATAAATGTTTATTCAGGTTGGACTTATTTGTATAATATTTGTAGAAGTATAAATAAGGATTTATTGTCGAATTTAATGAGTTCCCTTCCCCCCCCTCCCCCCCACCTCGTTCTGGACGCCTAATTTGTAACCTGCGCCTGATTTTTTTAATGTGTAGAACAGGTTTTTTCAGTTCTACAAAAATCTTCACTGGCTCCATTCTACTTTAGTTTGGAGTACATTTTCACTGTGGAAACTTTCAAATCAGGCGTCAGTGGCCGGACACGCCCCCTTTTGAAGAAAAAATTCTGTTCTAAACTAGAACTGTTCTACCTGACTAGAACTGCAGAAAAAAAATGTGGAGAATTGCGATTTCTAAAATAGTCCATTCTCCACCAGTTGCTCCTAAAAATCAGGCGCGAATCATGTGGAAACTTGGGCCCTATGAGCCTAGGCACAAAATGTACCCAACAGAGCAACCTAATAAAGATCTGATTGCAAGAAGGATGAGCTTGGACATGCTCAATCTAATTCCAAGTGGATTTAAATCTGTCGCACACAATTACCTCATCCTTCGCAATTGGCACAAAAAAAAGTTTCGCTGAACAAATGAGACTAATATATTTTTCCAGGACCAGAAAGAGTAAAGAGTATTTAGAGTTTAATTGAGACATGGTGACCCCACCCCACCTCCGACCCCACCATCCGACACAAATGTGAGCTGTGAGAATGAAGTTGCATGGATCAGGCCAGGCAGCAATGGGCTACATATGCACAACAGCCCTCCGTACACACATGTCTATTTGGAACATCTTTGACTAGGAATGGACAATGGAGCATTTTGGAATGCCAGGATTGCATGGTATGCAAGTTGAAATTTTAGTCCAAAACATGTTTTACCAGATTGAAGTAATAGTTTCCTTTGTCATGTTTCTTAATACTTTAATGCTCCTTGTCCCGTGTTTGTCCATATAATAATCACCGCTTTTCAAAGTAATTCATTGCTTGTGAAGCATTTTGAGACATTTTTGAAAGACATGAGGTGCTCTTTCCTTTTCTTCCTCTTTCTCGTCCTATTTAGAGTCCTTCATTAGTCTATTTGAGCCCATGTTGAAGGGTGTCTTGAGGCTTCAGCTAGTAAATCGGCATGTTTGCTTTGTCGAAGAAGATTGCTGCAATACAGTGTCACCTTTCTGTCAATATTGCACTATTTGTAGTGATGAACAGGTTCTCAAAACTGTGTGTGCTGAACTCTCACTTTAAATGTACGAACAATAACGGACAGGAAAAGACCTTCTGGTCTATCCGTCCTGTCCCACACAGTTGTTTATCACAATAAATGCAATCTCCACCCAACCCAAAAACCATGCGATCTCCTGGGAGAGGCTAAAAACCAGATGTAAAACCCCCAGACCAATTTGAGGAAAAAAAAATCTGGAAATTCCTATCCCCTCTCCCCCCACCTATAGACTAGGCCTAAGCGCTCTAGAGTTTAGACGAATGAGAGGGATCTAATTGAAGCATACAAAATTCTTACAGGGCTAGACAGGGTAGATGCAGGGAGGATGGGGAGTCTAAAACCAGGGGTCACAGTCTCAGAATAAGGGATCGGCCATTTAGGACTGAGATGAGGAGAAATTTCTTCCCTCAGAGGGTAGTCAATCCTTGGCATTCTCTACCCCAGAGGGCTGTGGAGGCTCAGTCGTTGAGGATATTCAAGGCAGAGATCGATAGATTTTTGGATATTACGGGAATCAGGGATATGGGGATAGTGCAGGAAAGTGGGGTTTGATGTAGAAGATCGGCCACGATCTTATTGAATGGTGGAGCAGGCTGGATGGGATAAATGATCTCCTCCTGCTCCTATTTCTTATGTAATTAGCTAGTTAGAAATATCAGTAGATGTACCACTTCAATTTATACTGCATCTAATGCATTCATTATCCTGTTTGGTGCTTGTAAACCACTCAGGCACCAATTAATTTCATTCTGAACAAACATGTGTAAAAACCTGTAGAAATACTGACCTCCATTTTGTAATACTCAGTAAATTGAGGTTGTGCCACCTGTAGAGTGGATGCTAGGTCATGCCGAATTTTACAATAATGTCTGCCCACTGTTTTGAGGTGGCTTATAGGCACAAGAAAGGGTTGCTCACAGAGTTTGGCCTATAGCGTGCTTAGCCAGGGAAAATCCATAGACGCAGTTCTTCAACGGCTGTAGCTCACAGTGAAAGAGGAAGTTAGGCAATACAAAAAGCTGACTCGTTTGTTCTCAATGGCAATGCAGGCAGAACTGCTAATTCAGATGCTGAGATGTTGGAGAGGCACCAAAGGATGTTGGCTTTATTGGGGGCGGGGGATGGGGGGGTTGTGGGTGGTACCTGAAGGCACAGGTGCAAACCACGTGTAGGGAGATAGGTTGCTGACTGAATCAGTGCAGTCACCCAGCTCCATCATACCTTGCCATGAGAAGCTGTGCTGGATTCAGGTGCAAGATGGGCTTCCTAGAGTTTTAGGCCCAGTACTTTTAATTAAATATATACGCACTGTAGCAGTAGCTGGGCTCTCCAACACAACTTACAGGCTGCCATACTAGACCTCAAAAAGCTACTGTATCAGCACTTAACTTTCTCCACTCCCACCCCGCCCCTGGCCCGTGCGTTTATTTTTGAAGTGGTTACCGTGACATTTCTGGAGATGGGATGACCAGTAACCTTTTGATGCTCTGTTCCAGCAAATTGGAATTCATTAAATGACATCCAGGGCACACTCGTGTACACTTGCATGGAACTGTACCAAGAATATCACAACTCATACATGTTTTCGAGGATTCTGCACTCCTCCAGTTCTGGGTTCTTGAGCATCCCCAATTTCCATCGCTCCGCCGTTGGCGGCCGTGCCTTCACCTGCCAAGGTTCTAAGCTCTGGAATTCCGTTGCAAAACTTCTCCACCTCTCCACATCTTTCTCTTCCTTTAAGACGCTTCTCTTTGACTAAGCTCTTGGTCACCTGCCCTAATATCTCCTTATGTGGCCCAGTGCCAATTTCTGTCTGAAAACGCTGCAAATCTGATATTAAAGCGAAATATTGTTGGAAATACATCGACCGCGATATTAACGGGGCGGCGAGAAGGGAGTGAGGGAAGCCCGGTAGCGGCTGATGAATCTGGCACGGCCGGGCATGTGGAGGCCGAGTTGATCTTAAAGGCAGAACCTCGTTTAAATAATTCAGTGCTCACTCCCACCTGAATGCCGGCCAGACTACCCGACATGTGGGTGGAGCGAACGTTCTAGCGGCAGGAGGCCATAGCCAGGGACCCGTGGATATGGTCCTGGGGGGAGGGGGAAATAAATTCGAGGCCATGGCAAGATTCAAGTGGAGACTCCATCAGAATCCAGTCTGATATTAACCTCTCTTTTCAGGCGCCAATGGACCTGTTTGAGATTCTGAAAAGGAAAGACAGATTCATGGTTTGAGTTGCGGCACCATCAGAATAGTAATATGTCTTTACTCCTGTGGAAGTAGTGAGGGCTTCAGTGTATCAGTCACACTTTTTTTTGGATCACCACTGCAACCCTCACATTCCATTTTGTATAAGGCATAACACACTGGGGCATACAAAAATGTACAGCTGGATTCTGACATCTTCCCATTCATGTCGCTGATTGTAACAGGAAACATTGGTGCTTTTGTTTTTCCATGGCGCAGTAATATTTCAAAGCTGCATATTTTAGCACATGTCTCACTTTCTAAAGCGAATTTTAATTGAATTTCTTGGACGGGGTGGGAAATACTGCATATGCGACTGCAATTACAAATACTGCAAATGCTGCAGTAATTTTAAAAAATACTGCAAATGCTGCTGCAATAAAAAAAACTGCAAATGCTGCTTCAACGAAAAAAATACTGCAACTGCTCCATTTAAAAATACTACAAGTGCTGTAAAACTGAAATTAAAGAAAATTAAAAAATGAAAATGCTGTGTCTATGCAACAGGTCCATTGGTGTCTGAAAAGACAGGTTAATGTCAGAGTGGATTCTGATGAAGTCTCCACTTGATTCTTGCCATTTTGTTGTTTTCCGATGTTACCGGACCTGCTGTCTACATCCAGCACGTAATTTTTATTCTCTGTTTTCGCTCTCACCAAAGTCATAAGGTTGTGGGTTCGAGTCCCACTCCAGAGACTGGAACACGAAAATCTAAGCTAACACTCCAGCGCTAAGGGAATGCTGCACTGTCGGAGGTGCCGTCTTTTGAATGAGATGTTAATCCGAGATCCCGTCTGCTCTCTTAGGTAAATGATCCCATGGCACTATTTCAAAGAAGGTCTGGGGAGTTATCCCCGGTGTCCTTGACAATACTTATCCCTGAACCAATGCCTAAAAACAGATGATCTGGTTATTATCACATTGCTGTTTGTGGGAGATTTTTGAGCACCATTGGCTGCTACGTTTTCTACATTACAACAGTGACAATACTTCAAGAGTACTTCATTGGCTGTAAAGCACTTTGGGATGTCCTGAGGTCATGAAAGGTGCTATAGAAATGGCAAGCCTTTCTTTTTTTCTTTTTCTTTCTCATAAGTTGGTGATTGCTGCAAAGAAGCATTGCACTGACCAATACAGTTATTAGAAATACACTCATTTATATCACCCGCCACACCCTCTGCTGTATTATAGTGCACTGTGCGTGTGTGTATATAATATATAGTAATATATAAATATATATATTGACCACTGCTCATGTGGAGCATAAACGCCATCAGATGGACTAGGTAGGCGGAATGGCCTGTTTCTGTGCTGTATATTCTATGTAATTCTACAAATTCATTTCAACTTAGTTAAATCAATTGAACAGTCTGAGTTTTTAGCTGCGGTAACTGGTGACAATTTACTAACATGAACCTCCCTCCATCTTTAAGAAGAGCAAGTGCTTCATTTCAGGCAACCCATTGGCACCCTGACCTGATTGCTCAGTATATTTATTTCTGCCATTTGTTAGTGGAGATTCTGCACAGGAATACACAATACAGCATCAAAAAGAAAAACAGGAAAAGAAAGACCTTGCCATTTCTATAGTGTCTTTCACAACCACTGGACGTCCCAAAGTGCTTTACAGCCAATGAAGTACTTTTTGAAGTGTAGTCACTGTTATAATGCAGGAAATCAGAGTGGAGAAGGAAAGCAAGTCAGCCTCTTGGAAGGATACACTTGCCTTGGAGGCAGTGCACTGAAGATTCACCAGATTGATTTCTGGGATGAAGGTTTGACCTATGATGAGGGTTCGAGTAGAATGGGCCTATACTCTCTAGAGTTTAAAAAAATGAGACGTGATCTCATTGAAACATATACGACCCTGAAAGGGCTTGAAGGGTATATTCTGGGAGGTTGTTTCCCCTGGCTGGAGTGTCTAGAACTAGGGGGTCACAGTTTCAGGATAAGGAGTTGGCCATTTAAGACTGAGATGAGGAGAAATTTCTTCACTCAGAGGGTTATGAATCTTTGGAATTCTCTACCCCAGAGGGCTGTGAATGCTGAATCATTGCGTACATTCAAGGCTGAGATCGATAGATTTTTGGACTTGAGCGAAATCAACGTGGATCCTAGTCCATGATCACAAACTTAGCGGTGCCTCCCTGGGTGCATTGCTCAGTTGAGAGCAAGTGTTGCATTTGGCTATAGCTTTCATCATTACTATGCCTGGGTGGGTACTTTGTAGGTCACGTATAAATGTTTCCTTGCCTTTCTTAGTCAAAACCACGCGATTACCCTACAAAAGACAGTCCGCCTGTATGGACATTTTGTCTTTGCGCCGCTGGAACAGCTTGATCTCGTCATGCATCTCCGCTGGGACGCTGGACCAGCTCCCAAGGAGGACACAGCTTTTTACAAGGGACAGTAAAGGATCCTGGCTGGTCCAGCTCCTGATCTGGCAGGGCGGAACCCATGACTTTTCGTTTTCGAATGCATCCATCACCAAGAGCAAGTCTGCAGGCTGTGCCATTTCCACCCCGGTGATGGGCAATTGTAGCCAACTGAGAGCACCAGCGCAGTTCTCTGTGCCTGGTCTGTGGCGAATTGCATAGTTATATGCAGACAGCGTGAGCGCATATCTTTTAATGCGAGCAGAGGCAATAGTATTGATACCTTTGCTTTCTGAGAACAGTGATATGAGCGGCATATGGTCAGTTTCTAATTCGAACTTAAGCCCAAACAGATGCTGGTGCAATTTTTTCACCTCATAAACGCATGCCAGAGCTTCTTTTACAATCATACTGTCGGCCATTTTGGCCTTGGACAAACTCCTGGACACATAAGCGACTGCAATGTTCCCGATTCGTTTGCTTGTTGTATCACACACCCGACCCCGTACGCATCGCAAGCTAGCACTAAATGTTTACATGGGTCATACAGAACAAGCAGTTTGTTGGAACGTAACAGGTTGCTGGTTTTCTCAAAAGCAGTCTCTTGTAATATCCCCCATACCCAGTCATCTCCCTTGCATAGCAACACATGTAAAGGTTCTAGCAAGGTGCTTAACCTGGGTAGGAAATTACCAAAATAATTGAGGAGTCTCAGGAACGACCACAGCTCCATCACGTTCTGTGGTCTCAACGCGTTCTTGATGGCCTCCGGCTTGGCATCGGTGGGTCTGATGCCGTCTGCCGTGATTCTTCTCCCTAAGAACTCGATCTCCGATGCTGGGAAAACATACTTTGAGCGTTTCAGCCTAATCCCCACATGATCTAGCCGACTTAGAATCTCTTCCAGGTTCTGCAAGTGTTCGATGGTGTCCCGACCTGTGATCAATATGTCGTCCTGGAAAACCACGGTGCGTGGAACTGACTTTAGCAGGCTCTCCATGTTCCTTTGAAAAATAGCCGTGGCCGATCTAATCCCAAATGGACATCTATTGTCGATGTGTGCGTGTGTGTGTTGATGCAGGTGAGGCCTTTCAAAGATTCCGCCAGCTCCTGCATCATGGAGGCCAAGGTCAGGTCCAACTTGGTGAATGTCTTCCCTCCTGCCAGTGTTGCAAATAGGTCACCTGCCTTGGGTAGCGGGTACTGGTCCTGCAGCGAAAAATGATTAATCGTTACTTTATAGTCCCCACAAATTCTGACCGTGCCATCGACCTTGAGAACCAGAACAATCAGACTGGCCCACTCATTGAACTCAACTGCCGCAATGATGCCCTCTCATTGCAGCCTGTCCAGCTCGATCTCCACTTTCTCTCACATCATGTATGGCACCGCACATGCCTTGTGGTGGATGGGTCATGTACCTTCGCCCCAGAGAAATTTCCGATGCCTGTCTCAAACAACGACAGGAATTTGCTCAAAACCTGGGCACATGAGGCGTCGTCGACAGACGAAAGTGCTCAGATGTCATCTCAGTTCCAGCGGAATTTTCCCAGCTAGCTTCTGCCGAACAGTGTGGGGCCATCTCCTAGTACAATCCATAGTGGTAGTTCGTGCACCGCTCAATCATAGGAGACTTTTACTGCTGCGCTGCCAATTACAGGGATCAGCTCTTTAGTATAAGTTCTCAGCTTGGTGTGAATCGGGCTCAGCTTGGGCCTGTGTGCCTTGTTGCACCACAGCCTATCGAAGGCCTTTTTGCTCATGATGGACTGACTCGCACCCATGTCCAATTCCATGGATACTGGAATTCCGTTTAGCTCAACTTTTAACATGATCGGTGGACATTTCGTGGTGAAGGTCTGTACCCCATACAGTTCTGCCTTCTCGGTTCGAGTTTCTAGTCCAGTTTGATCCGCCATGGATCGGTCTTCCCTCTGCAACGTGGTGGTTTGCAGGATTTGCAGCTCGTCTGCACATTCGCTGGAGGTGTCCCATTGTTCCACAGCAATTGCACGCATAGTGTTTGAAGCGGCATTGATGGGCTCGATGATCACCTCCACAGTGCCAACAAGGTGTCAATTGCCTCGTATTGATGCTTGATGGTGGACTCTGAGTCATCTGAGGTCGTGCAGCTGCAGGTATGTACATTCTGCCATATGCATTACTGCCTGAAAACGATGTCACTTTGTGTACAGTTCTTGCCGAAGCATCTTTATGCTGCAAAATTTGTTTGGTGTTATCGCTGGTGGACATAAATGCCTGGGCTATCGTTATGGCTTTGCTCAGTTTCGGTGTTTCAACAGTCAATAGTTTGCAAAGGATAACCTCATGGCCAATGCCAAACATTTGCTCTAGGAATCCATCGAATTTGCAATGTCCTGCAAGGCGCCTTAGTTCGGCGATGTAGCTCACCACTTCCTGACCTTCAGACCGTTGACATGTGTAGAATCGATACCG
Source organism: Pristiophorus japonicus (assembly GCF_044704955.1). Taxonomy (NCBI): domain Eukaryota; kingdom Metazoa; phylum Chordata; class Chondrichthyes; family Pristiophoridae; genus Pristiophorus; species Pristiophorus japonicus. The sequence goes on along the minus strand of NC_091977.1, from coordinate 231,873,209 downwards.
TGCCATCAGAACGCTCTCCTTCAGATTTAGGTGCTCCCGGACCAGCGTACACAGTTCTTCATATGATTTGGTTGTTGGTTTCACCGGAGCAAAAAGATTCTTCATGAGGCCATAGGTTGTTGACCTGCAGACGGTGAGGAGGATCGCCCTTCATTTGGCAGCGTTCAGACTCCCTTCCAGCTCATTGGCCATGAAGTATTGGTCGAGTCGCTCCACGAAGGCTTCCCAATCGTCACCTTCTGAGAATTTCTCCAGTATACCAACAGTTCTCTGCATTTTTGCGTGATGGTTTGTTATCTCGTCGCCAGTTGTTATGTCTCGAATAAAGCAGTGTGACTGAGTATTGTAGACTTGAGTAAGTGTTACCTTAGTCTCTTTATTCTGACTTCAGAGTGCTGGCACAGGATGGGAGGCTTGCTTATACACAGTGCTCCCAAGGGATGCTGGGATCCCTTGGGACTCCAACAGATGCACCCTGTGGTGTCGGTAGAATGCTGGTTACAAGGTGTTGCATACATAACAGTAAATTTGTGGAATTCTCTGCCCCTAGAGAGCTGTGGAGGCTGGGTCACTTGAATATATTTAAGGTGGAGATAGATTTTTAAACGATAAGGGTGTGAAGAGTTATGGGGAGCAGGCAGGGAAGTGGAGCTGAGCCCATGATCAGATCAACCGTGATCTTATTGAATGGCGGAGCAGGCTCGAGGGGCCAAATGGCCTACTCCTGCTCCTATTTCTTATGATCTTAATTTTTAGAACCTCCTCAAAGGCCCTAAAATGAGGGCAGCAAGTGGAAACTCCCATGGTGATTAATTCACCCTGGTACGGCCAGATTTGTAGCCGGGGCAGGCTTGCAGTGCATTGCTTTTTAAAATGAACACAAAAATTCACGGAAACATGATTTGCGCTGGACGTAATTTGTGCTTGAAATTCCGCAATCTTTTTGTCTGTTTGATCAATCTCGGGAGAATTGTGTTGAGAAATAAACAGCGCGACTGAGCAGAAACCCCAGGCCAAAGTGATAATTTTTCTATAGAATCAATTACGTGGCCTAGAAATTTGAGCATGCCCATCATCCCTGCGCCTGAATGGTGAGGCTTGAGACGCCCCTGATATTGGGATTCGGGCCTCATTTGCATCAATCCGGTGAATTGTGGAGAGTGGCAGGCACCTAACCGGTGAAGCATAATTGAAGATTGGGCTGCTATTGGTTTTGCAGGGGCCCGCAGGTCAGTGAGGCAGGGAATTAATTGGGTTGGGAATTGGGGGTTGGCGGGAGGGGGGCGGTCGCTTTGGGAGGCTGCAGTGGTCTTTGGGGGGTGGTGGAAATGGCAGCGCTCGGGTCGGAAATGATGCTTGGTGGTGATCCACATCTTTGAAGGTGCGGTTGGGAGGAAGCACTCCTGCTCCTCCTACCTCCCTGCTCCACATGCAGCTAAGTGTACTTTTGAAAACTTACCTTGTTGGTTGCGGCCGAAGAACTGCATGTAGGCCTGATTTTCCTGAGTGCAGTTGTTGCAGTGGGGGGCCTCAACCAGGCTTTAGACACCTTATTTGTATATACAAAAGGCCTAATGCCTATTTCAGGCGTGGGCATCGTTCGCTGACTTTTTGGCCTTTATCAATATGGCAGGTGGTACAGTTCCTGCTCCTAATGACCGTGCGCTTCCTGTTCCTTGGAATCTTAGGAGGCCGTTTAACGCTCGAAAAACAGGTGCTGCCTGGATGAATTTGTAGGCCCAAGTTTCTTGTGGTTTGTTTAATACACTAACAGGTTTGTAGTAATGCACCATTTTGAACCCACTCCGCAGTGCCTTATTTAGTAAATTTTCCAAGCTTTGTAAGAAAGAATCTTTCACAATACAAGATTTTGCAAAGAAATGCTCAAAAGACACAATATCTGTTGCATAGAATCCATCTTTACTGCACTATTTCACTCCTGGAGTAAAACGGTAGCATTAACATGAATTACAAATTTTATTGAGCAATAAGAACATAAGAAATAGGAGCAGGAGTAGGCCATATGGCCCCTCGAGCCTGCTCCATCATTCAGTAAGGTCATGGCTGATCTTTGACCTCAACCCCTTTTTCCTGCTCGATCCCCATATCAGGCTATGTCAGGCTGTTGCGTGTGTACAGGTCAGTTCTCCCAACTTCGACCTAGAGGCAAACTATCCCTCCTCGTCCATCTTGACTTGTCTGCAGCCTTTGACATTGTTGACCACTCCATCCTTCTCCAACGCCTCTCCACCATCATCCATCTGGGTGGGACTGCACTCGCCTGGTCCTATTCTTACCTATCTCATCGTAGCCGGAGAATCACCTTCCATGGCTTCTCTTCCCGCCCCCACATCATTACCTCTGGTGTCCCCCAAGGGTCTAAACTTGGTCCCCTCCTACTTCTCATCTACATGTTGCCCCTTGGCGACATCATCCAGAAACACAGCATCCGTTTCCACATGTACGCTCTACCTCACTACCATTTCTCTCGACCCCTCCGCGTCTCTAAATTGTCAGACTGCTTGTCCGACATCCAGTTCTGGATGAGCAGAAATTTTCTCCAATTGAATATTGGGAAGACCGAAGTCATTGTTTTCAGTCCCTGCCACAAACTCCATTCCCTAACCACTGACTCCATCCCTGTCCCCAACTTCTGTCTGAGGCTGAACCAGACAGTTCGCAACCTTGGTGTCATACTTGATCCTGAAATGAGCTTTCAACCACATATCCGCAGCATAACTAAGAGCGCTTATTTCCACCTCCATAACATCGCCCGTCTCTGCCCTTGCCTCAGCTCATTTGCTGCTGAAACCCTCATTCACGCCTTTGTTACCTCTAGACTTGACTATTGACATTTGTCATTGGGAAAATGCTGGAGTCCATTATTAAGGAAGGAGTAGCAGGACATTTCAATCAAGCAGAGCCAGCATGGTTTTATGAAAGGGAAATTATGTTTGACAAATTTGCTGGAGTTCTTTGAGGATGTAACGAGCAGGGTAGATAAAGGGGAACCAGTGGATGTGGTGTATTTGGATTTCCAGAAGGCATTTGATAAGGTGCCTCATAAAAGGTTACTGCACAAGATAAAAGTTCATGGGATTGGAGGTAATATATTAGCATGGATAGAGGATTGGCTAACTAGCAGAAAACAGGGAATTGGGATAAACGGGTCTTTTTCCGTTTGGCAAACAGTAACTAGTGGGGTGTCGCAGGGATCGGTGCTGGGGCCTCAACTATTTACAATCTATATTAATGACTTGGATGAAGAGACCAAGTGTAAGATACAAAGATGTGTGGGAAGGCAAATTGTGAATAGGACACAAAAAACCTGCAAAGGGATACCGACAGGCTACGTGAGTGGACAAAAATTTGGCAGATGGAGTATAATGTGGGAAAATGTGAGGTTATCCACTTTGGCAGAAAAAATAAAAAATCTAATTATAATTTAAATGGAGAAAAATTGCAAAGTGCTGCAGTACAGAGGGACTTGGGGGTCCTTGTGCATGAAACACAAAAAGTTAGTATGCAGGTACAGCAAGTTATCAGGAAGACAAATTGAATGTTGGCCTTTATTGCAAGGGGGATAGAGTATAAAAGCAGAGATGTCCTCTACAACTGTACAGGGAATTGGTGAGTACTGCGTACAGATTTGGTCTCCGTTTTTAAGGAAGGATATACTTGCATTAGAGGCTGTTCAGAGAAGGTTCACTAAGTTGATTCTGGAGATGAGGGGGTTGACTTATGAAGTTAGGTTAAGTAGATTGGGTCTATACTATTGGAGTTCAGAAGAATGAGAGGTGATCTTATCGAAACATATGATAATGAGGGGGCTCGACAAGGTGGATGCAGAGAGGATATTTCCACTCACAGGGGAAATTAAAACTAGGGGACATAATCTCAGAATAAAGGGCCGCCCATTTAAAACTTAGATGAGAAGGAATTTCTTCTCTCAGAGGGTTGTAAATCTGTGGAATTCTCTGCCCCAGAGAGCTGTGGAGGCTGGGTCATTGAATATATTTAAGGCGGAGATAGAGCAATAAGGGAATAAAGGGTTATGGGGAGCAGGCAGCGAAGTGGAACTGAGTCCATGATCAGATCAGCCATGATCTTATTGAATGGCAGGGCAGGCTCGAAGGGTCAAATGGTCTACTCTACTATTTCTTATGTTCTTATGTTCTATTGCAATGCATTCCTGGCTAGCCTCCCACATTCTATCCTACGTAAACTAGAGGTGATCCAAAACTCAGCTGCCCATGTCCTAACTTGCACTAAGTCCCACTCACACATCACCCCTGTACTCGCTGAATTACATTGGCTTCCGATTAAGCAACGCCTCAATTTCAAAATTCTCATCCTTATTTTCAAATCCTTCCATGGCCTCATCCCTCCCTATCTCTGTAATCTCCTCCAGCCCCACAACCCCCCGAGATGCCTCCACTCCTCTAATTCTGCCCTCTTGAGCATCCCTGATTATAACCGCTCAACCATTGGTGGCCATGCCTTCTGTTGCCTAGTCCCTAAGCTCTGGAATTCCCTGCCTAAACCTCTCCGCCTCTCTACCTCTCTTTCCTCCTTCAAGATGCTCCATAAAACCTACCTCTTCCTGTGATAGTTTCTACTTATGCAGCTCGGTGTGAAATTTTTTATCTTATACTACTCCTGTGAAGCGCCTTGGGACATTTCACTACGTTAAGGCGCTATATAAATACAAGTTGTTGTTGTTGCTGTTGTAGATGTTAGGACTTTGCCAGATTGACTGGGCTGAAATTGCTTATGTCTCATTCTGATATGATGTCTGGGTCATTGCCAAAATGTCCATCTGATTTAGCGCAGATGTATAATTAAGCAATTAGTTTTGAATTCTCAATATAGAGAAAAGAAACGCACACATGCTATAATGATGCACCTGTGAAATGTGTGTTTATGGGATGTTACCTTGAGCCTTAATTTGGCAGGCTTGAGGGGTGGTGAGTAATGGCAGGTGAAAATGTTTTCAAAAAGAATCGAGATTTGCTTGGTACTTTCAATAATCCTTATTAGTTCCACAGTTGGCAGCACACTCTCCTCTGAAAGTTGTGGGTTCAAGCTCCACTTCCTTATTTGAGCAAATAATCTCAACTGACACTTTAGTGCAGTACCGAGGAAGTTCTGCATTGTTTGAGGTGCTACCTTTGGGAAGAGACATTAAACCGAGGTCCTGTCTGCCTGTCCTTATGGACATAAAAGATCACTTGGCAATATTTGGTGCAGGGCAGGAAGCTCTCCTCGTGACCTAGCCAACATTCATCCCTCAAAAATTGCCACCAAAAACGGCAATTCAGCTGATTTGCTGTTTGTATGATCTTGCCGTGCATAATTTGACTGGCATGTTTACCTACAAAAAGGACCACATTTTTAAAAGTTATGAATTGCCTGTGAAGTGCTTTGATACCTCCTGATGAAGTGATTAAATGCTATATGAATACAATTTTTATTCCTTTGCTGCCTGGTTTGATCCTACCTAACCCCTCTGTACTGATTTATTTCTGTTTTCCTTTGAGTGAATCAACAAGTGTGACCTGCAAAGTACGAGCAGAGATTCTGCTTTTAATGCACTAATATAGATATATAGGCATATTGAAGAACTAATATTGTTAAAGAATGTATTCAATGGGAATTAAGAAAAAGCTTCTAGGTAAAACAGGTGACCAAATATTGATTATGGGGATCGGGTGGGAAAGTGGAGTTGAGGTCGAAGATTAGCCATGATCTGATTGAATGTCAGAGCAGGCTCGAGGGGCCGAATACAACGTTCACGCTATGGTGCACGCACACGCGGCCACGCAGTAATCAGAAATATCCCGTGCAGTCCGCTCAACGGCTTTTACCTTGTAAATACCGCACAGGCTCAGAAATTTAAAGGGACCATGCATTAAAAGAAACAGGCTGCAAAGAACAAAGTGCAGCTCACTCAGAACACTGGCCGTATGGCTACTCCTGCTCCTATTTCTTATGTTCTTGCATTCTTACGAACATGTCATCAGTCTGTAGCAAGTTTAGCAGTCAAAAAATGTTGAGGTGTATAAGTAAATCTGTACAAGTCCTAGTAAATGATGCCAAAATGCTAAAAAGGTAGTAAGATAATTGAGTATGATCACTGTACTTAAAGATAGCGAGAAAAACAATTAAAGGCGAAGGGAATGATTCTAGGATTAAGGTTACTGAGCATTGAGGAGAAGTTTATAAAGGAATTTAAATTTGTTTTTGGAATAAAGACTGGGAAGGAGCAGCATGATTCTGGTATATTTTGAACAATGAAGGGAATTAAGTTGGATGTGGAGTAATGCTGTGTGCATCTAAGGATGGATGAACTAAGGGAGTGGGGGTAGGCGGTATAATTATAAGCCAAGGAGGCTATAGGCCAAACTAAAGCTCAGAAATAACTCTCACAATTTGAGTTGATAAATTATGGATGAGGTCACAAAGCATAATAAACACTGACTCAACTGAAGGGATATAAACTGCCACAAAACAAAAGCAAAAATACTGTGGCTGCTGGAAATCTGAAATAAAAGCAGCAAATGCTGGGAACACTCAGCAGGTCAGGCAGTCTGTGGAGAGAGAAACAGAGTCAACGTTTCAGGTCGCCGAACTGATTTGGGAGAGGGCAGTTTGGAATAAGCTACTTTATCAGTTCAACATTGTTAAAGAGTGACTTTATTCCCCTCCCTATTCTGCCAATATTGTTCCCTCCTCCTCCACACTTTCCGAAATCGAGTTTAAACAGGCAATGTGCAACCACCTCTATGATATTTAGTAATATTTCTAAATTCTGGTTCCTGGAAGGCTGATCTGTAGTTTGGCATGTCGTTTTCGGTATGTATTATAAAATGAATGTTTGACACCAGACTCCTCCCTTGCCAAAATTAAAAGCGGCGTCTGATAAAATATTCCGAAAGGGTGAGATGAAGTAAGGTGTGAGGCTTGTGTGGAGCATAAAAAACAGCACAGATCAGTTGGGCCCAATGGCCTGTTCCTGTGCTGTAAATGCTATGTAAAAAAAAACTAATGTGCGTGTTTTTCTTTCCTCCATATAGGGGCATTTATCATCTGCTGGACTCCCGGCCTAGTTTTGCTCTTGCTGGATGTGTTTTGCCCTGACTGCAACGTCCTCACTTACGAGAAGTTTTTCCTACTGTTGGCCGAGTTCAACTCTGCTATGAACCCCATCATCTACTCCTACCGCGACAAGGAGATGAGCGCAACTTTCAAACAGATCTTGTGCTGTCAGCGGAACGAGAGCAGCAATGGTGCGGCCGAGGGCTCTGACCGTTCGGCCTCCTCCCTCAACCATACCATCTTGAGTGGGATACACAACGACCATTCCATGGTGTAACCGCAGGAGAGCGAATCGCAGCTGTCCACTGCAAGCTACAGGAGACCCCCAGATGTGAATCAGCTGTGGATGAGTGAACTAAACACTGAAGACTAAATACTAAATTAGCACCGGTACCTATTCACAAACTAATATGAGACATTGTTGACAAATACTTCTGTTTTACTAGGAGACCTAGTGTGAGACACATTTAATAACACCAGTTGAGGTCTTAAATACTTGTGATGTATTACCTGCTAAACTGCATTTAGCTGTAGAAATTATGGCTTTTTAAAAATGTAATAAACCTATTTTATTTAACCCATCAGCATGCTTGTGATGGACTTTTGCATAACAGGCAAATTCAACATTTTATTGCTTCATGTCAGTGCCCACTGAAAAAGAAATATTTTAAGGACCAGAAGAGCTTTGAATTTGTGGCACGTTTCCCCAGAGACATTGGAGCTCTGAAGAGGCTGTTGGATGTCCTTTGCTTTTTGGGATGTGCAAACCATGTAAGTCATTAGAAATATTTGAGAAATGTGTGTTTTTTCCCCTTTTATTTAAAAGCAACACGGTTGGTCCCAAGTTGACCCAGTTGATTTTGCTGCCAACATTTGACTCTCTACAACCACATTTTATACATTATATTTTAACTGAGAAAATGGTATAAATGCCTATTCAGCAACAGCAATTGTGAGTTCTGTTTTATGAAGTATTCCAGTAGGACCTCCTGAATAAATAGTTCATTATTTCAAGCATAGCTGACACACAGCTGACATATTAACTTTTCTAGTTGCTGCTAATTTTGCTCTTCATATTGATTACTGTGTTGCAGTTAAAACGCAAGTTTATAGATAGAAATAAAAATGTTAAAGAAAAAATTTGTCAGTTTAAAAAAAGTGAACTATTTATTTAATATGGTCTGATTCTGTGTTTTAAAATAACCGTGTTAAACCATGTTGCCCTGTTATATGATTTCCGATAGCTGGGTATGATGTTCCATGTGGACAGATTTCAGTTCTTCGTGAAATCTGGGTAAACAAGTTGCTTGGTTTATACGTGTAACATCTTGTTTTGAAAAGGTGAATTCTGGTCACGCAAGCAGAAAGTCACATGCCAATCTGTATCGTGTGCTGTTAGAACTAAAGTATACGTTACCAAATATTTAATGATGTTCCATTCAGAGAGGTGAATTCTCCTTTAGATTCTCCTTCTTAATACTACAAGTAAGATTCATATACATTTCTCTTACATCAGGTGCCTAATTCAGTTGGGGAGTTTCCTACTCTGGGATTCTTTCAGAAATTCAAAAATGATAAAATTCCTAGTAGCTAAAAGAATCTCTTTTAAATAATGGCTGATGCACGATTAAGGCATAGCATGTAAATACAGTAGTTCTGTGGAATGCATTCCTTAGCATGGTCCAGGTGTACTTTGAACCAACCCCACTGCTTGTGGTAGATGAAAATGTGTACCTGTACTGCTCAGTTAAGTGATTTTTCTTTGCACTCAAATGAATGGAATGATTGGTTGAAATGGAGAACCATCTTAACTACTGTACTGTCATTTTTTATATGATCTGGATTTTTGGGGCGACGGGGTGGAAAAGGCTTCTTAAATGGTTAGTTTGGTAATCTATCAAATGATGGTTGCAATTTGCTTGGGGGTTTTGTACTTAAGGTAAAGCTGCCTTGTTATTAATGCTTTTGAAATGTTGGGTTTCCGTAACTTCAAACTGTACATGTGCGTTATTAGACCATTACTGCAATTTATAATGTGTAATGGCAATAATTAACTCTGCATTCTCATGAAATGATGCACCAGGAATGGAAATATTGACCTGTATTTCTTTTCCAAATCTCTAATATTTAGTTAATTGTTTTGTATATTTCATGGATTAGGTACAATTTATGCAAGTTTTTTTTTTACTTGGCAAGGTGTTTTTCAAAAAGATGTAATTTACAGGGCCCAGATTGTCGTTCAGAGTAGTTCCTCTAAATTATGTCAGGTTTCATATGCAGTTTAATTTCTGGGTAGTACTTTTTTTGTTGTTGCAAGCTATGTAAATATTCTGCTATCTAGTGCACAAGTGTTCAAGGTAGTACTGTACAATCTGTGCATTAGTAGGGTAAAATAGTTGTACTGATAGTAATTGCTGCAGAAACTATTCACCACTACAGCATATTACAATTTTAATGTAATCAGGTCATTATGCATTAACTTTGTAGCAACACCTTGCGTCAGAATGTGTACTATATAACTAACCTTTTAAATTTGTATTAGTAAATGCTACTGTGCTATCGGACATCTCAGTCCTGATCTATATATTGTGGTTAACACTTTCCCTTTAACTCTGAACTGAACTGCTCTTTCATTCTTGCATCCAAGTTAGCTGAATCTGATTTTGTCCTATTACACCTTAATCCAGTCTCGTCCACGTACAGGATATTAATGGAAAGCAAAAGGGGTCAAAGGCTGGGAATGAAGGTGGAATGTGAGAGCGTAGAGTGAAGAGCTTACACTGTTTGAGGTAGGAATTAGGCTCTGGAGACCAGTTCATTTCCATGAGGTACAGATGCTAACTGGGACTGGTGGGGAGCTGGGACTGGAGGACGGACGAAGTGTCCAATTGTTACTTTGAAGGATTGTTAAATGAAAACTTGAATTGTGGATTTTTATTACAAAGAGAAAAACAATAAAATAATCATGGCTGGGAAATTCCTTGGATCCGTTCCCGCTCCACTGGCGTTACTTCATCGGAAGTGCATCGGCATCCACCCCACCCCTATTTCCAGATCTAAATGAGGTCTCCATGTGCAAATGGGAGTCCCTAACGCACTTCCGGAAAAGTAACGCAGCAGAGTGGGAATGGGATCTGAGGAAATTTTTGGACCCATATAATTTCCACCGATCAGCATTCTAACTTTTTTTTTGTAATTCTGTAATGTAACTTCTGGGATTGTCTTTACAAAAAGTCTTTTCTGACCTATACTGAATTGTGATTCGAAAGCTATGAACGATTTCTCGGAAGTAAGACTTATGTAACCATTACATATTGAGCTCCATCAAAGGCTTTAAAAAAGACTATCTGAGCTGTTCAAAGAATAAGGACCATTTTTGCAGATATATTCACAGAATCTTTATGTAAACATTACAGTGAAAAGCCAATATTTTAAAATTCAAAACAAATGGATTAGCTCTGCATAAATTGATAACTTTTTTTTACTTCCCATTGATGTTTTCTTCTGTGATTTTTAAAAAAAATAAAAAAAATCCTTGATTTTGGATAGAAAATGTGTTTACAAATTATTTTCACTTCTCAGTAACCTACTTCAACTTGGTCTACATTAGTTAGCCCTTCGCTGTGCGGTGTACACCATTTCTGGTACAGGCAATGGGAAGGACAAAACTGGCCTTTTAGAACAATTTGGTCAATTCAAGAAAAATTACCAACAAAATTTATTTTGCCATGAGGTAACTGGTTTGCTACCAAATGTAAGTCTTCCATATATCTCCCCAAGGCAGCCCAAGATACTGCCTGAAAACCAACAGTTGCCAAAGCAGAAACCTGATCAGCACCTGTGTCTCTTGTATCTACTGCCATTAAGGGCTCCATGATCATGCATCGCTGTTTTTTCATTCTCACCATTAACATAAAAACAACAAATACATTCTATGATTACAAGAGAAAGGTCCTCCCTTGAAAGTGGTGTCCCAGTATCTGTTTGGAGAAACTTCTTTACCCAGAGAGTGGTTAGAATGTGGAACTCGCTACCACAGGAAGTGGTTAGTGCAAATAGCATAGATGTATATATGGGGAAGCTAGATAAACAGATGATGGAGGAAGGAATAGAAGGATATGCTGATAGGGTGAGATGAACAGGGGTGGGAGGAGATTTGTGTGGAGCATAAACACCGGCATGGACCTGTTGGGCCGAATTGCCTGTTTCTGTGCTGGAAATTCTATGAAATTCTATGTAATTTGTCTTCACAAGATAAGATAATTACAGCCAAGGGATTTGAACAGTCAGGGCCCATTATTCCAGAATGCCCCTAACGTCCCTCATTGTAGAATCCAATTGGTCATTGAATGATTGCACTCTTTTACTGGTAAAATGACAATGGAGATGTTAATTTCTGTAAGGAACTTACAAGCAACCGATGTTAATCCTCTTCCATTCCTCGGTGAAATGAAAGCTCAGTTCACTGCTGCATTGATCTTTTCAGCACTTGTTTAAAGGCCGTAGTGTAGATACAAACCTGTCTTTTTCCCGTGGGTCATCAACTGAGTTATTAATTTAGCTGGGTGTTGTTTGGAATAGTGACTGGACCAAGTCCTTTCCAACATATGATTGTCATTGTTGAAGCTTGATTTTGTCCTTGGAAACATCAGAATGTTTAAGGATTGCAAAGAACCAATGTACTAAACTCAGAGCCATGAACAGGTTGAGGGGCTTCTGGGCTCACACTCAAAGGGCCCAGTTATAAGCTTGGTATTCCAAGTGCTAAATACCAGGGGCAATTATTTTTACTTCTATATCTTGGCCCACAAGATTCAAGCGATGCCAGTGGTGATCTATCCTCAGCAATGTTAAAGAACGAGTCAGTTCTTTGATAGTGACTCCCGCTATGAAGGCTATGGCCTAGAAATGTGATCTTGCGGCGCACGTTTTACAGGAGTGAAATGGGCGCTCATTCCGTGCTGGAAATGCGCCGCCCATCATTGGATCAGCTCCTTGGGCATCTAGGGTGCTACCTAGAATCATTTAAAAGCTTCACTATCATTTAAATAAGGGTCTACGCTTGTTATAGGACCCTTTTGTGAAATTGTTCTGCAGCAGTGCCTGAATCGCCACGTGATAAATTTGCTCAGCAACTCATGGTGCTGACAGTGAGCAAAGACCCTACATTAGTGCTATTTAAAGGGCTCATCCACTACATACAGGTTACTTGCTAATTTGTTCGTTCTCGGCTACTGATTAACTTCTGTGTGTGTTTTAAAAAAACTTTTGGCCCATTTTCTGCTTTCTACCACCGTGTTCTGACTTCTGCTAACAACATTTTGCTGGTGGCTGGACTGCTGTTGGCTGCCTTCACAACGCTTTCTCTGCTTTCATGGATGGTCTGGTAGGTCTGCCTTTGGGGCCGGTGAATGAGAATGGGGAGCAGCCAAGAAGACTGGAGAGAGCAGGAGCAGCTGGGAGAAGAAGGGCTCAATACAGGAGGTCACAACCACAGTGAGGCTTCAGGGAGCACTGCTCCGACAATGGCTTGATCAAGTGTGTTGGGGCACCTTTGCTTGACCGAGGAGTCTATGACCGAGTGATGTCACCTGCTGCAGCATTTGGTTAAAGTCATTGTACATGAGATCTAAAACTCCTTTCTTCACCGGGTCATGAATTTAGCTGAATGTTGTTTGGAATGGTGACAAGACCAAATCCTTTCTAACATATGATTGTTATTCTTAGAGCTTGATTTTGTCCTTGAGAGCATTGCAATGTTTAAGGATTGCAAAAACCGATGTTCTAAACTGAGAGTCATAAACAGGTCGGGGGGCTGCTGGCCGCACATTCTAAGAAAGAACGAATTTGCATTTATATAGCGCTTTTCATGACCTCGGGATGCCTCAAAGCGCTTTACAGCAAATTAAGTAGAACAATAATAACAACTTGTATTCATATAGCGCCTTTAACATAGTGAAACGTCCCAAGGTGCTTCACAGGAGCATAATGTGATAAAAATTTGACACCGAGTCGCAAAAGTAGAAATTATTGAAAAGTACTCTTGAAGTGTAGTCACTGTCGTAATTTAGGAAACATGGCAGCCAATTTGCGCACAGCAAGCTCCCACAGACAGCAATGAGATAATGACCAGATAATCCTTTTGTTTTTGTGATGTTGGTTGAGGGATAAGTATTGGCCAGGTCACCGGCCCAGATTCAAATGGTCGAGCCTCGAACCAGGGCATGGACAGCTCTACCAGTGGTTGTTGAGGTCATAGTGGCCCTAAACGTTTATGTACCGGTGTAATTTCCAGGCTGCAGCAGGTGACATCAGCAACATCTCCCAGTTTGCTGTTCACAGTTGTATCTGGGAAGTCACCGAGGCTCTGTATGCCCAGAGGAACATCTGTACCTCCTTCCCCATGGACAGAGTGAAGCAGGACGAGAGCGCACTAAGCTTCACCTGCATTCCAGGCTTCCCCAAGTGGGTGCAGTCCATGGCAAGGTGCCATAGATTGCACCCACATTGCCTTACATGCATGCTCTGCATCACCAGCTTGGCATCTTTCTGAACAGAAAGGGATTTCACTCCCTTAACGCCCAGCTTGATGGTGACCACAGGTTAATAAGGCCATTAACAAAAGCCAACAAAATAGCGGGGGTGTTCATTTTTAGATGGACCAGTTGGGCTGAATGGCCTACTTCTGTGCTGTATATTCTATGGGCTGGATTTTCAGCTCGCTTGTGCGAGTGTTTGCGCCCCAGAGGGGCGGTAAATGGTGTTTATAGGCATTATGGTGGGCGTCCAACTTTTACTGCCTGGCTGGCAAATTGGGTTCATGGTTTGTGGCGGCACAAAAACTTACCGGCCCGCCCTCTAGTTTCCCTGAGATCATGACGTCAATCGTCATGCAATTCTCTGCTAGCATCCCGGATGCAAAATTTGGCCCTAACGTCTCATTGAACGTCCGCCCCAGGAAACCTCTGAAAAACCAGGCATTCCCAGGGTGTAGCAGGCGGTATTGGCAGCATGGTTAAATGGAGGGATGAGGATCCTACATCGCAGGTCACATTGACTGCAACGGTTGCGCACATCATGAAGCTCCGACTTGCAAACGGTAATTTTATTTGCCATTACCATGCCCTTACAACGTCAGTGAGAGAATTTAATGGGGGTATTACTAGTTCAACAGCGCATCACGCTCCATGCTATTGACAGGTGGCGTCAAGCTAGAAGTAGAGCTCTTGGCCATGTCGGCCCACAGATGAGGAGAGGCCGAAGACGTCTGGGGAGGAGGGCTTACACCCCATGGGTTTACAGGCTCCAATGCTCATACCTCCAGCTATCTGACGAGTAGTGTGTGAGAAGACTGCGCTTCCGAAAGGAAGTGTTGACAGAGACCGATGCCTGGATTGCTTTGGAGGCAGCCTTCAATACTCTGCTCAACAGTATCCAAAGTCATTATGTTGTGCTGCATGCTGCACAACTTGGCCATCATGACAGGCCAGGCATTGCCAATGGGGATTGCATGCCCACCTCAGGAGGAGGAAGATGATGAAGAGGAGCCTGGCGAGGCCCTCATTGGATATCCACACCATCCACGGGGAAGGCAGCGTGGAAATGCTGAAGGACCAAGAGTCGCACGTCGCCAGCTCATAATGGACCGGCTCTCCTAAATGGAGGACTGAATGATGGAGCTAATACTGGACACGCTATGTGCTCCCATAAAGGCACATCTCTGGCGAATGTTGGAATAATACACAAGGCACCAATGGCAAAGGATGAATCTTAAATTTTACTGCAACAAAGTAACAAAAACTGTCCCCAACAAAATAAAATAAAACCATACAATATACACTTTTTTTAACGCGGCGATTTTCAGCTGGGGTGCAAAAACTTTCTTGTGTAATGCCTGATTTTGCGCCCTCGATCATGGAACCTCATTTTTTGACGAATTTTGCAGATGAGTGCGCAAACTTTTTGCAGGCAGTATCAGGGTCGCCCTTACCGCCCCGAAATCTCAAAAGCCGAAAATCCAGCCTATGTATTTCTATGCAGGTCTGTTCCCGGTTTCCTGACAGCAGTCATGATTCATTCATCCTGCGCCAATCCAATGTGCTGCCTTTGTTCCAAACAAGACGTCATGTCACAGAATGGCTACTGGACGACATGTCAGGAACCTGGGCAAAGATGCAGAGCTGTTGTACAATGAGAGCCATGCTGTCACCAGACACGTCATTGAGCAGACAGTCAGTGTTCTCAAGCAATTCCACTGCCTCAACCATTCGGGAGGAACTTAGCACTACAACCCTGACCACGTGTCCAGATTTGTGGTCATCTGTGGCCTGGTGCCTGACTTTGCGATGATGAGGGATAAGCCCTTATCATCAGCTGGACAGCAAGGAGTGCACGAGGAAGAGGAGGAGAAAGAAGAGCAGAATCAACATCGATCATCTATGTCCCTGGCTGCCAGAGCTCTCTGAGAGCAGCTCATCCAGGTGTGTTTCACATGAACCAACTCTCATTCCCAATAGACCATCAGTCCCACAATCTTTATCACCACCATCCTTACCACCACCAGCCAATTGCCTTCCTTTAGTCCAGCCTTATGGATCTTGTCCTCACTTTATTACAAATATTTACATTAAAACCAGATCCAATCTAATATTTCTTGGGAACTGAGCTCCTGGCATTTATCTCCTCAGCGATCACTTCCCACTGGCAGTGTAGGTGTTAGGAGGCATTTCTGCTCCTGGGGTTGGGGGAGAGGGGAGTGAACAGGATCTCCCTCCTCCTGTCCACTGCCTCGATCAGGGCCTCTATAATGTATTTGCCTCATGGGTTTTTTGCTTAATAATTCATAGCAACACATTGCTATTAAGAACTAGTTGGTTTATTAACAAAAGTTTAACAATTACACTACACATTAGCAGATCATCCATTAGACTCACAACCACCTGCCTAATCGTGGATAACCTAGACCCAACTGACTGGGGTTTTATTGAGTCTTGTGAACATCACATGACTGGCTAAGTCACTCACAATGCAATAGCTCGAAAACTATTTTAGTTGCACCTGTAAATCAAATGTTACTGAAGTGCCCCCTGATTAAAGGGGGGCACCAAAACCGACACATTAAACAAATTAACTTTTAACAATAATGGTTCAAATTAAAATTTGGTTGCCAGGGGTGATGATGCACTCCAGTCCCTCCGGCGCCCACCTCTTGCGGAAGGCTGTGAGCGTACCGGTGGACACCGCGTGCTCCATCTCCAGGGACACCCTGGCTCAGATGTAACCGTGGAAGAGAGCCGGGCTGAACGACCCCCTCAACCGCCCGCGGCCTGGAGCGGGTGATGGCCCCCTTGGCCGTGCCCAGGAGCAGTCCTACGAGGAGGCCTTCCGACCTGCCCGCTCCCCTCCGCACAGGGTGCCCAAAGATCAGGAGTGTGGGACTGAAGTGCAACCAGAATTTGAGAAGCAGCCCCTTCAAATATTGGAAGAGGCGCTGCAACCTCGCACATTCAACATATACGTGGAACATGGACTCCTCCAGACCGCAGAAATTACAGGCGGCCTGCGAGTCTGTGAACCGACTTAAAAACCTATTGCACGGGACTGCTCCATGCAATACCCTCCAGGCCAAGTCCCCAATAAATAAAGGGAGGACTCCCATGTAGGGAGCACTCCATTGGGGACCCCCGCCTCCTCCGGATGGCAAGGTGGTGCGCCATGGCATACCACAGCTCTCCAACTCTTTTGGGGGAGGAACAAAATAAACATTAGATTGAGTGCCCCCCGATCTGGGGGACACTCCAGACACTTTTAGCTGCCCTCTTTTTTTTTGGGGGGGGGGTTTTGTGGGTTTTTTTGTGATTTTTTTTGGGGCATTAAAATCATATAATTTACAAGTGCCCCCTGTAAAAGGGAAGGGGGACACTAAAACTCAGCAATTAAAACAAATTAAACTTTAAAACATATAAAATGAAATTAAAATTTGGTTGCCGGGGATAACGAAGCACTCCAGTCCCTCCGGCGCCTACCTCTCGCGGAAGGCTGTGAACGTACCGGTGGACACCGCGTGCTCCATCTCCAGGGACACCCTGGCCCGGATGTAGGCGCAGAAGAGAGGCAGACAGTTAAGCTGAACGACTCCCTCGACCGCCCGCTGTCTGGACCGGCTGATGGCACCCTTGGCCGTGCCCAGGAGCAGTTCTACGAGGAGGCCCTCGGACCTACCCGCTCCCCTCCGCACAGGGTGCCCAAAGATCAGGAGTGTGGGACTGAAGTGCAACCAGAAATTAAGGAGCAGCCCCTTTAAATATTGGAAGAGGGGCTGCAACCTCACATATTCAACATATACGTGGAACACGGACTCCTCCAGACCGCAGAAATTACAGGTAGCCTGGGAGTCCGTGAACCGACTTAAAAACCTATTGCACGGGACTGCTCCGTGCAACACCCTCCAGGCCAAGTCCCCAATAAATAAAGGGAGGACTCCCACGTAGGGAGCACTCCATTGGAGACCCCAGCCTCCTCCGGATGGCAAGGTGGTGCGCCATGGCATACCACAGCTCTACAAACCTGTGAGCATACTCACAGGTGCATACATTACAGCTTCCAATGCTGCGTCAGAGAACCTGGGGGATCTGTCTGGACCTCCTGGAGCCATCTTTCCACTTGTGAAGTTTCCCTGCTGTCTGCAGTCAGGGTGCACCCTCCTTTAAGAGGTGTTGGCTGCCTGTGAGTGACATCTGTCAAGCTTGATTAACCCCCCCCCGACTCCCACTGAAATAGGCCGGCAGCCAATGAATAGCATGACTGCATGAGTGAGTCATGATAATGAACTGACTGCACCAATTTCACAAGGTCCCCACAACCCCATAAAGCCAGGCACATGCAGCACACACCCATCTGTTCTGGGGTGTGTTCAAACTTCTAGGTCTACATTGCTGTATTCAGTAGAACTGCATAATGCCGTTACCCAAAATAAAATGTGGCACCCTGCCACTGGAGTGAGTACTGCAAGCCGTCTTATGAAGCACTGAAAATGTCACAGATGAAAATTTCCTGGAATACACCAACAGCAACTTGTATTTATATAGCGCCTTTAATGTAATTAAATGTCCTTAGGCAATTCACAGGAGCATTCTAAAACAAAATTTGCCATCGAGCCACATAAGGGAATATTAAGACAGGTGACCAAAAATGTGGTCAACGAGGTAGGTTTTAAGGAGTGTCTTAAAGTAGGAGAGAAAGGTCAAGTGAGGCGGAGAGATTTAGGGAGGGAATTCCAGAGCTCAGGGCCTAGACAGCTGAAGCCACGGCCACTGATGAAAATCGGGGATGTGCAAGAGACCAAAATTGAAGGAGCCCAGAGATCTCGGAGGGTTGTAGGGCTGGAGGAGTTTAGAGATAGGGAGGGGTGAGGCCATGGAGGGATTTGAAAACAAGGATGAGAATTTTAAAATTAAGGCGCCAGACACCGGTAGCCAATGTAGGTCAACGAATGGTGAATGGTGAATGGTGAATGGGACGTGGTCCGAGTTAGGACACGGGCAGCAGAGTTTTGGATGAGCTCAAGATTACAAAAGATGCAAAGTGGGAGGGCGACCAGGAAAGTGTTGGAATACAAGCCTGTATGAGTTTTTTTTTTATAGATGCCAGTGATTCTGAGGTTGCGCTAGGATAAAACAAGAAGTTGTCTAAATGAATCATTCATCAAGGTGAATATGTGTGGTTCATAAAAATTGCTTAAGGGCATTGCAGTTCTGGGTTAGATCACAACCAATGAACCTGATCCAGATCAGCTAATGTAACAGGAGCCTCTTTCAGTTGAGTACTGCCAGGAACTAGTGGACACAGTTGGTGAACGACCACTGTACTAGAAAAGACCACCGATAGGGATTTCTAAATAGCCTTTGGCAGACTCTGAGGAGTCCCACTGGAGGATCATAAAGATTTTATTATGGTTGTTTGCCATATTTTTTTGAATGTTTGTGCCAGTTCAAGAAAGATACTTATTTCATGCCTGTATAATAAAAGTGACAGTTTTTCTCCCTTCCCAACCAAAAATGGTTTTCTAGAGATTATCCATGATGGCTGTGCCCTTTGAAGGATAGATAAATATCGTGTGAGAGCCCATATAAATGTCGTACAAGTATCAACTGAATGCATATACTGAAATGTCCCTCCCTGTACCTTAGGTCTCAGTGCATGAGTCAGTAAAAGTTGCGAATGCTAAGTGTTTTAATGTGTTATTTAATCCCACAGAGGGCATAAGGTTCTCTGATCCTCGTTCTATGGGAAAAGAGAAGTATCTCTGTGGCTTCATGAAGTAAGCTGATTGGAGCGCTCATTTAGAAATCCCAAAAGACCGCATTCAGTTCAGGTCATCTTCTTTCGTGCTGTATGCAATTATTACAGAGCTGAAAGTATTAATAGAGGCTGAGGAGTTAGTACTCTTAGAAGATAACAAACATTGGACAAGTTTTAGAAACATAGAAACATAGAAAATAGGTGCAGGAGCAGGCCATTCAGCCCTTCTAGCCTGCACCGCCATTCAATGAGTTCATGGCTGAACATGAAACTTCAGTACCCCCTTCCTGCTTTCTCGCCATACCCCTTGATCCCCTGAGTAGTAAGGACTTCATCTAACTCCCTTTTGAATATATTTAGTGAATTGGCCTCAACTACTTTCTGTGGTAGAGAATTCCACAGGTTCACCACTCTCTGGGTGAAGAAGTTTGTCCTCATCTCGGTCCTAAATGGCTTACCCCTTATCCCTAGACTGTGACCCCTGGTTCTGGACTTCCCCAACATTGCGAACATTCTTCCTGCATCCAACCTGTCCAAACCCGTCAGAATTTTAAACGTTTCTATGAGGTCCCCTCTCACTCTTCTGAACTCCAGTGAATACAAGCCCAGTTGATCCAGTCTTTCTTGATAGGTCAGCCCCACCATCCCGGGAATCAGTCTGGTGAATCTTCGCTGCACTCCCTCAATAGCAAGAATGTCCTTCCTCAAGTTAGGAGACCAAAACTGTACACAATACTCCAGGTGTGGCCTCACCAAGGCCCTATACAACTGCAGCAACACCTCCCTGTCCCTGTACTCAAATCCCCTCGCTATGAAGGCCAACATGCCATTTGCTTTCTTAACCGCCTGCTGTACCTGCATGCCAACCTTCAATGACTGATGTACCATGACACCCAGGTCTCGCTGCACCTTCCCCCTTCCTAATCTGTCACCATTCAGATAATAGTCTGTCTCTCTGTTTTTACCACCAAAGTGGATAACCTCACACTTATCCACATTATACTTCATCTGCCACGCATTTGCCCACTCACCTAACCTATCCAAGTCACTCTGCAGCCTCATAGCATCCTCCTCGCAGCTCACACTGCCACCCAACTTAGTGTCATCCGCAAATTTGGAGATACTACATTTAATCCCCTCGTCTAAATCATTAATGTACAATGTAAACAGCTGGGGCCCCAGCACAGAACCTTGCGGTACCCCACTAGTCACTGCCTGCCATTCTGAAAAGTACCCATTTACTCCTACTCTTTGCTTCCTGTCTGACAACCAGTTCTCAATCCACGTCAGCACACTACCCCCAATCCCATGTGCTTTAACTTTGCACATTAATCTCCTGTGTGGGACCTTGTCGAAAGCCTTCTGAAAGTCCAAATATACCACATCAACTGGTTCTCCTTTGTCCACTTTACTGGAAACATCCTCAAAAAATTCCAGAAGATTTGTCAAGCATGATCTCCCTTTCACAAATCCATGCTGACTTGGACCTATCATGTCACCATTTTCCAAATGCGCTGCTATGACATCCTTAATAATTGATTCCATCATTTTACCCACTACTGAGGTCAGGCTGACTGGTCTATAATTCCCTGCTTTCTCTCTCCCTCCTTTTTTAAAAAGTGGGGTTACATTGGCTACCCTCCACTCCATAGGAACTGATCCAGAGTCAATGGAATGTTGGAAAATGACTGTCAATGCATCCGCTATTTCCAAGGCTACCTCCTTAAGTACTCTGGGATGCAGTCCATCAGGCCCTGGGGATTTATCGGCCTTCAATCCCATCAATTTCCCCAACACAATTTCCCGACTAATAAAGATTTCCCTCAGTTCCTCCTCCTTACTAGACCCTCTGACCCCTTTTATATCCGGAAGGTTTGTGTCCTCCTTAGTGAATACTGAACCAAAATACTTGTTCAATTGGTCTGCCATTTCTTTGTTCCCCGTTATGACTTCCCCTGATTCTGACTGCAGGGGACCTACATTTGTCTTTACTAACCTTTTTCTCTTTACATACCTATAGAAACTTTTGCAATCCGCCTTAATGTTCCCTGCAAGCTTCTTCTCGTACTCCATTTTCCCTGCCCTAATCAAACCCTTTGTCCTCCTCTGCTGAGTTCTAAATTTCTCCCAGTCCCCAGGTTCGCTGCTATTTCTGGCCAATTTGTATGCCACTTCCTTGGCTTTAATACTATTCCTTAATTCCCTAGATAAGCACGGTTGAGCCACCTTCCCTTTTTTATTTTTACGCCAGACAGGAATGTACAATTGTTGTAATTCATCCATGCGGTCTCTAAATGTCTGCCATTGCCCATCCACAGTCAACCCCTTAAGTCTCATTCGCCAATCTATCCTAGCCAATTCACGCCTCATACCTTCAAAGTTACCCCTTCTTTAAGTTCTGGACCATGGTCTCTGAATTAACTGTTTCATTCTCCATCCTAATGCAGAATTCCACCATATTATGGTCACTCTTCCCCAAGGGGCCTCGCACAATGAGATTGTTAATTAATCCTCTCTCATTACACAACACCCAGTCTAAGATGGCCTCCCCCCTAGTTGGTTCCTCGACATATTGGTCTAGAAAACCATCCCTTATGCACTCCAGGAAATCCTCCTCCACCGTATTGCTTCCAGTTTGGCTAGCCCAATCTATGTGCATATTAAAGTCACCCATTATAACTGCTGCACCTTTATTGCATGCACTCCTAATTTCCTGTTTGATGCCCTCCCCAACATCACTACTAATGTTTGGAGGTCTGTACACAACTCCCACTAACGTTTTTTGCCCTTTAGTGTTCTGCAGCTCTACCCATATAGATTCCACATCATCCAAGCTAATGTCTTTCCTAACTATTGCATTAATCTCCTCTTTAACCAGCAATGCTACCCCACCTCCTTTTCCTTTTATTCTATTCTTCCTGAATGTTGAATACCCCTGGATGTTGAGTTCCCAGCCCTGATCATCCTGGAGCCACGTCTCCGTAATCCCAATCACATCATATTTGTTAACATCTATTTGCACACTTAATTCATCCACCTTATTGCGGATACTCCTTGCATTAAGACACAAAGCCTTCAGGCTTGCGTTTTTAACACCCTTTGTCCTTTTAGAATTTTGCTGTACAGTGGCCCTTTTTGTTCTTTGCCTTGGGTTTCTCTGCCCTCCACTTTTCCTCATCTCCTTTCTGTCTTTTGCTTTTGCCTCATTTTTGTCTCCCTCTGTCTCCCTGCATAGGTTCCCATCCCCCTGCAATATTAGTTTAACTCCTCCCCAACAGCACTAGCAAACACTCCCCCTAGGACATTGGTTCCGGTCCTGGCCAGGTGCAGACCGTCCGGTTTATACTGGTCCCACCTCCCCCAGAACCGGTTCCAATGCCCCAGGAATTTGAATCCCTCCCTGCTGCACCACTGCTCAAGCCACGTATTCATCTGCGCTATCCTGCGATTCCTATTCAGACTAGCACGTGGCACTGGTAGCAATCCCGAGATGACTACTTTTGTGGTCCTACTTTTTAATTTAGCTCCTAGCTCCTTAAATTCTTTTCGTAGGACCTCATCCCTTTTTTTACCTATGTCGTTGGTACCAATGTGCACCACGACAACTGGCTGTTCTCCCTCCCATTTCAGAATGTCCTGCACTCGCTCCGAGACATCCTTGACCCTTGCACCAGGGATGCAACATACCATCCTGTAGTCTCGGTTGCGGCCGCAGATACGCCTATCTATTCCCCTCACCATCGAATCCCCTATCACTATCGCGCTCCCAATCTTTTTCCTGCCCTTCTGTGCAGCAGAGCCAGCCACCGTGCCATGAGCTTGGCTGCTGCTGCCCTCCCCTGATGAGTCATCCCCCCCAACAGTACTCAAAGCAGTGTATCTGTTTTGCAGGGGGATGACCACAGGGGACCCCTGCACTATCTTTCTTGCGCTACTCTTCCTGCTGGTCTTCCATTCCCTATCTGGCTGTGGACCCTTCTCCTGCGGTAAGACCAACTCACTACACGTGATACTCACGTCATTCTCAGCATCGTGGATGCTCCAGAGTGAATCCACCCTCAGCTCCAATTCCGCAACGCGGACCATCAAGAGCTCGAGGCGGATACACTTCCCACACACGTAGCGCCCAGGGACACCGGAAGTGTCCCCGAGTTCCCACATGGTACAGGAGGAGCATATCACGTGACCGAGCTCTCCTGCCATGTCTTAACCCTTAGATACACTTAAATTGGTAATAACATTGCTAAAGTTCACTTACTGATATAAAAAATAAAAAGAAAAGCTACTCACCAATCACCAGCCAATCACTTACCCCATTGGCTGTGACGTCACTTTTTGATTCCCTTCTACTTCTATTTTGCTTTCTCTCCCGCTGTAGCTGCACCGCTGGGCCTTTTATAGGCCGCTCCCCTCTCACCAACTGCTGCTGGCTCTCAATCTCCCGCTGGGCCTTTTATAGGCCGCTCCCCTCTCACCAACTGCTGCTGGCTCTCAATCTCCCGCTGGGCCTTTTATAGGCCGCTCCCCTCTCACCAACTGCCGCTGGCTCTCGATCTCCCGCTGGGCCTTTTATAGGTCGCTCCCCTCTCACCAACTGCCGCTGGCTCTCGATCTCCCGCTGGGCCTTTTATAGGTCGCTCCCCTCTCAGCTGCAAGTTTGTATGAGTCTGCAAGCTGCCTCCTATGGATGTGATTGCTTTACTTGTATCATTTCACTAACAGGCACACTGAGAGGAGTCTTGGCAAGAAGTTCTTATTGGGGATGTACTGTGTATATTCCCCAGCCGTGACTACTTTCCAACATTTAAGAGATGATGTATTTTATGCTTGATTTACAGTACAATGGGCTAGAATTTCCTAACAACCCACCAGCACTCGATTGCTGCCCAAAAGACCGCTAACATTCCCAAGATTATCGCCGGCGAAAACTTCCCCCTAAAAAAGAAAAGAATCCGCCCATTGAAATAAATGGGCATTGCACCCCAATTCTCGGCGAAAAAGTGGAATTTAGGATCGATTGGGCGGCTCCCAAAGAAAATGGATGATAAATAAAACATTCACTAAAAATTTACCCCGAGGCTATGGGTTGGGCCCAGGAGGAGAAAAACACTAAAAATATTTTTTCAAAAAACAGAACATTAAAAAAAAAATCATAAAAACATTCTCAAGGCCCATTTAACCTAAATCACCACGACAGAATGTTAAAATAATGTGTAAAAAAACAATTACACACCTTTTTCTTGCAAAGCTACTTACCTAACGCCAAGCTGCGCTGATTCTCATAGGTGTTTTTTTATCATACTTACCTACGGGTCACCGCTGAGCCAAATATCGCACCAGGGTGATCTGAGGACGATGCATGCTGGTGGTCTGCTCCCCAGCGAGACCTCGAAACCGCCGGCGTAACTCAGCTGGGCTATTTCTTGCCGACCTGGTTATCGCCCACAATGGCCCATACTGTCCAGAAACCGGGCAGTAAGCCAATGCAATTTCTAGCCCATACTCTCTTTTTGTACATTTGGGGTTTCACCTTTCGGTTGGTTCAACCATTCTGCTTATAGTGTGCGGTGGAAGTGGGAGGCAAAAAAAAATAGAGGTGACACCAGCCTAAGTTTGCAAACCCTTCCTGCTCTCTGTGTCAGTAACTCAGCTCTTTTACTCAGTTTTTACAAAATTAAAAATGTGTCAGTGTAGTTTAAAAAAAATTACATTATAATTTGTCTAGCAACTTTTCAGAGAGGTGGAAAGTTAAATCTTTCAGTACATGTAAGTAAAAATTAAAAATAAGTTATACTACATGGAGGTGGTCTTCAGGTATGTAATGGGCTGTGGCCATTTAAAAGATCCCAAGGCACTATTTTGAAAAAGTGCAGGGTGTAGTATATTCTCTACGACATCACAAACACACTCAGACGACAAGATGGCTCCATTCCTTTTTTTTGTAAACAGCAATGACTGCATTACCACAGTAGTCCACTCGGTGGAGCAGTAGTCCACTAGATGGAGCTATATATTACACTTCTCCCTCCTTAATGAAGAAGTAATTATAACAAACAATTCATAACTTGCATGGTTATACATAACAAAATGTATGGACTTATTTTTCCATATTTACAAATCAAACTTAACCACTGGTTTTCTGTTTCGAAGAGGATACCTTCGCTCTCAAACAGAACTTCCCAAACATGGTGTTGAACTTAGACTCATTCTAGGCTAAACCTGAGTAGAATTTGTCTCCAAGGGTAACCCTTGAACGACATTTTGACTCTCCACAACTTCAGACTGTGTCGGCCTGACTCGGACTCAGACTCAAATTCTGACTTTCTCTTAGTCTTGTTTCTAGTACATCTGATGTCGGATTTGTTACTTGTAACAAGACTACCTGATGAGTCAGAAATAATCGAATCATTCCAACTTTCAACTCCTTCTACATCTGTAGGTAAAATATGATCAATGTGAACAAACCTCACCTGTCCATGATCAAACATCTTGAACAAATATGTGTGAGGACCACATATCTTCCTGGTAACCACTTTAACCATTTAAGATAATGGTTCTTCACTCTCACCTTCTCTTTTAATTTCACACTTCTCTCTCTTACTCTACCTCTATCATGATTCTCTTTCTGTCTTAATTGTTTCTCTTCTACGGATTGTGCCAAGTTTGGCTTTAACAACGAGAACCTGGTTTTTGGCTGTCGTTTGAGAAACAACTCTGCTGGTGTTCTACCAGTAGTTGTATGAGGAGTATTATGATAAGTAATTAGAAAATTTGCCAATTTGTGGTCCAATGACAACTGTCGTTTATTTGGATTTGGATCCAACATTTGCTTGATGAGAGCACGTTTAACAATTTGTACTGCTGCACCATTTGAAGCAGGGTGTTATGTTTCACACCATTTCTGCTCATGAACTGTGCAAATTCTTCCAAACAAAATTGTGGCCCATTACCAGAAACAATCTCTTCTGGGAGGCTATATGAAGAAAATAATCTTCGCAAATGATCCAGTGTTTTACTTGTTATTTTCTGCATCGGAAACCCACTTCGAATGGCTATCAATCACTCAGCAAAATCTACATGTGACCTTTGCCACACCCTGGGAGGCCATTTCCATGGCTGTAATGGTACTGAAGGTGGTTTCTTGCTTACCAATTGACATGTTGTACACTGACTAACGATGTACGCTGCATCTTTATCTAGACCTGGCCACCATAAGTAACTGCGTGCAAAACTCTTGGTCAAGCACACTCCCAGGTGCTGGTCATGAATAGTTTGGATCTGAATTTATTTGGTATAACCACTCTTGCACCCCACATGATACAATTTTTAGCGACTGATAATTAATTCCTACGAGCGAAGAATGGATGAATATCATTGTCTGTTACCTGGTTTGGCCATCCATTTGCAATATACTCATACACCTTTGACATAACTGGATCACGTTTGGTTCCTCTACCAATCTCTTCAGCTGTGACTGGCAGTTCATCAATGTATGAAAAATAGAACACTTCTTCCTTATTGGGTGTAACTTGTGATAGGGTTGGCAACGTAGACATAGCATCAGCATTACTGTGATCAGCTGATCGTCTGTACTCAATGACATACGTAAATGCTGACAAAATCAAAGCCCATCTCTGCATTCGGGCTGCAGCTAATGTTGGAACTGGGGACTTTGGATGGAGGATTGCTGTCAGGAGCTTATGGTCCGTAATGATGGTAAACTTATGACCATACAAGTATTTGTGGAACCTCTTGACCCCAAAAATTAATGCCAAAGCTTCCCTTTCAATCTGCCCATAATTATGCTCACTGCTACTGAGAGTGCGTGAAGCAAAAGGAATTGATCTCTCCTCCCCACTAAGTAGTATATGAGAGATCACTGCCCCAACTCCAGACGGAGAGGCGTCACATGCTAGCTTGATCTCCTTAGATACGTCATAGTGAACTAACATGGTGCTCTCTAGCAACTGGCTTTTACACTCCTTGAATGCTACATCACATTCATCTGACCACTTCCAATGGACCTGTTTTTTCAACAGCTCATTCAGTACTGTAGCCAAATTTGGTAGAAACTTCCCATAATAGTCCAAAAGACCCAAAAATGAACGAAGTTCAGACATTCAACTTTCCCTTGTTTGGATGTAAACCATCTTTGTCTACACTGTGCCCTTAGTACGTCGAGTTTTGAAATAACTCATACTTTTGAACAGTTACTCGTACTCTGTGCTTCTCTAGCCATTTCAGCACTTCATTCAAAACATTATGGATTTGCCTGTTTGGTGCGGAAATGAGTATGTCATCTAAATTACATACTACCTCAGTGTTCCCAATCAGGCCAATGTCCCCAGCATCGAAGCACTGACCACACTCGACCAGCTCTGTTGGGCAGACCACATTGTCCGCATGCCCGACACGGGACTCCCAAAGCAAGTGCTCTACTTGAAACTCCTACATGGCAAGCGAGCCCCAGGTGGGCAAAGGAAACGTATCAAGGACACCCTCAAAGCCTCCTTGATTAAGTGTAACATCCCCACCGGCACCTGGGAATTCCTGTCCAAAGACCACCTTAAGTGGAGGAAGAGCATTCGGGAGGGCGCTGAACACTTCGAGTCTCGTCGCCGCGAGCATGCAGAAACCAAGCACAGACAGCAGAAGGAGCATATGGCAAACCAGACTCCCCATCCACCCTTTCCTTCAATGACTGTCTGTCCCACCCGTGACAGAGACTGTAATTCCCGTATTGGACTGTACAGTCACCTGAGAACTCACTTTTAGAGTGGAAGCAAGTCTTCCTCGATTTTGAGGGACTGCCTATGATGATGATACTACCCCTTCAATGCCTTGCAGAACCTGGTTCATCACCCTTGAAATATGGCGGGGGCGGAAGACATGCCAAATGGTAGCCTATTAAATTGATATAGGCCTAGATGTGTATTTATAGTCAAGCATGACTTGGACTCCTCATCCAGTTCAAGTTGTGAGTAGGCATTTGTAAGATCCAACTTTGAGAAGATCTGACCACCTGTTAGCGTTGTGAACAAATCTTTTACATTTGGCAATGTATTGGGGAGATTACTCCCTAGAACTGGTTTACGGTTACTTTATAATCACTATCAACCTTACCTTACCATCTGACTTAGATGCAACAACAATGGATGTAGCCTAATTACATAGGTCTTAGAGATAATGTTCTCAGTCTCTAGTCTTTTGAGTTCTTGCTCAACTCTCTGCTTGAGTGCATATGGTACGCGACGTGGCTTGCAGTAAACTGGTCGGGCATCCTTCTGCACTCTGACACTCGCCTTGAAGCCTTAGATCGGACTGCCTGTTTCGCAGAACATCTTTGGATACTTCTTGATGACATCATCCTTCGATGCAAATCTTGTTTCAACATTAAAAATTTCACTCCAATCCAGCCTCAGTGATCCCAACCAATTTCTTCCTACTAAGACAGGCTTGTCTCCTGCAACTACTTAAGAGAGGCAAGCTCTGAAATTGATCCTTGTGTTTCATCAGTATGGTGATGCAGCCTATGACAGGAATTTGCTCTCCTGAGTAGCTTCGCAGCTCTACTTTGGATTTCTCCAATGGGAAATCACGGAATTTGTTGAGATATAGCGATTCCGGTACTACGTTCATGGATGCACCAGTGTCGATTTCCATGGGTATCCTGGTCCCTGCAACGTCTACTTGGATGATGATACTTTTCGAATTGCTGTTAGTTACCCTCGTGCTCCTAATGGCATCTATCTCTTTGTCCTGTTGCTTTTCTTTCATGCTATGTAGTCTCTGGGGATTTCTACTTGTAGCCTTGAAAGCTGGTTTACTCTTCAGTCGGCACGCCTTCGCAAGATGCCTAGTTTTCCTGCAGAAGAAACACTCTGCCTTCATATTAGGACAACTTTGAGCAATGTATTGTCCCAGGCACCAATAGCATGACTTCAATGTGCTGTTACCTTGGCCAATTGCTGTGGCCTTGGGACCCAACTGCCTATTTCTTTTAACCTCGGTTGTCTGACGACTGGAAATGGCTCAAAATTCTCGGGGCCATATCCATTGACATAGCTGTCTGACAAGCTAAATCAAAAGTCAAGGTAATAGTTGTCAACAACTTTTTTCTGATTGCTTCATTTTTCATCCCACAAACAAAGCGGTCATACAATGTTCGGTCCTGAAATTTGCCGAAATGACAGTGAATGGATAGCTTTTTTAATGCTACAATTTACTCATTGATACTCTCATCGGTTAATTGATTTTGTTTTCCAGAACGAAAACTTTCAGCAATTTTAAGGGGCTCAGGAATGTAGTGCTGTTCTAACTTGCTTAAAATCTCCGTAATGATGTGTCCTTTGGCTTATGGGAACAAGCACACTTTTCAGGGCTTCATGCACCTCAGGGTCTGCTTCAGTGAAGAAAATAGCCCGTTTTCTTTCTAAAATCACCCGATTACTGTTTTCATCATTGGGGACTTCGATTATACTATTTGCGGTGAAAAACATTTCTAGCCATTTCACATACGCTCCGAAAGTCTCACGGCCACGTTGAAATGCACCCAAGCACCCTATTATTCCCATAGGCACGGCCATCTGGACTCTGGCAGTTCATCAAGTGTGCTTGTAATTTACCTTGGATTGTTAGCTGTTCTGCAAACAAAAGACCTCTCTTGCCTCTCTGTTGTTTAGCTTGAATCATCCACCAACAAAAATTTCAGCTAGGGTATCCAGAAACCCCATCCTTCATCGCCAAATATGGTATATTCTCTATGACATCACAAACACACTCAGACTCCAAGATGGATCCATTCCTTTTTTATTGTAAACAGCAATGGCTGTATTACCACAATAGTCCACAAGGGGG
The DNA here is from genome assembly GCF_044704955.1 of Pristiophorus japonicus. NCBI lineage: Eukaryota > Metazoa > Chordata > Chondrichthyes > Pristiophoridae > Pristiophorus > Pristiophorus japonicus. The sequence continues at coordinate 231,842,954 of NC_091977.1, read as the reverse complement.
TGCAGTAGTCCACTTGATGGAGCTATATATTACACAGGGGGAGTTCTCCCCAGTGACCTGGCCAATATTTATCCCTCAATCAACAGCACTAAAAAAACAATTATCTGATCATTATCACATTGCTGTTTTGGGGATCTTGCTATGCACAAATTGGTTGTCTGTTTCCTACATTACAACAGCGACTACACTTCAAAAGTACTTCCTTGGCTGTAAAGCACTTTGGAACTTCCTGAGGTCATGAAAGGCGCTATATATTTTCTTTTCCATCTTTTGTAAGGTCATTGACGACTTGGATTTTAGAACTGTCACCATTTAGAATGACAGGGAAGTAAAATTCAAGTCATGTCTGATTCTTTCAGCTTTCCACAAAATATTTATTGACTTGTTGATCTCACATTGTAATTTGGTGAAGATGGCCAATTTCTTGTCCATCTCTGATGTCTTTGTATTGCTGCTTTGCTCTGTCTCCTCTTCAGTTTCTGTTTCTCCATTTCTCTATTCTGCCTCTCTTCTCTTAAATGGAAATGTGGCCCTCCATGTTTCCCGACCCATCTCCTTCCCCAATCATCATGCTTTTTCCTACTCATCCTCAATGTGCCTTGTATCCATTCCCTTCCTACAACCTGCGCACTCCTATCACTGCCCCTATCTCTTCCACTTTGACTACCTGATCAATGCCTGTAATCCTTCACTCCCCCTTGCTCTACTGTAATTCATCTCACCCTTAGTCCTCCATCCACTATGGGCAATGTGTGGTATACCATGGCAAGGTACAGCACGAGCTGGTGCAGGAGGGCAACGGCAGCAAAGAGGGACGTTATCAAGGTCCAGGTCGGTGATTGGAGCATGGGCAGATACAGCAGGAGCAGTGAGGTCAGGGTGAAGGAGCGGCGAGAGAATGTAGAGGGGTGTGATCGGGACCTGGGAGAGGCGTGAGTTTGGGGTTAGAAGAGACGAGGGCCCAGGGGCAGCACAGGCCAGCCCACACTGCGATATGTGTGCGCACTAGGCCTGTGCAGCAGAGCTGGTCTCCAGGTGTCTTGGATAATCCTTGCCACTGGACCAAGACCTAGCTCTGCCAAGCTCGTGTGGTGGCTGGTGTGCAATGGCCACCACACGTTAAAAAAATCCACGCACAGGCAGATTCCACCCTTCAAAATGTAGTTCAGGATCTGGAATATTAGGTTCTTCATTGGAACACCTATGAACTCATCCCTTTTTGGCGTGAAAGCAATTTCGGCCCCAGGTGTCTTTTCTCTCTCTTTGTGCCTTTCTTGCAGTCTGTGTCTTTCTCCTTCCCTCCCTACCAATGCTTCATAGGTGTCAGAAATTAGAATCTCTGGGCTCAATTTTCCCCAATGCCGTTTTTTGGCGAACTGCCAGAATTCCACCTGGTTTTTTTGGCCCCGACTACTCCCCAAAAAATTAGCAAGTTTCCCTGTTCTATTTTTTGAAATTGGCGCTGTGCAGCCTGTCTTTTAGCTTTGCAGGGATGGAACCTAATGTCTGCACCAACAAAACGATGCCCCCTCTTCTGCGCATGTGCGGAAAAAAAACAGACGTTTTTGATGTGATTGCTATGGGCGTGCATGCCTAGTATAGCTCCCGATCTGCATTCGGCCATTTTTAAAGAGCCAGTTGTGTTTGAGAACTTTAATTCTCATTGGAAACATTGAAGCTGCAATACAATAAGCAACACGGCTCAAGGACCAAGAATTTCTTACAGGATGAAGTGGAGGCACTAGTTACTGTAATTGAGGCCAGATAACACGAGCTGGACACCAGCAGAGGTCACATAAAAGTTTCACCAAAAGAAATGAAGAAACGCTGGAACCAACTTGCAGAAGATTACTGTGCAATGGTGACTAGCCAGAGGTCTGGATACCAGTGCAAAAAGAAGTGGCAGGACCTTGGTCAAGTATTTGTGTAAGTAATGTTTTCATTTATTCAATGGAATTGCAATTGTAAATGTGACCATCTGTATGTCCCACCCAGCAGAAAGACACCCTCTCTAAAAAGTTATATTTTCATCTTTGCAGAGGAAGGTGACACACAACAAAAGGGAAAGAACTCGAACAGGAGGAGGCCCGACAAATCTGCACCCACTGACACCCTTGGGAGAGAGGGTCACTGCTTTGATGGGTCCTGCCTGGAGAAAAGCAACCACCACTGCACAAGCTGGGCCCATACTCGAGGGAAAGGGTAAGTCCTGCAAATTCCACAGTCTGGCTTTGCTAAATGTTAAGTACTGCGTGGGCTAACCATGCTTCGGTTCATGGGGATGTCTCCATCAGCTACGCTTCGGTTGGTGCAATGTGCTGTCATTCATCGTGATCCTTCAAATCAGCCTGCTGCCTGCACTGTGTGAGCCTACTCATGTCACCCACCCTGCCCCCTCCTCTGCTGCTAAACATTTGTCTGTTCTGTTATATTTTGCAGAACTTGAGGCCAACCCTGACGAGGCTGAAGCCGATGCAGAAGAAGATTCAGACACGGACGAGCCTGAAGAGGAGAACATCTTCCAATCCCACCTTCCAGACCAAGAGCATGGGGGTGAGGGGGAGGGGGAGGTGATGGATGAAGCCCACACTGTTGTACTTGCTCTGGGGGAGGTGCAGGTGCTGTCCATTGAGATGCCAGCCCCTTTCCTGAGGGGTACGAGTTTTGGTGGGGCATTCCATGGTTTCCCACAGTCTGAGGCAGGGGATTCCAGTGGGATACAGCGAGGCACACCCAGGGCCCCACTGTCCGAGGCTGCAGATCCCAGCAGGATGCAGCGAGGCACACCCAGGCCCCACCGTCCGAGGCTGCAGGTCCCAGTGGGTTGCAGCGAGCCACATCCAGGGCCCCACTGTCCGAGGCTGCGGGTCCCAGATGGATGCAGCGACGCACATCCAGGGCCCCACCGTCCGAGGCTGCAGGTTCCAGTGGGGTGCAGCGAGCCACACCCAGGGTGAGGAAGGGAAGGAGAGCTCGACAGTGCTCTCCTGAGGTGCAGTTTTGTAACAGATGTGGTTCAGATGATGGCAATGAGTGGGGAGAGCACTGACCTGACACGATCACTCCTGGACACCATCAGTGGGGTGGGTAATGAGGTATCGGGACTGTCAGGAGAAGTAACAACACTCTCACGAGAAATGGGAACACTGTCCTGGAACATGAGGGAGGGAATGTCACAGGTAGCTGATACAATGTCGGTGCACATGAGGGAGGGAATGTTGCAGATAGTTGAAACACTGTCAGGGTACATGAGGGACGGATTGTCGGAGATATCTGCTGCAATAAGGGAACACGCCCAGACCCCGCACCCATCGACAGAATCAATTGCCACTCCCACTCCAATCCACACACCAGCCTCTGAAGAGGCCCAAGCTGCCCACGCCTCCATCAAGAAGTGCACATTACCCGAGACGTTCGAAAGAATAAGAATAAGCTTGGTACCAACCCGTGAAACGCTGCGCCACCACCTGCGGGCAGCGGTGAATCTACAAGACAAAGCGCAGCGGGCAGTCTTAGAGTAAGTTAGAGGAGAGATGGGTGCAGTCTTTCTTTGCTCCTGCTGTTGTTGTTGTTGTTATTATTGTTGTTACTGTTGTAATTGTTCTCAAATGTAAAGCTTTTTGTAAGTTATGTAAATTTAAAAGTTTAAAAGTTTATAATGATCTTTGTTGTGTGTATATACATACCCTGTATACTCAATGTACAGTTACATAAGACCACTGAATGTATCTTCACACTGTATACACTATGCCTGTACCACCAGAGGGTGCAACTGGTGGAGACTTAGAGGTCACCTACACACTGCAGGTAACCAAATATAAAAGAGAGCTCACCTTACTGTACCCTCATGCAATAAATGGACTAATGTCACAACATTTCAAGTGCAATGCCTTACCTCGTGGAGTCATTACTAGAGTGCTTATAGATATAATAACTGGCGACGAGAATAGAAATTTCCATGTGACAAATGGCTAACCTTGGCAACTTTCAACAATTCGTTGATGCGAAAGATTTGGATGCCTTTGTGGAAAGGCTCAAACACTACTTCATCGCGAATGACCTGGCTGGAGACACACCGACCTCGCTGGTTGATAAGTGCAGAGCTATCCTGCTCAGCAGTTGTGGACCCACCGTTTATGGCCTTGTCAGGGACTTGCTAGCCCCAGAGAAGACAACAACCAAAACGTACGCGGAGCTCGTAACGATGATACAGGAACAGCTCAAGCCTAAAGAGAGCATCCTCACAGCCAGACACCAGTTCTATACACACTGGCGGCCCGAAAGCCAAGAAATTGCAAAATATGCTGCAGACCTGAGACGATTGGCGGCACCGTGTGATTTTGGCGACCACCTCACCGAAGCACTGAGGGACATCTTTGTTATTGGAATCGGCCATGAGGGCCTCCTCCACAGGTTGTTCTCTGCAGACACCACGGTCACCCTGCAGAAGGCAATCAATGTCAGCCAGATGTTCATGGCCTCAGCCTGTGATTCCAAGAGGATGATGACTCACCGCCAGGACTTGCCACGGCAAGTACCATGTACCGACTGATGCCTTTCAGAGGCAAGACTGCTACCCCGAGTCCCGCAACCCTGAGTCTGCCACATGGGGGCAACCGGCCAGCCCCATGCTGGCGCTGTGGAAGAAATCACAGGGCCCACCAGTGCCGATACAGAGACTATACTTGCAAAGGCTGTAACACTAAAGGCCATCTCCAGCGAATGTGTAAAAGAAATTTTACTCACCGAGTCGCTGAAGAGTTGGCCGATCACCCGGGCTCCAGCGCTGATGAAGATGAAGAGAGAGTCCAGGAGGCAGCTCAGCCCCAGGAAGAGGTGTACGGAGTGTTTACCTGCTCCACCGAGAGTTCCCTGTTGAAAATAGAAGTCGAAATCAACGGTGTTCCAGTCTCGATGGAGGTCAACACAGGGCGAGCCAATCGCTGATCAATCAGGTGGCCTTTGAGAAACTCTGGGACAATCCCGCCGAACGACCTAAAATGCTCCTGATCCAGGTGAAGCTGCTCACTTACACAAACGACACCATCCCAGGCGTTGACAGTGTGGACGTCCAGGTGTCCTACGGCGGCGCAATGCACAAGCTACCTTTGTGGATCGTTACTGGTGATGGTCCAACGCTGCTGGGATGAAACAAATCCAAATCTTTTGGAGCTGGGAAAGTCTCCAGGCCCCGGCAATCGACGTCCTCTGCGGCCCCAAATTTGGATCCATCACAGCACCTGAAGATCCTATCGTCCAACTCGAATGCACGGCGACGACACAGACCGCACTACCCAACGGCGAGATGATCCAACCCAAACGACCAGACCTCACCTTCCGGGCTCCAGTGGCAGAACTCCGAAGGAAGAAGATCGGCGCAGAAGGTCAATTCCCGGCTTCCGTGGCAGAACCTAGGGAGAAAAGGATCACCGCAACCTACCTTGTAGAGAGAGAGAAGATGGCGCCTGCACCACGAAGTGAAGCGCCTGAAATCAAGATGGCCGCGACCAGACCATAAGGGGCAGCGTTGAGGGAGCAACACGTGATGCCGAGCTGCGAACTGGATTGGGGTAAAGATTGCAAGGCCCCCTTAAAGGAGATCGGCAACCCAGCACAATTAAAGGGACAGTTCCACTCTTTGTACAGTGATACTAATGTAAAAGATGTAATTAACAAATGCAAGTATCTAAATGTATCTTTGAACAGCGATGCCGGTAGGTTACATGGAAAAGATGTAATTGACAAATGCAAGTATCTAAATGTAACCTTGTACAGCAATGTCGGTAGTATACAGGGAAAAGATATAATTGACAAATACAAGTATCTAAATGTAACCTTGAACAGCGATGCCGGTAGGTTACATGGAAAAGATGTAATTGACAAATGCAAGTATCTAAATGTAACCTTGTACAGCAATGTCGGTAGTATACAGGGAAAAGATATAATTGACAAATGTGAAGATGTAATTGACAAATGCGAATTTGTAAAGACAATTAACAACGGGTGATTGCGGTCGGAGCCAATGTATCATGAATGTAAATGATGAAATAATGTGTGATGACAAATTCTACATGTACGCCGACAAAACCAAGGGCAACCTCCCATGGGAAGCGCTCAGGTCCAACAGGCTACCTGATCATGTAGCCTGCGCCTCCAGGACCAATGTGATGCCCCAGGAAGTGTGGCCACACACAGAAGGAGCATACCCACTGCAGGTATGCTACAGACACCACCACTGGCACCCTGCCCCAGATCGGCCCTACCTCTCTGGCCACCAGGGCCAGCACCTGGAGCAAGAAGTCAGCACCCTCCAGCCCTCCCGACAGGACCTGGGATGACCAGGTTCCCACTACCCTTTGAGATCCTGCAGCCCTCAAAGGAGGACAGGGAGGCCACACATTCCTGTGGCTCTGCCCACCACAAGGCAACTGCAAAGGCCCTGAGACTCAGCCAGGGGAGTGATCCGAGCCTACCGAGCTGGCAGGGAGCAGCGCCGCCATCAGACAACCTGGACACAGTCCGGTTACTCTGGCACTAGCGTCCTCACCCACCTGCACCTACACCCCAGGGGCAAGACTGTAATACCATGTATGTACCTTACCTGTAATATGTGCTTGTTCCACTAAACCCAAACAGTGATGTAACTAATCCTATTTTTTATTCTCTGTACATGTATGTGAATGCAGATGTCGAGCCACACACATGATCTATGTATGGGGTTGGGGGGGGGGCAGAAATGGATAAATATAGCCATGGACACACATGGATCACACCCAGAACCCATTCAACTCCCACTGCAACCTCCAACCGTCCACTGCTGACCATTTCCCAATGTCGTGGCAATAAGGACTTGGGGATCTACAGGGAGAGAGCCATTCTCAAGCACAGACATAGTGCAAGGGCTATGGGCACTCAAGTCGAGGGCCAGAGCACACAATGCAAAGGCCAGTGGCACAAGACTTAGGGGGGACTGATGTTGTGTATGTATATACCCCGTACACTCAATGTACAGTTACATAAGACCACTGAATGTATCTTCATACTGTATTCACTATGCCTGTACCACCAGAGGGTGCAACTGGAGGAGACCTAGGGGTCACCTGCACATTGGTGAGGTCGGGATGCGGTCCTACAAGCTGAATTTAGGGAGCTAGAAGTTAAATTAAAAAATAGGACCTCAAAGGTAGTAATCTCAGGATTGCTACCAGTGCTACATGCTAGTCAGAGTAGGAATTGCAGGATAGCTCAGATGAATACATGGCTTGAGGAATGGTGCAAGGAGAAGGGATTCAAATTCCTGGGACATTGGAACCGGTTCTGGGGGAGGTGGGACCAGTACAAATCGGACGGTCTGCACCTGGGCAGGACTAGAACCGATGTCCTAGGGGGAGTGTTTGTTAGTGCTGTTGGGGAGGGTTTAATCTAAAAAGACAGGGGGGTGGGAATCTATGCAGGAAGGTAGAGGGAAGTAAAAAGGGGGCAGAAGCAAAAGATAGGAAGGAGAAAAACAAGAGTGGAGAGCAGAGAAATCAAGGGCAAAAATCAAAATGGCCACATTACAACATAATTCTAAAAGGACAAAAAGTGTTAAAAAAACAAGCCTGAAGGCTCTCAGTCTCAATGCGAGGAGCATTCGTAATAAGGTGGATGAATTGACTGCGCAGATAGCAGTTAACGGATATGATGTAATTGGGATTACGGAGACATGGCTCCAAGGTAACCAAGGCTGGGAACTCAACATTCAGGGGTATTCAATATTCAGGAAGGACAGACAGGAAGGAAAAGGAGGTGGGGTAGCGTTACTGGTTAAAGAGGAGATTAACGCAGTAGTAAGGAAGGACGTTAGCGTGGATGATGTGGAATCTATATGGGTAGAGCTGCGGAACACTAAAGGCAGAAAATGTTCGTGGGAGTTGTGTACAGACCACTAAACAGTAGTAGGGAGGCTGGGGATGGCATCAAACAGGAAACTAGGGTCGCGTGCAATAAGGGTACGGTAGTTATCATGGGTGACTTTAATCTGCATATTGATTGGGCTAACCAAAGTGGTAGCAATACTGTGGAGGAGGATTTCCTGGAGTGTATAAGCGATGGTTTTCAAGACCAATATGTTGAGGAACCAACTAGGGAGCTGGCCATCCTAGACTTAGTCTTGTGTAATGAGAGCGGATTAATTAGCAATCTGGTCGTGTGGGCCCCCTTATGGAAGAGTGACCATAATATGGTAGAATTACTCATTAAGATTGAGAGTGACACCTTTAATTCAGAGACTAGGGTCCCTGAACTTAAAAAAAGGAAACTTCGACGGTATGAGACATGAATTGGTTAGGATAGACTGGGGAATGATATTTAAAGGGTTGATGGTAGATAGGCAATGGCAGACATTTAAAGATCACATGGATGAACTACAACAATTGTACATCCCTGTGTGGCGTAAGAATAAAAAAGGGAAGGTGGCTCAACCGTGGCTAACAAGGAAAATTAGGGAAAGTGTTAAATCCAAGGAAATTGGCCAGAAAAAGCAGCAAACCTGAGGACTGGGAGAAATTTAGAATTCAGCAGAGGAGGACAAAGGGTTTAATTAGGAGGGGGAAAATAGAGTATGAGAGTAAGTTTGCAGGGAACATAAAAACTGACTACAAAAGCTTCTATAGATATGTGAAGAGAAAAAGATTAGTGAAAACTAATGTAGGTCCCTTGCAGTCAGAATCAGGGGAAATGGCAGACCAATTGAACAAATACTTTGGTTCTGTCTTAGAAACATAGAAAATAGGTGCAGGAGCAGGCCATTCAGCCCTTCTAGCCTGCACCGCCATTCAATGAGTTCATGGCTGAACATGAAACTTCAGTACCCCCTTCCTGCTTTCTCGCCATAACCCTTGATCCCCCGAGTAGTAAGGACTTCATCTAACTCCCTTTTGAATATATTTAGTGAATTGGCCTCAACTACTTTCTGTGGTAGAGAATTCCACAGGTTCACCACTCTCTGGGTGAAGAAGTTTCTCCTCATCTCGGTCCTAAATGGCTTACCCCTTATCCTCAGACTGTGACCCCTGGTTCTGGACCTCCCCAACATTGGGAACATTCTTTCTGCATCTAACCTGTCTAAACCCGTCAGAATTTTAAACGTTTCTATGAGGTCCCCTCTCATTCTTCTGAACTCCAGTGAATACAAGCCCAATTGATCCAATCTTTCTTGATAGGTCAGTCCCGCCATCCCGGGAATCAGTCTGGTGAACCTTCGCTGCACTCCCTCAATAGCAAGAATGTCCTTCCTCAAGTTAGGAGACCAAAACTGTACACAATACTCCAGGTGTGGCCTCACCAAGGCCCTGTACAACTGTAGCAACACCTCCCTGCCCCTGTATTCAAATCCCCTCGCTATGAAGGCCAACATGCCATTTGCTTTCTTAACCGCCTGCTGTACCTGCATGCCAACCTTCAATGACTGATGTACCATGACACCCAGGTCTCGTTGCACCTTCCCTTTTCCTAATCTGTCACCATTCAGATAATAGTCTGTCTCTCTGTTTTTACCACCAAAGTGGATAACCTCACATTTATCCACATTATACTTCATCTGCCATGCATTTGCCCACTCACCTAACCTATCCAAGTCACTCTGCAGCCTAATAGCATCCTCCTCGCAGCTCACACTGCCACCCAACTTAGTATCATCCGCAAATTTGGAGATACTGCATTTAATCCCCTCGTCTAAATCATTAATGTACAATGTAAACAGCTGGGGCCCCAGCACAGAACCTTGCGGCACTCCACTAGTCACTGCCTGCCATTCTGAAAAGTACCCGTTTACTCCTACTCTTTGCTTCCTGTCTGACAACCAGTTCTCAATCCACGTCAGCACACTACCCCCAATCCCATGTGCTTTAACTTTGCACATTAATCTCTTGTGTGGGACCTTGTCGAAAGCCTTCTGAAAGTCCAAATATACCACATCAACTGGTTCTCCTTTGTCCACTTTACTGGAAACATCCTCAAAAAATTCCAGAAGATTTGTCAAGCATGATTTCCCTTTCACAAATCCATGCTGACTTCGACCTATCATGTCACCATTTTCCAGATGCACTGCTATGACATCCTTAATAATTGATTCCATCATTTTACCCACTACTGAGGTCAGGCTGACCGGTCTATAATTCCCTGTTTTCTCTCTCCCTCCTTTTTTAAAAAGTGGGGTTACATTGGCTACCCTCCACTCCATAGGAACTGATCCAGAGTCAATGGAATGTTGGAAAATGACTGTCAATGCATCCGCTATTTCCAAGGCCACCTCCTTAAGTACTCTAGGATGCAGGCCATCAGGCCCTGGGGATTTATCGGCCTTCAATCCCATCAATTTCCCCAACACAATTTCCCGACTAATAAAGATTTCACTAAGGAAGACACGAATAACCTCCCGAAAATACTAGGGGACTGAGGGTCTAATGAGAAGGGGGAACTGAGGGAAATCCTGATTAGTCAGGAAATGGTGTTAGGAAAATTGAAGGCATTGAAGGCTGATAAATCCCCAGGGCCTGATAGTCTGCATCCCAGAGTACTTAAGGAAGTGGCCCTAGAAAAAGTAGATGCATTGGTGGTCATTTTCCAACATTTCATGGACTCTGGTTCAGTTCCTATGGATTGGAGGGAGAGAGAAAACAGGGAATTATAGATTATAGACCGGTTAGCCTGACATCGGTGGAAATGCTGCAATCAATTATTAAAGATGTAATAGCAGCGCATTTGGAAAGCAGTGACGGAATCAGTCCAAGTCAGCATGGATTTATGAAAGGGAAATCATGCTTGACAAATCTTCTAGAGTTTTTTGAGGATGTAACTAGTAGAGTGGACAAGGGAGAACCAGTTGATGTGGTGTATTTGGACTTTCAAAAGGCATGACAAGGTCCCACACAGGAGATTAGTGTGCAAAATTAAGGCACATGGAATTGGGGGTAATGTATTGAAGTGGATAGAGAACTGGTTGGCAGACAGGAAGCAAAGAGTGGGAATAAACGGGTCCTTTTCAGAATGGCAGGCAGTGACTAATGGGGTGCCGCAGGTTTCAGTGCTGGGACCCCAGCTATTTACAATATACATTAATGATTTAGACAAAGGAATTGAATGTAATATCTCCAAGTTTGCAGATGACACTAAGCTAGGTGGCAATGTGAGCTGTGAGGAGGATGCTAGGAGGCTGCAGGAGGACTTGGACAAGATAGGCGAATGGGCAAATGCATGGCAGATGCAGTACAATGTGGATAAGTGTGAGGTTATCCACTTTGGTGGCAAAAACAGGAAGGCAGATTATTATCTGAATGGTGACAGATTAGTAAAAGGGGAGGTACAACGAGACCTGGGTTTCATGGTACATCAGTCATTGAAGGTAGGCATGCAGGTACAGCAGGCAGTAAAGAAAGCAAATGGCATGTTGGCCTTCATAGCTAGAGGATTTGAGTATAGGACCAGGGAGGTATTACTGCAGTTGTACAGGGCCTTGATGAGACCACACCTTGAGTATTGTGTGCAGTTTTGGTCTCTTAATCTGAGGAAGGACATTCTTGCTATTGAGGGAGTGCAGCGAAGGTTCACCAGACTGATTCCCAGGATGGCAGGACTGATATATGAGGAAAGACTGGATCGACTAGGCTTATATTCACTGGAATTTAGAAGAATGAGAGGGGTTCTCATAGAAACATATAAAATTCTGACGGGATTGGGCAGGTTAGATGCAAGAAGAATGTTCCCAATGTTGGGGAAGTCCAGAATCATGGGTCACAGTCTAAGGATAAGGGGTAGGCCATTTAGGATCGAGATGAGGAGAAACTTCTTCACCCAGAGAGTGGTGAACCTGTGGAATTCTCTACCACAGAAAGTTGTTGAGGCGAGTTTGTTAGATATATTCAAAAGGGAGTTAGATGTGGCCCTTACGGCTAAAGGGATCAAGGGGTATGGAGAGAAAGCAGGAATGAGGTACTGAAGTTGCATGATCAACCATGATCTTATTGAATGGCGGTGCAGGCTCGAAGGGCCGAATGGCCTACTCCTGCATCTATTTTCTATGTTTCTATGTTTCTATGTAACCAAATATAAAAGGGAGCTCACCTTACTGTACCCTCATTCAGGAGCTGCAATAAAAAGACTAAGGTCACAACAGTTCTAGTGCAATACCTTACCTCGTGGAATCAGTACTAGAGTGCTTACAGATATAATAATCTTAAAGTTTGTAACTGATCTTAAAGTTTGTAAGTGATCTTAAAGTTTGTAAGTGATCTTAACTGAAAACTTTAAAGTTTGATACAAGAATATTTTTATTAAAGTTAAGTTAAGTATAAACAAGTGTTTGTTAAACTTTTGAACAAAATATATTTTAAAGTATAACTGAATCATTTCCATTATTTGTTCCATTATTTACATAACTTTTTGAAGTAAAGAAAAGGAGATTAGTATGCAGGTACAGCAAGTGATCAGGAAGGCCAATGGAATCTTGGCCTTTATTGCAAAGGGGATGGAGTATAAAAGCAGGGAAGTCTTGCTACAGTTATTCAGGGTATTGGTGAGGCCACACCTGGAATACTGCGTGCAGTTTTGGTTTCCATATTTACGAAAGGATATACTTGCTTTGGAGGCAGTTCAGAGAAGGATCACAAGGTTGATTCTGGAGATGAGCAGGTTGACTTATGAGGAAAGTTTGAGTAGTTTGGTCCTCTACTCATTGGAATTCAGAAGAATGAGAGGTGATCTAATCAAAACGTATAAGATTATGAGTGGGCTTGATAGGGTGGATGCAGAGAGGATGTTTCCACTGATAGGGGAGACTAGAACTAGAGGGCATAATCTTAAAATAGGGGCCGCCCATTTAAAACTGAGATGAGGAGAAATTTGTTCTCTCAGGGGGTTGTAAATCTATGGAATTCGCTGCCTCAGAGAGCTGTGGAAGCTGGGACATTGAATAAATTTAAGAGCGAAATAGACAGTTTCTTAAATGATAAGGGAATAAGGGGTTATGGAGAGCGGGCAGGGAAGTGAACCTGAGTCCATGATCGGATCAACCATGATTGTATTAAATGGTGGAGCAGGCTCGAGGGGCCGTATGGCCTACTCCTGCTCCTATTTCTTATGTTCTTATGTTCTAAGAATCATTTCCATTATTTGTTTCATTAACACAACACAACATTACGGAACACGTCCAAACAGTAAACATAGTCCATGTGGAATAGTTGCCGCTGAGCCTTTAGACAACAAAGCGTTCATGGCTGAGCTGCTGGTGCAAGGCTCAAGCAATCGTTAAAGGGGCATGACGGCCGGCCTCCTCCGCCGTCGCGCTCCAGGTTCAGGTAGTTGCATGACTTCCTCGTCCTCCTCCTCATCATCTGCATCTGCAACTTCCTCCTCATCATCAGTCACTCTCACCTCAGGTGAGTCTTCTACTACCAACTGCCGCTGCTTCATGATGTATAAGTTATGCAGCATGCAGCACACAACAGTGAACTGATCGACAATCTCAGGGGAGCATTGCAAGTCGCCTCCGGAATGGTCTAGGCATCGGAAACGCTATTATGCTGCGCGTCACAATGTGCGACATGTTGTATTCCCGGACAGCTTCTATCCGGTTTACACGTAGGGGCGTAATGAGCCAGGTGGCGAGGCCATACCCTTTGTCTCCCAGCAGCCAGCTCTTCCCTTCTGGCTGCTGCTGAAACATGGCAGATATAGTGCTCTCGTGTAGGATGATCACATCATGGGTGCTCCCAGGGTATCTTGCATCAACTGACATGATGCGATACATGCCGTCACACACGAGCTGCACATTAATAGAGTGGAAACCTTATCTGTTCCTGTACATCTCAGAATCCTTCAAATGCGCTCACAAGGCGATGTGGGTACAATCAATGCAGCCCCGTACCATTGGGAAACCAGCAATCCTGGAGAAGCCCACAGCCCTTTTACGCATTGCCTGGGTGGTCATGGGGAACTTCATGTAATCATTCCTCCAGACATATAGTGCAGCAATCATCTGACGTATGTAGATATCTGTTGCATGTTGAGAAATGGTGCACACATCCACAATTGTGGCCTGGAATTATCCAGGTACATAGAATGAAAGTGCAGCTGTAATCTTCACTTCAGCTAACAAAGCAGTCCTCCTAACACTGCTAGATTGCAGGTCTGCTTTTACTAACTCACAGATTTCGGTTACAACTTCTTTGTGGAACCGCAGCCTGCTCACACAGTCTGCATCACTCAGGTGCAGGTATGAACGACTATCTCGATATACTCGATGTGGGTAAGGCCTCCTGCCCATCATCCTACGAGGTTCCTCATGCGATGACATTGAATCAATTGTCTTCTCCGCAGCACCATCATGCAGAAGGTTTCCTGGAGGTATGGCATTGTCAGTATTGCCCCCATGATTGAATTGTACCATTGCAAGAAGCTCAAAACAGCAGCCTGGGCAAGCTTCTTTGTTCTCTCTCTCCCCAAGGTCGACGCCCTAGTATGGACCACACCCAGGTCTGGGCATGTGCAATAGGCTTGCTTAGAATGGGAGGCTAGGTATTCAAATGAGGATGTTGGGGCAACGAAGTCTAATGCAATTCTTTCATTTCAGATTTTTTTCAAAGTACCACCCCACCACTGACTGAACGTCTCCTCGCCGTGCTCAAAGGTCGGCTGACAGAATTGCTCCCTCGCCCGGACACAGGGGCTCGGCAAACACCCCCCCCCCCCCCACCCTCCTGGGCTTCAAATTATGCTGCTGCATAGTGGAAGGGTTCACATCCCTTCAGTTCGACTTCCACTCGGCAAACACCACCGCCCCCCCAAGCTTCTTTTGAAGCCGAGCCCTGAGCCCCTGTGTCCAGGTGAGGGTTCAATTCTGCCGGCCGATGCACCGACTCTCAAGCCCGGTTTGGAGACGTTCGGTAATGGCGTGGCACTTTGAAAAAATTCCAAAATTAAAGAATTGCATTAAACTTCCATTTTCTACATTTTAATTTTGAAAAAATTAAGCTTCATGATGCATATTTAATGTGTTCTTGACTCCCTCCAAACTTTGCCTGAAAACAATGGCGTCTTTCCGCGCCGATTTTTTGATGTGCGCTGGTTTTTCTTAAGTGCCCAGAAGGAGTTTTGGGAGTGGCCATATACACCGTCCGAGGAGAAATGTAAGTTGGCCAAACTTGCATAAATGTGAAAAACTGGTGCAGACATCAGGTTTCGCCCCCTATGACGCAAAAAAAAACAAACCTAAAAAAAATCATAACTAACTGAATCACGCTGGCGCACAATCTTTGGGGAAACTTGGATATTTTAATTTAGGTCAAAAAGCACAGCGCACGCCAAAAAAAGGGCTCAAATCACTGGGGAAAATTGAACCATAGTCTCAGTTATTCTCTTCCTCGCTCTCACACGTACTGCTTCAAAAATACACACACTGCTTCTCTGTTTAAAAACAACACTCAATATGAATTTTACCTAAATAAAGATTTTAGAATTTGGCTTCTGACTTTTCTTTGAAAAACAGTTGAGTTGAAATTTCTAGTTACTGAAGAAAGATGTCCCAGCAATACAGCTGACTGAATAGCACTGCTCATCTTGGAAAATTAGGTACACCACACACGCTCAGACTGCGCAATCTAAAGTCAGCTCACAGGGTCACAATCCTGGGCAAAGATATCAAGTCCAAGCCCAGGCTTTCTGGAGAGGTTGAAGACTTGATGGCATTAAAAGACACAAAAGGCAACACCATGGATACAATTAATCATGTTATTGTGAAATATGGGCTACAAATTGAATGGATTAGCGCTATTGTTCGCACTCGCCAGAGGTGCTACCGGACCGGTAAAGGGCTATCGCCCGAGCGCAGCGATATTAGCACCACTCACGAACCTGATTAGGGTTTTAGCACCAGGGAATGTTGCGCCAGTATGCAATGCCCCGGTAGTGCCACGGAAGTCAATTTCAATGTTTTTGCCTGCCTTACCGCCTGATGCTAATCACGCCAGAAAAATCTGGAGTTCACAGCTGTCCCAGGGCGCTAATGAAAGGTATAAGGTAAAAATAAATAATAACTTTTATTTATATAGTGCCTTTAACGTAGTAAAACATCCCAAGGCGCTTCACAGCAGTGTTACAAGAGAAAACAGATAAATTTGACACTGAGCCACAAAAGAAGAAATTAAGGCAGATGACCAAAAGCTTGTTTGAGAATTTGAGGAGCGCAGGCATCTTGTGGGATTGTGAGGCTGAAAAAGATTACAGAGATAGGGAGGGGCAAGGCCATGGAGTGAT
This sequence comes from Pristiophorus japonicus, assembly GCF_044704955.1. Lineage (NCBI taxonomy): Eukaryota > Metazoa > Chordata > Chondrichthyes > Pristiophoridae > Pristiophorus > Pristiophorus japonicus. The sequence continues at coordinate 231,826,664 of NC_091977.1, read as the reverse complement.
TTGTAAACAATGATGAGAATTTTGAAATCGAGGCATTGTTTAACTGGGAGCCAATGTAGGTCAGTGAGCACAGGGGTGATGGGTGATTGTGACTTGGTGCGAGTTAGGTCACGAGCTGCTGAGTTTTGGATGACCTCAAGTTTACGTAGTGTAGAATGTAAGTTTTAGATATTTGACTTAATTTTTTTTGCATTGATTTCACTTTCTTTATTCTTCCTAATATTCTAATTAGCTCCCTTGAAATTTCAGTAACTGAGAAAACATCCTCAATGAATTGTGGGAACCCAGTGACCAGATTGTGCAGTCACAACATGATATACCCTCACTACAAAATAATTGCTATTTTTTGTGTCACAGACTGTGACAAGGAACTTGACATCATTACTATTAAAAATACTTACCACCGGAGTAACAAGTAATCCAAATACTCCGAATACATTTTCAATGAAATATGCAACCTGCATAAAGAATTTAATATATAATAGATACTGTGGTTAAAATTGTAATTGTAAAGTTTGTTGTGAGGACATGGGCGCTCACTGTATGGTTGGAAGGTTTGCAAACAATTAAAGAACCACTGGCCTGAACTCAAGAAGAAACATTGAGATAAGTTTGCTCTGGTATATCACTTAAATATTCGTCCCAGAGCAAAAACCATCACCTTAAATTTTAAGACAACGAGACCAGCGATAAAAAAAGCAGCAAGTTAGAAACATCACCTGCAGTAGAACATATGAAAGTATTGGCCTGGAAATTGTGGTCAGAGGCTTGCCACCCGCATACACCTCCGAACCGAAGGAAAGCTATGAACTTACCTGGTGTCGCCAGAGCTTCGGACTGTTCAGGTCTGGGGCCTGCAGGCCTACACTTGCGTAAAGGCCCACGGATCCCAGGGGCACATGTGGTTCGCAAGCGTCCCTGGGATCACGTGGGCCAGGCCAACCAATCAAAAAGAAGGATTCCTATTATGCTTATGAGGATTCCATTTACGTACCAAATCTCCATAAGCATAATAGAAATCACTGAATAAATAAATAGGTAGCAGATACTAAGAATGACAGAGAACTAATTACCATATGGCACTGGGGCAGATGTGAATTGTGGTGGTAAAAATATCACAGGTTCAAAATTAATTACTAGACCCTTTAATTAAACATTTTTAAATGGGACAAAATGTATCCAAACTGATTTTAAATGTAACTGAATGTACAAATCATTTTATTCAAAGATTTTATTTTAACATTTATTTTAACCCTTACCCTGGTTTGAAAAAAGGCCCTACACCTGCTTTTACCAGGTGTAAGGGTTTTGTGAGTATTTGTTGGGCAGTAGTTGGGCAAATAGCCTAACTCTGCAAATAGCCCAACTCTACGCCAGCGAAAGTGAATTTACAGCAGATGCGGTGGATCTGTTCAAGCAAAACTTGACAGATCGCAAGTTCTGGGTTTTCGTGCATGCGCAGTGCATATGGAAACCCGGAACCTGGGGTGCATACACTGTCGAAGCACCGGAAATCATATATTAAATGAGAAATTCAGCTTTTGGAAAGTTTGCAATGACAGGTGAGGGGGCGGGGGGGGAGGGGCAGGAGGCAGGTGGGGCATTACAGGCCAGTCTCTCCACCCCACCACATCAACAGATCTTCTTCCACTTACCACCCAGCCCACCACGATTCACATTTCCACACTTCAGCTGCCAATGCCATATGGTAATTCATTCTCCATCATTCTCAGTAACAGAAGTAGCATTCCCACGCACTGAGACCCATAGATAGAGAAAATGAGAAGAGCCCACAGCAGAGAGGGCCCTGCTGCATGGTAAGCTGCAAGAAGCACAGCAGCTGTTTTCCCGCATTTATTTTTAGTTTCCATATGATTAATGGTCCTGTCAGTAAAACCTGACCTTCCTTGCCTCCATATGTCCTCAGATCAGATCATTGTCTTGTGTCTGCTATGAGTGAGATTTGATGAAATCTACTGCACCAAGATGATAGCGTGATGGAACAGCTGATTAAAATAAAAGGAATCCATGTAATGCTTACTTCAACCGTTCATGCATCTGAATTGATCGAATGCCATTATCATTTATGAAATTGGAGCGTGTTCTTGGCTGTGTTATAAGTTAATGGTTTGTAAAATTAATTAGAATACATTATATTTTATTTGATCAGACCACTTTTGCAAGTAACTGGTTGAGATTCCAATTCAACGTCATAAAAAGTATCATATGAATACAAATAGGCTATCATTGCAATAAAATAAAGCAAAGATTAAAGTATTGCTAATGTTCTATTGGGAGATGTCACAATTACATTTAGTCAAGATTAGATTGGATTACACTCTCAAACCATGCTGAATACATGGTGAGAGGACTATTACTGCAATAGCTTTTCTCTCCAGTTTGAATCCAATAGTGGACTCCTGAAAAGCGGACCTGTGGGTCTGAATGGACTTCTAGTTTCCTTGATGTTCTGGGATTCTAGATTCACAGACTGAGAAGAATAAGTGGTTTGTCAAATGCGTATGATGTAGAAAAGAAAGTGTCAGAAATGCACAATTGATCATTCCGCATCCAAACAGAGAAAAGGCAAGTTAATGTTTTGAGGTAAGAACAATTCGGCAGAACGGGAAACGAGAAGATAATCACTGTGTGCAATGGAACTGAGGAAAACAACAACAACAAAAACAACATACGTTTATATAGCACCTTAAGGGATTTTCAGGTCGTTTGTGCCTCAGTTAGCACTCCGGAGGGTTGGTAAATAGCTTTTCTGGGCGTAACGGCAGGCGTACAGCTTTTACCGCCCGACCGGCATTTTCGGCTAATGGTTTGTGGTGGCGCAAAAACTTACTGCCCCACCCTCGAATTTCACTGAGATCATGACGTCAATCCTCGTGCAATGCTGCGCTAGCACCCCTGATGCAAATTTCGGCACTTACGCCTCATTAAACGCCCGCCTCAGGAAACGTCTGAAAAAACAGGGTGCAGCAGGCAGTATTGGTGGTGTTTTGAAATGGGGTGATGAGAATCCTAAATTGCACTTCACAGTCACTGCAACGGATGCACCCATAACGCTGTGTGGAGCTGAGACTTGCAAATGGCACTTTTATCTGGCATTACAGTGTCCTTACAGGGTCCATGAGAGGGTTTAATGGGGCCAATATTAGTTTGCCAGCGTCTCATTCTGCATGTTATTGCCAGGCGGCATCAAGCTAGAAAAAGGGCCGATGGCCATGTCGGGCAATGGATGAGGAGAGGCCAAAGACGTCTGGGGAGGAGGGTTTAACCCCCACGGTTTTACAGGCACCAACGATCATACCTCCAGCTACCTGAGGTGTAGTGTGTGAGAAGACTGCACTTCCAAAAGGAAGCGGTAACAGAGATATGCCATCTCCTACAGGCAGACTTACAGCCTTCCAGGGCCAACAGGATGGTACTTCCCATCACAGTGAAGGTGACTATGGCGCTGGCCTTCTATGGCTCCGGCTCTCTCGAGGCAGCAGCATGGGACATATGCAGCAGCACGTCGGCACCTCATAATGGACTGGTTTGCTTGAATGGAGGAAGCTGAGTGATGCATCTAATATGGCCATGCATTGTGCCACAATAAAGACACAGCTACGCTGAACTTTGCAATGATACACTGGACATCAATGGCAAACGGTCAAAGTGAAATATTTATCTAAAACAAACAACCCTGCCCCCAACAAAATCAAATGATTTTATAAAGCTACTAAAGCAAATAAAAGAAGAAACAGCGTTCTGCCGCAAAAATTTTTATTAACAACTTCATTCATAATCAAAAACTATTTACACGAGTACTTTATATATCTCAGGGCATATGTTCAAGATTTTCAAAACCCTTAATGGGAGTTCGCCAGACATTCCCCCCCACTCCGCCCCCCTCCTTCCCTTCATCCTCCTCCCACGCCTGCTGCTCCTCCTCAATGCACTCTTAGTGCTTACAGCAAGGCTGCTTGAGGGCTGCTGTGTAAGGGGGCAGACAGTGCAAATGGCCGAGGAGGACACCCTAGACCAGCTCTGGGCCTGGAAGGCCCGGCTACGAACTGCTGCGGCTCAGCATCGGTGGAAGCAGTCTCTGTTGGGTCGGGTGTTGACCGCGTAAGATGCATGGTGGGAGAGTCAGTGGTGCGATCCGATATGCGGTCACACTGAGGAATGACAGCATCTTCCATCTCCTGGGAACCACTGACATTGAGATGGGGCTCGGCCACAGCATCCGCAGAATGTTGAGTCACCACAACTTGCTGGCCTGCTTTGACACCATCACTTCCCCGTTGGACAGTGGGGAACACAGAGCGTATGGCAGCAGTCATCCAAATGTCCTGCTGTTTCCTTAATAATGGACTCCAGCATTTTCCCAATGACAGATGTCAGGCTAACTGGTCTATAGTTTCCTGCTTTCTGTCTCCCTCCTTTTTTAAATAGGGGCTTTACATTTGCAGATTTCCAATTGCCTCTGTTTAAAAAAGGGGGCAGACAAAAGGCAGGTAAGTATAGGCCGGTTAGTTTAACATCTGTAGTGGGGAAAATGCTTGAAACTATCATTAAGGAAGAAATAGCGGGACATCTAGAGAGGAATAGTGCAATCAAGCAGACACAGCATGGATTCATGAAAGGGAAATCATGTTTTAACTAATTTACTGGAATTCTTTGAGGATATAACGAGCATGGTGGATAGAGGTGTACCGATGGATGTGGTGTATTTAGATTTTCAAAAGGCATTCAATAAGGTGCCACAACAAAAGGTTACTGCAGAAGATAAAGGTATGCGGGGTCAGTGGAAATGTATTAGCATGGATAGAGAATTGGCTGGCTAACAGAAAGCAGAGAGTCGGGATAAATGGGTCCTTTTTGGGTTGGAAATCGGTGGTTAGTGGTGTGCCACAGGGATCAGTGCTGGGACCACAACTGTTTACAATATACATAGAAGACCTGGAAGAGGGGACAGAGTGTAGTGTAACAAAATTTGCAGATGACACAAAGATTAGTGGGAAAGCGGGTTGTGTAGAGGACACAGAGAGGCTGCAAAGAGATTTAGATAGGTTAAGTGAATGGATTAAGGTTTAGCAGATGGAATACAATGTCGGAAAGTGTGAGGTCATCCACCTTGGGGAAAAAAAACAGAAAAAGGGAATATTATTTGAATGGGGAGAAATTACAACATGCTGTGGTGCAGAGGGACCTGGGAGTCCTTGTGCATGTATCCCAAAAAGTTAGTTTGCAGGTGCAGCAGGTAATCAGGAAGGCGAATGGAATGTTGGCCTTCATTGCGAGAGGGATGGAGTACAAAAGTAGGGATGTCCTTCTGTAACTGTATAGGGTATTGGTGAGGCTGCACCTGGAGTACTGCGTGCAGTTTTGGTCACCTTACTTAAGGAAGGATGTACTAGCTTTGGAGGGGGTACAAAGACGATTCACTAGGCTGATTCCAGAGATGAGGGGGTTACCTTATGATGATAGATTGAGTAGACTGGGTCTTTATTCGTTGGAGTTCAGAAGAATGAGGGGTGATCTTATAGAAACATTTAAAATAATGAAAGGGATAGACAAGATAGAGGCAGAGAGGTTGTTTCCACTGGTCGGGAGACTAGAACTAGGGGGCACAGCCTCAAAATACGGGGGAGCCAATTTAAAACCGAGTTGAGAAGGAATTTCTTCTCCCAGAGGGTTGTGAATCTGTGGAATTCTCTGCCCAAGGAAGCAGTTGAGGCTAGCTCATTGAATGTATTCAAGATACAGATAGATAGATTTTTAACCAATAAGGGAATTAAGGGTTATGGGGAGCGGGCGGGTAAGTGGAGCTGAGTCCACGGCCAGATCAGCCATGATCTTGTTGAATGGCGGAGCAGGCTCGAGGGGCTAGATGGCCTACTCTGTTCCTAATTCTTATGTTTTTATGTTCTTATGTTCTTATCACATCACCAGCTATACTGTCGCTTGTGCCTGCGATGCAATTGATTCTGCAATGCCATAAAGGGCACGCGCCACACTCTAGCACACCACTGTCACTGTGAGTGGGCAAGGATGGGCTCGCTGGAGTCCGGAGATGCAGGGACAATGTGTGAGACAGCCTCCGCAACACTCACAGCAAGTTTGTGGCTGTTCTCGGGGACCCTAACCAATGCACCCATGAGCTCGCGGTGCATCTGTGTGTTTTCACTGGACATTGCCTCCAAGTCCAGGTCCTTGTCTGCCTGTTCTTCAGCAGGACTTCTGTGCCGACTCATCCTTTGGAGAGCTGGCCTCCGAGCTTCCCCTCTTGTACCCTAATCGGCCTCTTCCCCAGATGTTCTCTCTGCTTGAGTGGTGACTGCTGGGCTCTGCAGTTCAGGCTGCAGATCTTCATCACCTCCCTCATTGTCTCCACCGTGCCCAGATGTAGAAGGCTCCCGAGAAGGCATTGCAGGTTGTGGCTGGTCATATTCGAGCTGAAAAGAACAGATGTGTGGTTAGTAGATGGGGAGGGGGCATGTTCCATTCACATACCCTCACTACGGCATACCGGCAACGGTGCGAACTGGTGTGCCCATGAGGGCCGAGACTTGTTCCTCAACTTCTGATAGATCGAGGAGCTCAGGCTCTCCGCCTCCTGTCCGGAGCTGCTCCCGCCTGTTGTGGGAGAGTTTCGCATGCAAAAAGAACAAGAAGAAAGGTTCAGTAGGGGTCCACTGAATGCCTTCCATAGTTCAATAGCGATGACTGTGCAAATGTCTTCACTTCAATGCGTGTGGCTCTGTCGTTGAGCTGCAGTATGCGAATGATGCCTGCATCTGTGCATATTCTGAGGCTGAACTCCAGGATATAGTCGACGTATTTACTGAGGCATATGAAAGCATGGGCCTTACACAAAGCATCCGTAAGACAAAGGTCCTCCACCAGCCTGCCCCTGCCACACAGCACTGCCCTCCAATCATCAAGATTCACGGCGTGGCCCTCGACAAAGTAGACCATTTCCCATATCTCGGGAGCCTCTTATCAACAAAGGCAGAATTGATGCGGAGATTCAACATCGCCTCCAGTGCGCCAGTGCAGCCTTCAGCCGTCTGAGGAAAAGAGTGTTTGAAGACGAGGCCCTCAAATCTACCACCAAGCTCATGGTCTACAGGGCTGTAGTAATACCCGCCCTCCTGTATGGATCTGAGGCATGGACAATGTATAAAAGGCACCTCAAGTCGCTGGAGATATATCACCAACGATGTCTCCGCAAGATCCTGCATATCCCCTGGGAGGACAGGTGCACCAACATCAGTGTCCTCGACCATGCTAACATCCCCAGTATTGAAGCACTGACCACACTCGATCAGCTTCGCTGGGCAGGCCACATAGTTCGCATGCCAGGTACGAGACTCCCTAAGCAAATGCTTTATGCGGAGCTCCTTCATGGTAAACGAGCAAAAGGTGGGCAGCAGAAACGTTACAAGGACACCCTCAAAGCCTCCCTGGTAAAGTGCGACATCACCACTGACACCTGGGAGACCCTGGCCGAAGACCGCCCGAGGTGGAGAAAGTGCATTCGAGAGGGCGTTGAGCTCTTCGAGTCTCAACACAGAGAGCGTAAAGAGGTCAAGCGCAGGCAGCGGAAGGAGTGCGTGGCAAACCAGCCCCACCCACCCCTTCCCTCGACGAATGTCTGTCCCACCTGTAACAGGGTCTGTGGCTCTCGTATTGGACTGTTCAGCCATCAAAGAACTCATTTTGGGAGTGGAAGCAAGTATTCCTCGATTCTGAGGGACTGCCTATGATGATGAGATGATGTTGAGTAAGGCTTTACAAACGCTGGGAGGAGGTGAGAGGCAAATAGAATAGCGGCTCATGGTGATGCATATCATCAGTGTCAGTGTAGTTTGAGGAGGCTTGACAATGATTAGGGTACAAGAGGATATGTGCATCCTGAATGCAGAGGTAATGGCTGGGGAAGATAGAGTTCAGCTTTCTGCTGCATTCTACAACCCACATCATGGCCTGCAACACATTAAGAAGGGGCAGTTGCATCAAACACTTAACTTTGTGTGAGACATTGATCTTGGTAACATGGAAAGCCTACATAAGTTTTAGGGAATGAAGCTGGGAAGGTGGAAGGGGTATCAGTAGGAGAGCATTTAGGTGCTAATGACTGTAATTCAGTCAGATTTAAGATAGTTATGGAAAAGGACAAGGATAGACCAGGAATAAAAGTTCTAAATTGGGGAAAAGCCAACTTTGTTAAGCTGAGAAGTGATTTGGCCATAGTGGACTGGAAATAGCTACTTGAAGGCAAATCAGTTTCAAAGCAGTGGGAGGCATTCAAAGAGGAGATCGTAGGGTTCAGGCCAAAGAAAAAGGGAGGGACTAACAAATCTAGAGCCCCCTGGATGACGAGGGACATACAGGGTAGGATAAAGAAAAAAAGGTAGGCTTATGACAGATACCAAGGGCTAAATACTGCAGAATCTCTAGAGGAGTATAGAAAGTCCAGGGGTGTAATTAAAAAGGATATTAGGAATGCCAAGAGAGAGCATGAAAAATTCTTGGCAAGTAAAATCAAGGAAAGCCCGAAGATGTTTTATAAATATATTAAGAGCAAGAGGATAACTAAAGAAAGGGTGGGGCCTAGAAGGGACCATAAAGGAAATCAGTGTGTGGAGGTGGAAGATATGGGTATGGTTCTTAATGAATACTTTGTGTCTGTTTTCACAAAAGAGAGGGACGATAAAGACACTACTATCGAAGAGATGAAATGTGAAATATTAGATGAAATAAACATAGTGAGAGAGGAGGTATTAAGGGGTTTAGCAGCTTTGAAAGTGGATAAGTGCCCAGGCCTGGATGAAATGTATCCCAGGCTGTTAAGTGAAGCAGAAGAAGAAATAGCAGAGGCTTTGTTGATCATTTTCCAATCCTCTCTGGCTTCAGGTGTGGTGCCAGAGGACTGGAGGACTGCTAATGTGGTACCTTTGTTTAAGAAGGGAGAAAGGGATAGACCGAGTAATTACAGGCCAATCAGCCTAACCTCAGTTATGGGAAAATTATTGGAAAAATTCTGAAGGACAGGATAAATCTTCACTTAGAAAGACATGGATTAATCAAGGACAGTCAGCATGGATTTGTTAAGGGAAGGGCCTTTCTGATTAAATTGATTGATTTTTCGGGAAGGTAACCAGGAGGGTCGAAAGCGTATGATGTAGTGTATATGGATTTTAGCAAAGCTTTTGATAAGGTCCCACATGGCAGACTGGTCACAAAAGTAAAAGCCCATGGGATCCAGGGCAAAGTGGCAAGTTGGATCCAAAATTGGCTTAGAGGCAGGAAGCAAATGGTAATGGTTGATGGATGCTTTTGTGACTGGAAGGATGTTTCCAGTGGGGTTCTGCAGGGCTTAGTACTAGGTCCCTTGCTTTTTGAGATATACATCAATGATCTAGACTTGAATATAAGGGGTATGATTAAGAATTTTGCAGATGATACTAAAATCGACTGTGTGGTTGATAATGAAGAAGAAAGTTGCAGACTGCAGGAAGATATCAATCAATTGGTCAGGTGGGCAGAACAGTGGCAAATGGAATTTAATTCAGAGAAGCTTGAGGTAATGCATTTTGGGAGGGCTAAAAAGAAAAGGGTAGGATACTTAAATGGTAGGATACTGAGAAGTGTAGAGGAACAAAGGGACCTTGGAGTACATGTCCACAGATCCCTGAAGGTAGCAGGCCAGGTAGATAAGGTGGTTAAGAAGGCATACGGAATACTTGCATTACCTCAAGCTTCTCTGAATTAAATTCCATTTGTCACTGTTCTGCCCACCTGACCAATTGATTGATATCTTCTTGCAGTCCGCAACTTTCTTCTTCATTATCAACCACACAGTCGATTTTAGTTTCATCTGCAAAATTCTTAATCATACCCCCTATATTCAAGTCTAGATCATTGATGTATATCTCAAAAAGCAAGGGACTTAGTACTAAGCCCTGCAGAACCCCACTGGAAACATCCTTCCAGTCACAAAAACACCCATCAACCATTACCCTTTGCTTCCTGCCTCTAAGCCAATTTTGGATCCAACTTGCCACTTTGCCCTGGATCCCATGGGCTTTTACTTGAGGCATAGAATACAAAAGCAGGGGGGTTATGCTTGAACTGTATAAAACACTGGTTAGGCCACAGCTGGAGTACTGCGGCAATTCTGGTCACCGCATTACAGGAAGGACGCGATTGCACTGGAGAGGGCACAGAGGAGATTTATGAGGATGTTGCTGGGAGTGGAGAATCTAAGCTTTGAGGACAGATTGGATAGGCTGGGTTTGTTTTCATTGGAACAGAGGTGGCTGAGGGGCGACTTCATTGAGGTGTATAAAATTATGAGGGGCCTAGATATAGTGGATAGTAAGGGCCTATTTCCCTTAGCAGAGAGGTCAACAACCAGGGGGCTTAAATTTAAAATAATTGGTAGAAGGTTTAGAGAGGATTTGAGGGGAAATTTCTTCATGCAGAGGATTGTGGAGGTCTGGAACTCACTGCCTGAAAGGGTGGTAGAGGCAGAAACTGACACCACATTTAAAAAGTACTTGGATGTGCACTTAAAGTGCCGTAACCTGCAGGGCTACGACCTAGAGCTGGAAAGTGGGATTAGGCTGGATAGCCTCTTGTTGGCCGGCATGGACATGATGGGCCGAAATGGCCTCTTTCCATGCTGAAAATTTCTATGATTCTGTGTTAAATGTTCAGGGTACTCACCCTGGAGACCCTTGTGAGGTCATTGAATTTTTTTCCTGCATTGAGTGCCAGTCCTGACCACCGTGTCAGCTGCTGCGACCTCCTATACTATCTCATGCCAGATGGGTTTGTATATGATGGGCAGCCATATCCCTTCCCCAACAAGATGCAATGATCTCCACCCCCTTTCCACAGCCATAACTAAGGCCTCAGAAGCCTCTTGTGAAAACTTCTTAGCATGCTGGGTGCTCTGTTGCTGCTCCATTTCTGCAGAAGTGCAACTACTTGGCTGGGTCTTCTGCGCATGAGCACAGGATTTTGCCACGCCCAGAAATACAGACTGCACCCAGTAAACTCAAAACGCATCTGCGCATGAGTAAAATGGCCTCTTTCTTTATCGGCTCAGGCGCTAAATGTTCCTGATGTAACGCCTGATTTAGCGACTCTAATCATCAAACCTCTTTTTTGGCCGAATTTTTCAGACTAGTGCGCAAACAATTCCCAGGTGGTATCAGGACCGCCCCGATGCCATTACCACCCCAAAATCACCAAAGCTGAAAATCCAGCCCTTAACGCAATAAAACATCTCGATGCGTGTTATCGACCAATATTTGACACCGAGCCACATGAGGACAATTTATTACAGATGACCAAAAGCTGTGTCAAAGAGGTAGGTTTTAAGGAGCCTCTTAAAGGTGGTAAGAGAGGTAGAGAAGTTTAAGCAGGGAATTCCAGAGCTTAGGGCCTTGGCAGCTGAAAGCTCGGCCTCCAATCGTGGAGCGATTAAAATGAGGAATGCTCAAGAGGCTAGTGAAGAAAAGGGCAGGGGAGGAAGAGAGAGAATGAGTTGAATGCTCAAACAGGTTTTATTAAAAAGCTGGAAGTAGGCTAAAACTGGTGGAGGATGTACGATCATCTCAGTGAGACAATGAAAGAATGTCTGTGCATTGGGAGTCGTTTCAACTCAACCCACCTTAGGGAATTGTTGGGATTGGAGCAGTCTCCTGTTTTACACAATGCATGATCTTACTTTGCATTGACTTCAACTGACGGGGGTGTAAAACAGGCAGCTGATCCGATCCCGTAACTTTCCTGTTGGACAAGTTAGATAAAAATTAACTCCGCATTATCTTTCTGCCCCCACTTCTGCCGACCCTCCCCCCGCTGTTTTTGTTCTGTTCTGTTTGGTTAAGTAGCATTCTTTTTTTCTGCCAAAGGGTCCACATCAAGGCAGCAGAAAGTTGGTCTCACGGATGAGGTTGAAGTATGAAGTAATTTCTGGAAAGTAATCTGATTCATGGATTACAGTTGCTTAGGATGTATGGATTAAAAACTAGGGGATTAGTTTTCTTTCAGGAATTATTGTCATCCAGAAAATATCTGCTGTTACCATTTCTTTATTTTCACTTTTCATGTGTCTTTCATGTAGGTACTATTGGAATCGCTAGCCACTAGGTGGCGTCACTGTTGGAGGCCATTGGGCTGCACGCACGGATGTGCAACCCAAGTATAAAAGGCCAGCCATTTTGTATATTAGTCACTTTGGGCCTTAATAAAGCAGAGCCAAGGCCATACCTCTTGGAGTTAAACAGTACTCACTCTAACAGTTATTGCACACACAACATTTGGTGATGAGGCAACAAGAACCTTTACATACAAAAATGAGCACAATTCGATTGTTGGAGTGATTTGTGGAAGGAGAAGATTGGGCAGACTTTGTGAGCCATTTGAGCCAGTTCTTCGTGGCCAACAAACTGTAGGAGGTCGGCGACACAGATCGGCGCCGGGCGGTGTTCTTCACGGTTTGCAGTCCAAAAATTTATGGTCTGATAAAGAATCTACTCCTGCCTGTGAGTCCAACAGAGAAGACGTATGAAGAATTGTGTACACTGGTACAGGGCCGTCTTAAGCCAGACGAAGGCATCATCATCTCCAGAAACAGATTTTACACGCACGTTTGCTCAGAGGGCCAGAATGCGGCGTAATTCATTGCCGACCTGAGATGCCTAGCGGGACAGTGTAAGTTCGGGGCTGTGTTGGAGACATGTTGCGGGACTTCTTTGTAATCGGCATCAACCATGAGGTGATCCTGCGTAAACTACTGGCGGTGGATACGTTGGACTTGAACAGGGCCATCACGATCGCTCAGTCATGCATGACGACGGATAGAAGTCTAAAGCAGATATCAGTGAAAAATCAAAACTCGGCAAGTACTGTAAATAGGATTGATTCGGCATTCAGCAGAGCGGCACATGGCAGGGCCTACCCGACTGTGTGCGCGAAACCTGTGGCTGCCCAAAGTCCGCCAGCGGGAATGCATCCGATTTCTCTGTGTTGGCATTGTGGGGGACATCACCGGTACCAGCAGTGCCGATTTAAGCATTATATTTGCCGGCTGTCTGAGAGTGGGGCATCTCCAGTGCAAGTGTCCGCAGATGAGCAAGCAAGCTGCAATACACCACGTGGAGGATGATGGTCAGAGTAGCGCGGATCCGGATACACAATCCGAGATACCAGAGGAGGAAGTGTATGGACTGTACTCGTTCCTAACTAAGAGCAAACCGATAATGATCAACGTGAAATATAATGGAGTGCCGGCATCGATGGAACTGGACACGGGGGCGAGTCAATCGATAATGAGCTAGAGGGCATTCGACTAGCTGTGGGATACTAAGGCTGTGAGGCCCAGGCTGAGTCCAGTCAATGCCAAGTTGCGGGCGTACACCAAAGAACTCATAACTATGATTGGCAGTGCCACAATTAAAGTGTCGTTTGGTGGTGCGGTTCATGAGTTACCGCTATGGATTGTCCCAGGCAATGGACCAATGCTGTTCAGCAGGAACTGGCTTGAAAAAGTCAGATGTGACTGGAACGACATCAAGGCATTGTCATCAGAGGAAGATACATGTGTCCAAGTACTGAGCAAGTTCTCCTCGATGTTTGAACCAGGCATCGGCAACTTCACAGGAGCCAAGGTGCAGATCCACGTGGACTCGAATACAAGACCCGTCCATCATAAAGTTCGGGCAGTTCCGTAAATGATGAGGGAGAAGGTCGAAATTGAACTGGACAGACTCCAGCGTGAAGGGATCATATCATCGGTCGAATTTAATGAATGGGCCAGCCCCATTGTTCCTGTGCTGAAAAGTGATGGTATTAGTGAAATAACTTATTCCCTGGAATACGGAGTGAGCTTTGCGAATCATAAACGGTTTATTAACCAGAGCGCTCTGGGAGAGACGCCGTGGACTCCACAGTCACAGCAGCCGACTTTTTGTTTAAGCAGAGCGGAGCACAATCATTTATACATTGAAATAAACAAGTATAGAAAATCTCATTATTGTACAGAAAATCTTATTATTGATAAGAAATTGCCTGAGCCATGAGTCATATAATTGCCACTGCCTTTGTCTGTTTACATGACGTCTATATATGATTATACGGTTAAATGGTTTATGCTAGAGTGTGACCTCATCCCTAGTTGTGCAACTGGGGATTTTCCACCCCCTGCTGCCAAGCTGCCACTTGTCTGATTTCCCAGCAAGCTCTATTTACTCCAACAGATGGCACAGTCAGAATCTGTGGAGACTACAAGGCTACGATCAACAGGGTTTCGAAACAGGAATCAGTACCTGTTACCGAAGGCTGATGACTTGTTTGCAACGCTAGCTGGGGGGAAGTCGTTCACCAAACTGGACTTGACGTCGGCCTACATGAAACAGGAGCTGGTCGAGACATTGAAGAGACTTATGTGCATTAACGCACATAAAGGACTGTTTATTTATCACAGGTGCCCTTTTGGAATTCGCTCAGCTGCAGCAATATTTCAGAGGAACATGGAGAGTCTACTGAAGTCCGTTCTCAGAACTGTCGTGTTCTAAAATGACATCCTGATCACCGGTCGCATCTGAATAATCTGGAAGAAGTTCTACATCATCTGGACAAAGTGGGACTCAGACTGAAACGCTCGAAGTGCGTCTTCATGGCACCAGAGGTCGAATTCCTGGGGAGGAAAGTTGCTGCTGGTGATATCAGGCCCACAGATGCGAAAACCAAGGCCATCAAGAATGCACCCAGGCCACAGAATATGATGGAGCTGCATTCATTCCTGGGTCTACTCAACTCGGTAACTTCCTATCTAAATTGAGCACCTTATTAGAACCACTGCACATGCTGCTAAGAAAAGGCAACAACTGGGTGTGAGGTGTGTCTCAAGACAGAGCTTTTGAGAAAGCCAGTAATCTGCTTTGCTTTAACAAGCTGCTGGTACATTATGACCCATGTAAATGTTTAGTATTGGTCTGTGATGCTTCGTTATATGGAATTGGTTGCGTACTCCAACAAGCTGATGAGTCGGGTAAACTTCAACCAGTCGCATATGCTTCAAAAAGTTTGTCTGAAGCGGAAAGAGCCTATACCATGTTAGAGAAAGAAACACTAGCCTGTGTGTATGGGGTTAAAAAGATGCATCAGGACCTGTTTGGTCTTCGGTTTGAACTGGAGACAGATCACAAGCCGCTCATTTCACTGTTCTCTGAAAACAAAGGTATCAATACCAATGCTTCATCCCGCATCCAGAGGTGGGCGCTGACATTATCCGCTTATGATTATGTCATTCGCCATAGACCTGGCACCGAGAATTGTGCCGATGCTTTGAGCCGTCTGCCGTTGCCCACACCGGAGGTGGAAACGCCACAACCGGCAGACCTATTGTTAGTTATGGATGCTTTTGAGAGTGAAGGACCCCCTGTAACGGCTCAACAAGTTAAGACCTGGACCAGCCAGGACCCAATTTTATTGGTGGTGAAGAGTTGCATTCTCAAAGGTGATTGGACCAAACCTTACATTCGCCGCAAAGACGAACTTTCTATTCAGTCGGATTGTGTACTGTGGGGCAATCGTGTTGTTATTCCCAAGAAAGAGAGAGAGAAATTTGTACATGAGCTACATAGCACACATCCCGACATTGTAATGATGAAAGCCATCGCCAGGTCTCATGTATGGTGGCCAAGAATTGACTCTGAGCTGAAATCATGTGTGCATCAGTGCAACACTTACATGCAGCTCAGCAAAGTACCAGCGGAATTGCCGCTGAGTCTGTGGTCGTGGCCGTCCAAACCATGGTCCGGGATCTACATAGACTTTGCAGGTCCCTTCCTGGGAAAAATGTTTTTAGTTGTGGTAGATGCATATTCGAAGTGGATAGAGTATATAATCATGTCATCCAGCACATCCACAGCTACCATTGAGAATTTCAGTGTCATGTTCGCGACACATGGTCTGCCTGACATCGTTGTTAGCGACAACGGATCATGCTTCACCAGTCAGGAATTTCAAAAGATCATGAAACTCAATGGTATCAAATATGTAAGGTCAGCACCGTTCAAACCTGCATCCTATGGGCAAGCAGAACGTGCTGTCCAAATCATAAAGCAGAGTATGAAGCGAGTAACCCAAGGGTCACTGCAGACCTGCCAGTCATGCATACTGCTCAGTTACAAGACAAGACCACACACACTTACTGGGGGTCTCGCCTGCTGAACTAATGATGAAAAGAGGTCTTAAGATCAAGCTATCTCTTGTACACCCTGACTTGAATAATCATGTTAAATACAGAAGACAAAGTCAGCAAGAGTATCACGGTCGCACAGCTGTGTCACACGATATTTCTGTAAATGATCCTGTATATGTTCTGAATTATGGTCAGGGTCCCAAGTGGATCACTGGTACTGTCATGGCCAAGGAGGGCAGCAGAGTATTTATTGTCAAGCTCAAAAATGGGCAAACGTGCAGGAAACATATGGATCAGACAAAGCTGCGGCACACAGACGAACCGGAACAGTCGGAGGAAGAGACAATCGACGACTGACCAACCTACCCCCAGTCATCAGAGGACTCAATGGTCATCAGTGAATCGGGACTTTCAATCACTGACATGGTCAATGAAAATGAACTTTCAATCACTGACATGGCTATTGCCACTCCCACCAGGTCGGCCACCCAGCCACCAGTCACAACAGACTCTGAACACTCACCAAAGTCTGGAGTTGAACTGAGACGGTCAACCTCTGAGCGTAAAACACTGGACCGTCTCAATTTGTAAAAGACTGTTAATATCTCAGAGGGGTGTATTGTCATGTATGTACTTTTGGGATCACTAGCCACTGGATGGCGTCACTGTTGGAGGCCATTGGGCTGCACGCACGTGTGTGCAACCTAAATATAAAAGGCTAGCCATTTTGTATATTAGTCACTTTGGGCCTTAATAAAGCAGAGCCAAAGTTATACCTCTTAGAGTTAAACAGTACTCAGTCTAACAGTTATTGCATACACAATAGTGTTGACACCATTTTTTTCTTTGAAGGTTTGAAGCAATGTCATTTGGCAGGAATTCAGTCCCTGCAGGTTAGTGTAAGTGATGTGAATGTTTAATTCCAGTCTGATTTAAAAATTCTGGTGGAGCAGGCTCGAGGGTCCGTATGGCCTATTCCTGCTCCTAATCCTTATGTTCATACGTTCTTATCTTCCTCCAATTCTGGCCTCTTGCACATCCCTGATTTTAATCGCTCCACCATTGTTGGCCGTGCCTTCAGCTGCCTAGGCCCCAAGCTCTGGAATTCCCTCCCTAAACCTCTATGTCTCTCTACCTCTCTTTCCTCCTTTAAAACACTCCTTAACACCTTCCTCATTAACCAAGCATCAGTCCTAATATCGCCTTATGTGGCTCAAATTTTGTTTGATTGCATTGCTGTGGAGCGTCTTAAGACATTTTATTATGTTAAAGATGTTATATAAATACAAGTTGTTGTTGCTGCTGTGCACATTACTGTAACAGTGCTTTTAGGTTTCATATGTTTTATGTGAAATGTTTCTGTATATTGCGACATATATTGGGCCCGTCTCCTCGTCCTGGGTCCTGGAGCTTACGAGTATCTATTTGTTGAGGCCTTCATTTTGCCCACCAATATTTCACTCCTCCCACTCCAGAGACTTGGGAACAAAACTCTCGGCTGACTTTCCAATGCAGTACTGAGGGAGCACTGCATTGTCTTTCAGATGAGATGTTAAACCGAGGCCCCGTCTGCTCTCTCAGGTGGACGTATTGTGTGCACACAATACTCTGCAATTAATTAAAATTAAAAGAAAGACTTACATTTATGTCATGCTTTTCACGACCTCGGGACACCCAAAGCCCTTTATAGCCAATGAAGTCTTTTTGAAATGTAGTCACTGCTGTAATGTCGGCAACATGGCAGCCAATTTGTGTACAACAAGATCCCACAAACAGCAATGAGGTAATGACCAGATTATCTGTTTTGAAGTTGGTTGAGGGATAAATATTGACCAGGACACAAAGGAGAACTCTTCAAAACATTGCCATGCTTTCTGCTGTGAGTAAGGAGTGTCGCTTGCCAGTAGCTACTGGCAAGCGACACTCCTTACTCACAGCAGAAAGCTGTCCCTCAACTGTCCAATACTGAGCTACAACAGGCTTTAAGTAAACTATCGTTCTCAGTGTGAGGAGTGGAACCAGTGGGGCGGTCTTCAGACTTTGCCTTGGCTGTGAGCAAAGCTTTTTAGATATTCAGTCATGTGCGACACTCACATTGGGATGTTCTGAGGTCATGAAAGGCGCTATATAAATGCAAGTCTTTCTTTTTTCACCTTTTTGTATGGTTATTTAACGAAACTTGTATATTTTTTTATTTTGTATACTGCAGGACACTTGAAGCATTACCTACCAAAGTTTGCTTGCCATTTAATGAGGTTCCCCTGTATATTCTGTTGCAAAAGTGCTCATCTGGGCTGTCACCAATGGCAGCCTATGATCTGAGGCAGGCAAATTGTTGGTTACCTCCTTCAAACGGCAAAGCAACACAAATTGGTTTCAGTGCAAAGAATCATGTGGCGAGCTTGGAAATTTTCTTTCATTTATATGATTGCAATTTGTGCGTCGGATATGGTCTGGATATTCATGGAGTGACATCCTGTGCTGTTTATGTACAATATTGCATTCTTTCTAGACATCCGTATCTTAAGCTATGAATGAAAATGCATGAAATCATGGAAAGCTAACATTCATGCTGAAGAGGATTTGCTGAATGTCCAGCTGCTGATTTTTATATTTGGCATGATGAAAGTATTCATGATCTGTTTGATGCAGCTGAACTTTACAAAATGGGAAGTTATTGTCGAAAAGGTTGACTCCAGCTAGTCATTCAGCATGCAGTAGATGTTAATGAACATATTTTGGCTGAAATGGAACTGACATAAATACGACTGGTGTATCAAAGCCAAATCCACTGGAAAGAATAATCGCTCCTCTAGATTCTCTTTCTACTCTTTTACTCTTCTATTCTGTCTCTGCTGCTGCATTACAGAGAGTCATAGAATGATACAACACAGAAGGAGGCCATTTGGCCCATTGTGCCTGTGCCGGCTCTCCGAAAGAGCTATCCAATTAGTGCCACTCCCCTGCTTTTTCCCCATAGCCCTGCAAATTTTTCCTTTTTTATGTATATAACATCAAAGAACAAAAGGAAAACCATTTAGAAGCCCATCTCTGAGCACAAAAATATGGGAAGGGAATTGCGGTTCTTGTAGCATCATTTAAACAACAACAATAACTTATATTTATATAGCGTCTTTAATGTAATAAAACGTCCCAAAGTGCTTCACAAAAAAAATTAACACCGATGTTAGGGCAGATGACCAAAGGTTTGGTTGGAGAGATAGGTTTTAAGGAGCGTCTTAAAGTGGATAGAGAAATGGAGAGATGGAGAGATTTAGAGAAGGAATTCCAGAGTTATGCATTTAGGCAGTTGAAGCATGTATATTTTTTTCTTTTGTATACTTCAGGACACTTGAACCATTAGATACCAACGTTTACTTGACATTTAATGATGTTCTCCTGTATATTCTGTTGTAAAAGTGCTCATCCGGCCGCCAATGGTGGAGCATTTAAAATCGTGAGTGTTCAAAAGGCCAGAATAGGCAGATCGTAGCGGTCTAGGGGGATTATAGGGCTGGAGGAGATTACAGAGATAAGGAGAAGGGAGGCCATGGAGGGGTTTGACAAAAAAGAATGAGAATTTTAAAATTGAGGCATTGCTTAACTGGGAGCCAATGTCGGTCAGCAGGCACAAGGGAGATGGGTGAGCGGGACTTGGTGCGAGTTAGCACACGCGGCAGAGTTTTAGATCAGCTCAAGTTTATAGAGGGTAGATCTAGGGAGATAAGCCAGGAGTGCATTGGATAGTCAAGTCTAGAGGTGATAAAGGCATGGATGAAGATTTCAGCAGCAGATAAGTTGAGGTAAGGGCAGAGACGAGCGATATTACAAAGGTGGAAATACGCGGTCTTAGTGATAGAATAGATATGAGGTCGGAAGCTCAATTTGTGATCAAATATAACACCAAGGTTGTGAACAGACTTGGTCAGCCTTAGACAGTTGCCAGGGGAGATCGAATCACTGGAAAGGGAACTGAGTTTGTGGCTTGAACCTAAGTTAATGGCTTCAGTCTTCCCAATATTTAATTGGAAGAAATTTCTACTCGTCAAGTGCTGGATGTCGAGGAAGCAGTCTGATAGTATAGAGATGGTGAAGGGTTCGAGAGAGATGGAGGAGGGGTAGAGCTGGGTATCATCAGCGTACATGTGAAAACTCACATTGTGATGCCACATGATTCCAAGAAATAAGTAGGGAGCAGCATCAACCTCTGTACATGGCTTTCTTTGACCTCACAAAGGCCTTTGACTCTGTCAACCACGAGGGATTATGGAGTGTCCTTCTCAAATTCGTCTGTCCTCAAAAATTCGTCACCTCCCTCCGCCTGCTTCACGATGACAAGCCGTGACTCTTACCAACTGATCCACCACAGACCCAATACAAGTGCAGACCGGGGTTAAGCAAGGCTGTGTCATCGCCCCAACACTCTTCTCAACCTTCCTTGCTGCAATGCTTCATCTCACCCTTAACAAGCTTCCCGCTGGAGTGTAGTTAATCTACAGGACAAGCGTGAAATTATTCAACCTCCGCACCTCCAGTCCAGATCCAAGGTTGTTCCAACTCTGTCATTGAATTATAATATGCAGATGAAGCTTGTGTTTGTGCACACTCGGAGTCCGAACTCCAAACCATCGTTGACACCTTCACTGAAGCGTACGAGAGTCTGGGCTTTACATTAAACATCAGTAAGATAAAGGTTCTCGACCAACCTGCCCCCGCCACGCAGTACTGCTCCCCAGTTATCAAGATCCACGATGAGACCTTGGACAATGTGGACCACTTTCCATATCTCGGGGCCTGCTATCAGCAAGGGCAGACATCGATGTCGAAGTCCAACACCACCTTCAGTGTGCCAGTGCAGCCTTCAGCCGCCTGAGGAAAAGAGTGTTCGAAGACCAGGATCGCAAATCCGACACCAAGCTCACGGTCTACAGAGCAGTAGTGATACTTACCCTCCTATATGCTTTAGAGATGTGGACTATGTACAGTAGGTACCTCAAAGCACTGGAGAAGTACCACCAATGCTGCCTCCGCAAAATCCTGAAAATTAATTGGCAGGATAGGTGCACCAACGTCAGTGTTGTCGCTCAGGCCAACATCCTCAGCATCGAGGCATTGACCACGCTCGATCAGCTCCGTCAGACAGGCCACATTGTCCGCATGCCCGATGTTAGACTCCTGAAACAAGCACTCTACTCCGAGCTACGTCACGGCAGGCGAGTCCCAGGAGGACAGAGAAAATGCTTCAAGGACACTCTCAAAGCCTCCTTGAAGAAATGCAACATCCCCACCAACTCTTGGGAATCCTTGGCCCAAGACCACTCAAAGTGGAGGAGCATCCGAGAAGGCACCGACCACCTCGAGTCTCTTCGCTGGGAGCACGTGGAAGACAAGTACAAAAAGCAGAAAGAGCAGCCCATCCACCCGTACATCCATCCACCGTCTGCTCCACCTGTGACAGAGATTGTAGATCCCTCATTGGTTTCATCAGTCACCTTAGAACTCATTTTAGTGTGGAAGCAAGTCATCCTCGACTCTGGAGGACTGCCTAAGAAAGATGGGTAGATAAGAAATAGGAGGGGGCCAAGGATAGATCCTTGGGGGACACCAGAGGTCACGATGCGGGATCGGGAAGAGAAGCCATTGCAGGTGATTCTCTGGCTATGATTAGATAGATAAGAATGGAACCAGGCGAGTGCAGTCCCACCCAGCTGGATGACGGTGGAGAGGCATTGGAGGAGAATTTTGTGGTGAAACGTGTCAAAGGCAACAGACAGGTCTAGAAGGATGAGAAGCGATGGTTTATCTTTGTTGCAGTTAATTAGGATGTCATTTGTGACCTTGGTGAGAGCAGTTTTGGTACTGTGGTGGGACAGAAGCCTGATTGAAGGGATTCAAACAAGGAGTTCTGGGAAAGATGGGCACGGATTTGGGAAGCGACAAATTGCTCAAGAATTTTGGAGAGGAAAGGGAATTTGGCGATGAAGCGATAATTTGCAAGGATTGTTGTTTATTTTGAGGAGAGGGGTGATGATGGCAGGTTTGAGGGAGAGGGGGATGATACCAAAGGAGAGGGAACTGTTAATAAATCCGTTAACATGGGAGCCAGAAAGGGAAGTTGTGTGGTCAGCAATTGAATAAGAATATGGTCGAGAGAGCAGGAGATCGGTCTCATTGACCACATGAGCTTTGAAAGGGCAAAAGGGGAGATGGAGAGAAATTAGAAAAATATGCAAATCTAGGGTTAGAGCAAGGGATACGGAGCGGAAGTAAGGTCCAGTAGGCTAGGGGAAGGGAGCAAATTGAAAGCAGAAGCAGTTGAACAGATGTTGTCGATCTTTTAAGCAAAGAAGTCCATGAGCTCCTCACATTTATTGTTGGAGGTGAGGGAGGAGAAAGCAGGGAAGGATGGTAGAGGAGAGAAGCCTGGTGTTATTTTTGCCATCCTGAATGACCTTAGATTAGTGGCCAGTTTTAGTAATGGAGAGCAGGACTCTGAAGTACTTTATGTGATTGAGCGAAATCTGGTGATGAGTGATTAGACCAGTTATCCGTCAAAGACGTTCAAGTCTGCGTCCCTTGGACTTGAGAGAGTGGAGATGAGGGGTATATCTGGGGGAATGTGAAAGTATAATGATTTTAGTGGGGACAAGGGCATCAAAGGTGATGGAGAGGGTGTTGTTAAGTCTTGAATAAAGGGTCAGATTAGATACTGCAAGCTCAAAGTAAGGTGTGACCGTAGTCCTTTATTACAGATCTCAGAGTGCCCCTCAAGCCAGTGAGGCCTCCTTATATACAGGTGCTCCCAAGGGATTGTGGGATCCCTTGGGACTCCAGGGGATAAGCCCTCTGGTGGTTAGACATGATAGCTACAGGTTTACATACAAAACAACACTCCCCCTCCCCCCCCCCCCCCAAAGTCAATAGTGTAACTATTTACAATGTGAGTCGATCTGGGGCCTTCCTTTCCCTGGTTGATCGTCTCGGTGCAATTACTGGTTTTGGTGAGTCGTTTGTTGGGCTCTCGCTGGGCTGCTGCGCAGCTGGACTTGCTGGGCTGCTGGGTGTGGTGAGTCCTGCTGAGCTGCTGTGGGTGATGGGTTCTGCTTCATGGTCAACCACTGGGTCGGTTGCCACTTGAGTGCGTGTTGGAGGGTCGAAAAAGGTAGAGTCTATTGTGGGTTGTTCTGGATAATCCATAAATCTGAGTTTGGTTTGGTCCAAGTGTTTTCTGCAGGTGAGTCCATTTTAGAGTTTGAGCACAATCACCCTACTCACCTCTTTGGCCAAAACAGTGCCAAGAAGCCACTTGGGAACTTGTCCATAGTTCAACACGAATACAGGATCATTTATCTCAATTTCGCGTGACATATTTGCGCGATCATGATATGTATTCTGTTGAAGCCACCTGCTCTCTACCTACTCCTGTAGATCAGGGTGGACTAACGAGAGCCTTGTCTTAAGTGCCCTTTTTATGAGCAGTTCAGCGGGAGGAACACCAGTGAGCGAGTGGGGTCTTGTGCGGTAACTAAGCAGGACTTGGTATAAGCGAGTCTGCAGTGAGCCTTCAGTTACCCTTTTCAAGTTCTGCTTGATTGTTTGAACTGCTCGTTCTGCCTGACCGTTGGACGCTGGTTTAAATGGGGCAGACGTGACATGTTTGATCCCATTGCGGGTCATGAACTCCTTGAACCCGGCACTGGTAAAGCACGGCCCATTGTCACTTTCAGGAAATCAGGCAAGCCGTGCGTGACAAACATGGCCCATAGGCTTTCAATGGTGGCAGCGGACGTGCTTGCCGACATTATCACACATTCAATCCATTTGGAGTACGCATCTACAACCACTAAGAACATTTTTCACAAGAATGGGCCTGCATAGTCGACATGGACCCTAGACCACGGTTTGGAAGGCCAGGACCATAAACTTAGTGGCGCTTCCCTAGGTGCATTGCTTAACTGGGAACATGTGTTACATTTGTGCATGCAGGTCTCTAAGTCTGCATCAATACCGGGCCACCACACGTGGGATCTGACTATCGCTTTCATCATTACGATGCCTGGGTGGGTGCTGTGGAGATCACTAATGAAGGTGTCCCTGCCCTTTTTTGGCACCACTACTCGATCACCCCATAGGAGGCAGTCTGCCTGTATAGACATATCATCTTTGAGTCCGCTAGGATCTAGTGAGAAGGAGGAACTGAAGGAAATTCTTAATGGTCAGGAAATTGTGTTAGGGAAATTGATGGGATTGAAGGCCGATAAATCCCCAGGGCCTGATAGTCTGCATCCAAGAGTACTTAAGAAAGTGGCCCTAGAAATAGTGGATGCATTGGTGATCATTTTCCAACAGTCTATTGACTCTGGATCAGTTCCTATGGACTGGAGGGTAGCTAATGTAACACCACTTTTTAAAAAAGGAGGGAGAGAGAAAACGGGTAATTATAGACTGGTTAGCCTGACATCAGTAGTGGAGAAAATGTTGGAATCAATTATTAATGATGAAATAGCAGCGCATTTGGAAAGCAGTGACAGGATTGGTCCAAATCAGCATGGATTTATGAAAGCTTGGCAAATCTTCTAGAATTTTTTGAGGATGTAACTAGTAGAGTGAACAAGGGAGAACCAGTGGATGTGATGTATTTGGACTTTCAAAAGGCTTTTGACAAGGTCCCACACGAGATCGGTGTGCAAAATTAAAGCACATGGTATTGGGGGTAATGTATTGACGTGGATAGAGAACTGGTTGGCAGACAGGAAGCGGAGAGTCGGGATAAATGGGTCCTTTTCAGAATGGCAGGCAGTGACTCGTGGTGTGCCGCAGGGCTCAGTGCTGGGACCCCAGCTATTTACAATATACATCAATTAATTAGATGAAGGAATTGAGTGTAATATCTTCAAGTTTGCAGATGACACTAAGCTGGGTGGCGGTGTGAGCTGTGAGGAGGATTCTAAGAGGCTGCACGGTGACTTGGACAGGTTAGGCGAGTGGGCAAATGCATGGCAGATGATGTATAATGTAGATAAATGTGAGGTTATCCACTTTGTTGGCAAAAACATGAAGGCAGAATATTATCTGAATGGCGGCAGATTAGGAAAAGGTGAGTTGCAATGAGACCTGGGTGTCATGGTACATCAGTCATTGAAGGTTGGCATGCAGGTGCAGCAGGCAGTGAAGAAGGTAAATGGCATGTTGGCATTCATAGTGAGGGGATTTGAGTATAGGGGCAGGGAGGTCTTGCTGCAGTTGTACAGGGCCTTGGTGAGGCCTCACTTGGAATATTGTGTTCAGTTTTGATCTCCTAATCTGAGGAAGGACATTCTTGCTATTGAGGGAGTGCAGCGAAGGTTCACCAGACTGATTCCCGGGATGGCAGGACTGACATATGAGGAGAGACTAGATCGACTGGGCCTTTATTCACTGGAGTTTAGAAGAATGAGAGGGGATCTCATAGAAACATATAAAATTCTGACGGGACTGGACAGGTTAGATGCAGGAAGAATGTTCCCGATGTTAGGAAAGTCCAGAACCAGGGGTCACAGTCTAAGGATAAGGGGTAAGCCATTTAGGACCGAGATGAGGAGAAACATCTTCACTCAGAGAATTGTTAACCTGTGGAATTTTCTCCCGCAGAGAATTGTTGATGCCAGTTCATTAGATATATTCAAGAGGGAGTTAGATATGGCCCTTATGGCTAAAGAGATCAAGGGGTATGGAGAGAAAGCAGGAAAGGGGTACTGAGGTGAAAGATCAGCCATGATCTTATTGAATGGTGGTGCAGGCTCGAAGGGCCGAATGGCCTACTCCTGCACCTATTTTCTATGTTTCTATATTTCTATGTTTCTATGATTGCTCACTCTTGAATGCTTCCATTACCATAACTAAATCTGCGGGCTGTGCCATCTCCACCCCTGTGGTGGGCAATGGCAGCCTACTGAGAGCATCGGCACAGTTTTCTGTGCCTGACCTGTGGTGGATGGCGTAGTTGTATGCGGACAACTCGAGCGCCCATCTCTGGATGCGGGCCGATGCATTCGTATTTATCCCCTTACTTTCCGAAGAGAGGTATAAAAGTGGCTTATGGTCGGTTTCCAATTCAAATTTGAGCCCGAACAGCTATTGATGCATTTTCTTTACCCTGTAAACACACGCTAACGCTTCTTTTTTGATCATACTGTGGACCCTCTCAGCCTTAGACAGACTTCTAGATGCATAAGCAACCCATTGCAATTTCCCAAATTCATTAGCTTGTTGCAATACACACCCAACCCCTTACGACGACATATCACATGTTAGTACCAAACGCTTACATGGATTGTACAACACAAGCAATTTGTTTGAACATAACAGCTTCCTAGCTTTCTCAAAGGCATTTTCTTGGCTTTTACCCCATACTCATTCATCTCCTTTACGTAGTAAAGAGTGCAGGGGTTCTAACAATGTGCTAAGACCCGGTAAGAAGTTACCAAAATAGTTCAGGCATCCTAGAAACGACCGCAGCTCCGTCACGTTCTGTGGTCTCGGTGCATTCTTGATTGGCTCCGTCTTTGAATCGATGGGCCTGATGCCGTCCGCCGCGATTCTTCTCCCCAGGAACTCCATTTCAGGTGCCAGGAAAATGTACTTCGAGCATTTTAGCCTGAGCCCCACATGATTAAGCCAACTAAGAGCCTCCTCCAGGTTCTGCAGGTGCTCGACGGTGTCCCGACCTGTAACCAAGATGTCACCCTGGAAGACTATGGAGCGTGGGACCGACTTCAGCAAGCTTTCCATGTTCCTCTGGAATATCCCTGTGGCCGATCGAATCCCAAATGGGCATCTATTGTAAATTAAGAGACCTTTGTGCGTGTTGATGCAGGTGAGGCCATTCGATGATTCCTCCAGCTCCTGCGTCACGTGGGCCGAGGTCAGGTCCAGCTTCGTGAATGTTTTCCCCCCCACCAGCATCGCAAATAGGTCGTCTGCCTTTGGTAGCGGGTATTGATCCTGCAGTGTGAAACGATTGATAGTTACTTTGTAATCACCACAGATTCTGACGGTGCTGTCTCCCTTGAGGACTGGAATAATCGGACTGGCCCACTCATTGAATTTGATCCGCGAAATGATGCCCTCTCGTTGCAGCCTGTCCAGTTCGATCTCCATTCCTCTCTCTCATTATGTAAGGTACTGCTCTTGTCTTGTGATGGATGGGTCGTGCCCCGGAATCAAATGGATTTGCACTTTTGCTCCTTGGAACTTCCCGATGCTGGTTCTAACAGCGAGGGGAACTTGTTTAGGACCTGGGCACGAGGTGTCGTTGATGGACGTGAGCACTTTCCCAGCCAGCTCCTGCCGAACAGCGTGGGTCCATCGCCCGGTACCACCCAGAGTGGTAACTCATGCATCGCTCCATCGTAGGAGATCTTTACGGTTGCACTGACGATTACGGGAATCAGTTCCTTTGTGTACATTCTCAGTTTAGTACAAATTTAGTACAAGACTTGGCCTTGAATCCTTGCTGCACCACAATTTATCGAAAGTCTTTTTACTCATTATGGACTGGCTTGTGCCCAGGTCCAGCTTCAGGGACACCGGGAGTCCATTTAATTCAACCTTCAGCATTATCGGGGGGCACTTTGTGGTAAATGTGTGCACCCCATGTACCTCTGCCTCCTCGGTCTGAGGCTCTGGTTCATCGTGATCCACCGTGGATCTGTCCTCCTCTGCAACATGCTGGTTTGCAGGATTAGCAGAGTTTGTAGCTCGCCTGCACATACGGTGGAGGTGTCCCATTGTTCCACAGCCCTTGCAAACATATCCTTTGAAGCGGCATGAATGGAAGCAATGATCACCCCCGCAGTGCCAACAAGGTGTTAATGGCATTGTATTCACCACCCTTGATGGTGGACTCTGAGTCATCTCCGGACGTGCAGCTGCAGGCGTGTAAGTCCTGCCCTGTACATTTCGATTTGAAAACAATGTTACTTTGTTCACAGTACTTGCAGCAGCACTAGTATGCTGAGAAATTTATTTGGTATTATCACTGGTGGCGATAAATGCCTGGGCTATCGCTATGGCTTTACTCAAGGTTCGGGTCTCTACAGTCAAAAGCTTGCAAAGTATTACTTCATGGTCAATGCCAAGTACAAAGAAGTCCCTGAGCATGTGCTCCAAGTGTCCCTCAATTCGCAATGTCCTGCAAGGCGCCTTAGCTCGGCGACATAGCTCGCTACTTCCTGGCCTTCAGACCTCTTGCATGTGTAGAACTGATACCTCGCCATCAGAATGCTTTCCTTCAGGTTTAGATGCTCCCGGACCAGTGTGCATAACTCATTGTACAACTTGTCTGTGGGTTTCGCTGGAGCGAGCAGGTTTTTCATGAGTCCATACGTTGGTGCCCCGCAAACGGTGAGGAGGATCGCCCTTCATTTGGCAGCGTTTCCTTTTCCTTCCAGCTCGTTGGCCATGAAGTATTGGTCGAGTCGCTCCACGAAGATTTCCCAATCATGATCCTCCGAAAAATTTTCCAGGATGCCCAATGTTCTCTGCATTGTTGCGGTAGCATTCGTCATCTCTATCTTGTCGCCAGTTGTTAAGTCTTGAATAAAGAGTCAGACTAGATACTGCAAGCTCAAAGTAAGGTGTGACCGTAGTCCTTTATTACAGATCTCAGAGTGCCTCTCCAGCCTGTGAGGCCTCCTTATATACAGGTGCTCCCAAGGGATTGTGGGATCCCTTGGGACTCCAGGGGATAAGCCCTCTGGTGGTTAGACATGGTATTTACAGGTTTACATACATAACAGGTGTGATTTAGTAAGTCAGTAGCTGTAGAGATGTCATGGAGAATAGTAGGCCAAAGGCTGGGTAGTTGGGAATTAGAAAGTGTAGTGGTAAGGAACTTGAGGGAGAGTTTTTTCCAGGGCCAGATATGAAAACAAGTGGGTTTAGGAGGGGGAAAGGGAGTATGGGTAGAGAGTGATATAAGGAAATGGTTGGGGATTGCCTTATTGGCGATGATTACGGAGGGGATAGCGAGGCCAGGTGAGATGGTAAGGTCAAGGGGGTGGCCATGTATATGGGTGGGGGTTGTTGACATGAAGGGAGAGATTAACGGAGGAAAGGAGGGCAGTGAACTCAGATGAGAGAGAGCAAGATTAGTTGAGATGGAGGTTGTAATCACCGTGGATGAGAAGTCGCTCAGTGCAGAGACAGAGGGAGGAAAGCACAGAAGATATCTCCTTGAGAAAATTGGTGTGAAATTATATCCAATGTGTGATTTGGATATAAGGGCTACACCACCACCAGGGTGGTTTAAGCACGGAATATGATGGAAAGTATAGCCAGGTGGGGAAGCTTCATTAAGGGGAATGGTATCATCACCCCTCAACCATGTCTCCGTCAAACCTACGTCAATTGTGACTAAATACCAGACACACACACACATACAGTCTGAGGTTATGTAATGCAGAGGATGTCATCCTTTTGATTTAAATGACATCCGTCTGTTAATAAATGGCATTTTACTCAATGTGCTCTATTACAGCTGGATTTAATAGGATGTGGACTAGCAGTAATTACCATTAGTGTTGCCTTACCAGCAGTGGTAACATTGCAACATGTGGTAAATGTGCAATAACATTACCTCAAGTTGGGTGGTCCAGGAAAGGGTGTCCTTCACAAAGCCTTGTTGGAACCAACGAAAATCTACTCACCATAGAGCAGTGATAACCTCCGGTGCACCTCCCTCCTAAACCAACTCCATTTGGGTTAATGAGGCGAATTATCCTGACATTCTCCACGCCATAAATCTGATTTTGAAATGAACTTCTTACCCCTGTCATTAATATGTAAAGGCGACAGAAAATTTTAACTCATTTGTTATAATTAGTTCTGCTGCCTACCAGTTTATTTGTTTAACTATTTCTTTCCTGCTCAATAAATATCTTAGAGGTTTTAAGCTGAAGGGATGGGCGGAGAGCCTTGTTAAACCACAGCAGGGACACATGGGCCCCTAGGTTATTACGAAGGTAGGCCAAAAGAATGCCTGGTGAGTAGGTGGGTGGTTGGGTCTGAGGATTTGATGAGGAATTTGGTATGAGTGCATTTAGCATTCACATCAGAAGGGGATAGTGACCTGGACCCCGCACCCCATCCCATGTGAGCCCGACATCTACACCTATCCTGAGAGAAAGAATACATCTCTGGTGTCGGCTACTCTTCGGAAAATTGACTGATTTTGAGACCATGATCTTGGCTTGACCCACTCTTGTGGGCCCTCTTCTGCCACTGCAATATCAGCTGTGGATCAGTGGATGGCATTCTTGCCTCTGGGTCAGAAGTTTGTGGGTTCAAGTCCAACTCCAGAGACTTGAGTACAAAATCTAGGCTGACATTCCCAGTGCAGCACTGCCCTTTTAGGTTGATGTAATAGATCCCATGGGTCTATTTCAAAGAAGAGATGGGGAGTTCTGCCCAGTGTCCTGGGCCAATATTTATCCCTCAACCAACATCACTAAAAACAGATGATCTCGTCATTATCACATTGCTGTTTGTGGCACCTTGCTGTGCACAATTTGGCTTCCGCGTTTCCCTACAGTACAACAGTGACTACACTCCAAAAGTACTTCTTTGGCTTTAAAGCACTTTGGGAATTCCTGAGGTCATGAAAGGCATTGTATAAATGCATGTTAATTTCTTTCTTTAAGTACTGAAAGCTGATTTCTTTCATAGAAAACATAGAAACATAGAAAATAGATGCAGGAGTAGGCCATTCGGCCCTTCAAGCCTGCACCACCATTCAATGAGTTCATGGCTGAACATGCAACTTCAGTACCCCATTCCTGCTTTCTCACCATACTCCTTGATTCCCCCTAGTCGTAAGGACTACATCTAACTCCTTTTTGAATATATTTAGTGAATGGCCTCAAAAACTTTCTGTGGTAGAGAATTCCACAGGTTCACCACTCTCTGGGTGAAGAAGTTTCTCCTCATCTCGGTCCTAAATGGCTTACCCCTTATCCTTAGACTGTGACCCCTGGTTCTGGACTTCCCCAACATTGGGAACATTCTTCCTGCATCTAACCTGTCTAAACCCATCAGAATTTTAAAAATTTCTATGAGATCCCCTCTCATTCTTCTGAACTCCAGTAAATACAAGCCCAGTTGATCCAGTCTTTCTTGATATGTCAGTCCCGCCATCCCGGGAATCAGTCTGGTGAACCTTCGCTGCACTCCCTCAATAGCAAGAATGTCCTTCCTCAAGTTAGGAGACCAAAACTGTACACAATACTCGAGGTGTGGCCTCACCAAGGCCCTGTACAACTGTAGTAACACCTCCCTGCCCCTGTACTCAAATCCCTTTGCTATGAAGACCAACATGCCATTTGCTTTCTTAACCGCCTGCTGTACCTGCATGCCAACCTTCAATGACTGATGTACCATGACACCCAGGTCTCGTTGCACCTCCCCTTTTGCTAATCTGTCACCATTCAGATAATAGTCTGTCTCTCTGTTTTACCACCAAAGTGGATAACCTCACATTTATCCACATTATACTTCATCTGCCATGCATTTGCCCACTCACCTAACCTATCCAAGTCATTCTGCAACCTCATAACATCCTCCTCGCAGCTCACACTGCCACCCAACTTAGTGTCATCTGCAAATTTGGAGATACTACATTTAATCCCCTCGTCTAAATCATTAATGTACAATGTAAACAGCTGGAGCCCCAGCACAGAACCTTGCGGTACCCCACTAGTCACTGCCTGCCATTCTGAAAAGTACCCATTTACTCCTACTCTTTGCTTCCTGCCTGCCAACCAGTTCTCAATCCATGTCAGCACACTACCCCCAATCCCATGTGCTTTAACTTTGCACATTAATCTCTTGTGTGGGACCTTGTCGAAAGCCTTCTGAAAGTCCAAATACACCACATTAACTGGTTCTCCCTTGTCCACTCTACTGCAAACATCCTCAAAAAATTCCACAAGATTTGTCAAGCATGATTTCCCTTTCACAAATCCATGCTGACTTGGACCTATCATGTCACCTCTTTCCAAATGCGCTGCTATGACATCCTTAATAATTGATTCCATCATTTTACCCACTACTGAGGTCAGGCTGACCGGTCTATAATTCCCTTTTTCTCTCTCCCTCCTTTTTAAAAAAGTGGGGTTACATTGGCTACCCTCCACTCCATAGGAACTGATCCAGAGTCTATGGAATGTTGGAATGTTCCTTGCATCCAAAATACTGGGGCACAGAATGTGGGATCAGCAAGAGTTTCAGCAGATGACACAATTAGTTTGGCCTCCATTACCGATGTCAGCCTGCAAAGGGTCGCCCCCCGCCGCCCTCCTGACCATCAGTGGAAATTCCCACAGCCATTTCTTCTGAGCGGAGACCCAGCATCACCAGCTGCCACCGCATTTGTCGCCCCGATTATCCCCACCCACTCCTATTACACTGGTAGTCTAGCAGAGGGAATTGGGGGTACCCTGATATACAGGATGAAAAGTACCTGGAGGCATGAGTATAGCCTAAGACTGTGACTGCCTCGGTTTAACGTCTCAGCCCAAAGGCAGCACATCTGACAGTGCAGCACTCCTTCAGTACAGCAATGAAATGTTGGCCTGGATTACATTCTCGACAACCTTCTGGCTCAGAGTTAAGAGTGCTTCCACTAAGCCAAGCTGGCACTGAGCCATGAAGGCAAAGATGGCAGCTCGTTTGCGCATAGGAAGATCCCACAAACACAAAATGAGACAAATGTCAAGTTAATGCATTTTTGATCACGTTGATTGTGGGAAGAACACCAGAAGAATTCCCCGCTTTTCTTTGAATAATGCCATGAGATCTTTAATACCATGGGAACCACTGTAACAGGCAGATAGGGCTCAGTTTTACATCTCATTTGAAAAACATTTGAAGAGCGGGGGAGTTCTCCATTGATGAATGCATTGGTGCCGTTTCCTGCTCTCACCCTGAACTAGAAAATTTCATTCACTTTGCATCCAATTTCCACCCCTCCCACACCTTCACATGGTCCATCTTTGACTCTTCCCTTCCCTTCTTCGACTTCTCCGTCTCCATTTCTGGGGATAGACTATTGACAGACATTCATTATAAGCCCACTGACTCCCACAGCTACCTGGACTGCACTTCCTTCCACCCCGCTTCCTGTAAAGACTCCATTCTATTCTCCCAGTTTCTCCATCTCCGTCGAATCTGCTCTGACTGTCATGTATCTCACATTACTGTATATAACTGTATCTTACCATGCTATACATGACTGTAACTGGATATGACCTGTAACAATAAGCATACCTTACCACCAGGGGTGTACTTGTAAGAGTCACTCCATACCTGTCCCACTGATGTATATAAAGGGAGGTCTCAGGCACGTGCAGCACTGGAGAGCTGGAATTAAAGGTGCAGGTCCTGAGTGACCTTGACTTCAGCATGTGTCTCGTGTAAGTCAG
Organism: Pristiophorus japonicus; assembly: GCF_044704955.1. NCBI lineage: Eukaryota > Metazoa > Chordata > Chondrichthyes > Pristiophoridae > Pristiophorus > Pristiophorus japonicus. Next base: position 231,792,983 of record NC_091977.1, on the reverse strand, counting down.
TACATTAGAGTCAGGACTTAACTGTGGTGACGAGTTACGGGATCACAGAATCCACAGAATGGCTACCAACAGCTCAGATGAGAAATACAATGCTGGAGACAATTGGGATGACTTTATAGAAATGCTCCAGCAAAGCTTTGTGACCAAAGACTGGCTGGGCAAGGATAAGGCAGACTAGAGAAGAGCCCATCTCTTGACCAGCTGTGGCTTGAAAACATACGCTTCAAGGAAAGACCTGCTAGCACCCGAGAAACCAGCAAGCCAGTCATTTAAGGAGTTGAGCACACTAGTGAGAGACCACCTGAAGCCAGTGAGCAGCCTACACAAGGCCAGATACAGGTTCTACAACTACAGACGCTGTGTGGGCCAAAGCATACTCGACTTCGTGGCGGAACTTCGGAGGCTGGCTAGTTCACGTGAGTTCCCCGATGAACTAAAGAGAGAAGTACTGAGAGACTTTTTTATTGAAGGAATAGACGTTCTTGGCAGGCGAAGAAAAACGAGGCTGATCTATAATTCGGGTACGACAACCAATGAGGCATCGGAACAAGGGGTTCACGTTGTGAAATAAACCGCTACCCCCACACACAGACAAAGGCAGGAGAGCAGACCTTCAACAGCAGACAGTGGTGCCAGAAGCCATCAAAATCAAGGGCCACATGAACGGCCGATCACACCTCATCAACCCACAATGCGAGCAATCAACAACAGATTGAGAGAAGCTCAAGGGAGATCAGCCGGACGCAGCTCATCCTTCGGAAACAATGGAAACGGTCTGTGTTGGAGATGTGGGGGAAGGCACTTAACCAGGGTGTGTTAATTTCAGCATGCCGTTTGCAGAAACTGCAACTACACAGGGCATCTGGCTCGCATGTGCAGAAAAACAGCAGCTCGGCTGGTATACGAATCGGAAGGGTCAGAAAGCGGACCAGAAGACGGTTGGAACAGTGCACGGGACGCTGAGGTACAGCGGGTTAACACGATCAATGTCCACTGTTCTTACACCAAGATGCCTCCAATTATGATGAGGGTTCGACTCAACGGGATATCCGTCAACATGGAACTGGACACGGGGGCCAGTCAATCCCTCATGAGCATTCAACAATTTGAACAGCTGTGGCCGCACAAAAGCAACAGACCAAAACTCACAAAGATCGACACCAAACTAAGGACCTATACTAAAGAAATCGTCCCAGTCCTTGGCAGCGCCATGCTCTCAGTCACACACAAAGGGATGGTGCACCGACTTTCCCTGTGGATTGTCCCCGGGGATCTCCCAGCCCTGTTGGGGAGAAGCTGGTTAGCAGAACTTAATTGGAAATGGGATGATGTTTACGCCATGTCGTCAGAGGAACGGACCTCCTGCTCAACAGTTCTTAGCCGTTTTGAACATCTCTTTCAGCCAGGTGTGGGCACCTTCAAAGGGGGTAAAGTTAGAATCTACATCACACAGAATGCCAGACCGGTCCATCACAAGGCTAGAGCTGTGCCTTATGTGATGAGGGAAAAGATTGAAAACGAACTGGACCGGCTTCTGCGGGAAGGCATAATTTCTCCCGTGGAATTCAGCGACTGGGCAAGCCCCATCGTCCCCGTCATGAAGTCTGATGGATCTGTGCGAATCTGTGGGGATTACAAGTCTACCATAAACAGAGTCTCCCTACAGGACCAATACCCGCTGCCCAGAGCGGAGGACCTATTTGCCCCATTGGCTGGAGGAAAATCTTTCTCGAAACTTGACCTCACATCTGCGTATATGACGCAAGAACTGACAGAGTCTAAGCTACTCCCCACCATCAACACACATCGAGGCCTTTTTGTGTACCATCGATGCCCATTCGGCATCAGGTCGGCAGCTGCTATATTCCAGCGCAACATGGAGAATCTGCTCAAGTCCATCCCGGGGACGGTTGTGTTTCAAGATGACATACTCATCACGGGCAGGGACACCGACTCTCATCTCCGCAATCTTGAGGAAGTACTAAGTCGATTGGATCGGGTAGGCCTAAGAGTTAAGAAATCTAAGTGTCTGTTTCTCGCGTCTGAGATTGAATTTTTGGGCAGAAGGATTACCGCTGATGGAATCCGCCCAACCGAATCCAAAACCGAAGTGATTCGCCTGGCACCCAGGCCCCGGAATGTCTCGGAACTGCGCGACTTTCTCGGTTACTCAATTACTTTGGGAACTTTATGCAGAACTTGAGCATGCTGTTGGAGCCTCTCCACATGCTACTCAGAAAGGGGTGTGATTGGTTTTGGGGGGACGCCCAAGAACCCGCCTTCAATAAGGCATGCAACCTTCTATGTTCCAAGAGTGTTTTAGCCTTTTTTGGCCCAGGTAAAAAGTTAGTCCTTACGTGTGATGCGTCAGCGTACGGGGTTGGGTGCGTTTTACAGCACGTCAATGATGCGGGTAAATTGCAGCCTGTTGCTTATGCCTCCAGGTCACTTTCGCGGGCGGAGCGCGGGTACGGTATGGTTGAGAAGGAGGTGCTCGCGTGCATGTACGGTGTCAAAAAGATGCACCAATACCTTTTTGAGGCCAAGTTTGCGTTAGAAACCGACCACAAACCCTTCATGTCCCTACTATCTGAGTGCAAGGCAATCAATGCCAACGATTCGGCGCGCATTCAGCGGTGGGCACTCATGCTGGCGGCTTACAACTACACGATAAAGCATAGACCAGGCATAGACAACAGTGCCGACGCGCTTAGCAGGCTACCCCTGGCGACCACAGAAGGGTCCGATGAACAGGACTGTGAGATGGTCATGGCAATCAGTGCCTTTGAATCCACAGGTTCGCCCATGACGGCTCGCCAAATCAGAGCCTGGACGACCAGCGACCCCACGTTATCTCTAGTTAAAAGATGCGTTTTAACCGGTGACTGGGCAGAGACTCGCGATGCCTGCCCCGAGGAGGTCAAACCCTTCCATAGGTGCATGCATGAACTCTCACTACAGGCAGACTGCCTGATGTGGGGCAGCCAAGTCGTTATGCCCTTACGAGACAGAGAGGCGTTTGTCTGGGAGCTCCATCGCGAGCACCCGGGGATCGTCCTTATGAAGGCCATAGCCAGATCTCATGTCAAGGCATTGACGTGGACTTGGAGCTCTGCGTCCGTCGGTGCACCATTTGTGCCCAACTCAGTAATGCCCCCAGGGAGGCCCCCCTAAGCCCCTGGCCCTGGCCCATCAAACCTTGGTCCCGGGTGCATGTAGACTATGCGGGCCCATTCATGGGCAAAATGTTCCTCGTAGTCGTTGATGCATTTTCAAAATGGATCGAGTGCACCATTTTAAACTCGAGCACCACCTCCATCACTGTGGAGAGCCTTAGAACCATATTTGCAATGCACGGCATTCCTGACATATTGGTCAGTGATAATGGTCCGTGCTTCACCAGCGCAGAATTTCACGATTTTATAGTTTTCCACAGTATAAATCACGTTAAGACGGCACCTTTCAAGCTGTCAATGGCCAGGCGGAGCGAGCAGTGCATCATTAAACAAGGCATGCTCAGAATCCAAGGTCCCACACTGTAGAGCCGCCTGTCGCGACTGCTGCTGGCATACAGATTTGGCCCGCATTCGTTGACTGGGGTTCCCCCCCGCGCAACTATTGATGAAACGTACCTTAAAGACCAGGCTCTTGTTAATCCTCCCAGACATGCATGAAATTGTTGAGGCTAAGCGTCAAAAGCTAACTGAGTACCATGACCGAAATTCGAGGGGAAGGTGGAATGAGATAGGGGACAAAGTGTTTGTGCTAAACTATGGCAGGGGTCCCAAATGGCTTGCAGGGACAGTAACAGACAAAGAGGGAAACAGGCTACTGGTTGTACAAATGGACAATGGCCAAACCTGCCGGAGGCATGTAGACCAAGTAAAAAGTAGATTCACTGATAACACTGAAGAACCAGGGGCAGACTACAATGTGGAACTCACACCACACCTGGTGGACTGACAGGTGGAACAACCTGAGGAAAGGGCAGTCTCAACAGACAGCCCAGGCGAGATACCAGCAATCACACCGAACGAAACAGACAGCCCAGGCGAGATACCAGCAATCACACCGAACGAAAAACAGGCACCAAGGCAAACAACTGAACCACAACTGAGACGCTCCACGCGAGAGCGCAGACCACCTGAGAGACTGAATCTATAAAGGCAATAAGACCTTGGGGGAGGGTGATGTCATGTATCTCACATTACTGTATATAACTGTATCTAACCATGCTTTACATGACTGTAACTGAATATGACCTGTAACAATAAGCATACCTTACCACCAGGGGTGCACTTGCAGAAGACACTCCATACCTGTCCCACTGTGGTATATAAAGAGAGGTCTCAGGCAAGTGCAGCACTGGAGAGCTGGAATTAAAGGTGTAGGTACTGAGTGACCTTGACTTCAGCATGTGTCTCATGTAAGTCAGTGCATTAGAGTCAGGAATTAATACTGACGACGCCACCTTTCACACTATTGCCTCTGACATGTCTTCCTTTTTTATCGGCCGAGATTCCCCTCCACAATGGTTAACATGGCCCTCGACCGGGTCCATTCTATTTCCTGCACCTCTGTCTCACCCCTTCCCTCCCTCTCAGAACCATGATAGGATTCCTCTTGTCCTCACCTTTCACCCCACCAGCCTCCACGTTCAACAGATCATCCTCTGCCATTTCCACCACCTCCAGCGTGATCCCATCACCAAACACATCTTCGCCTCCCCTTCCCTCTCAGCGTTCCAAAGAAACTGCTCCCTCTGCGACAGCCTGGTCCATTCCGCAGTCACCCACAGCACCCTCTCCCCTTCCCACAGCACCTTTCCGTGCAAGCACAGGAGATGTAACACCTGCCCTTTTACCTCCTCCCTTCCCACTGTCCAGGGCCCCAAATATTCCTTCCAGGTGAAACAGTGATTTACTTGTACTTCTTTCAATTTAGTAAACTGTATTCACTGCTCACGATGTGGTCTCCTCTACATTGGGGAGGCCAAACACAGACTGGGTGACCACTTTGCAGACCACCTCTGTTCAGTCCGTAAGTGTGACCCCGAGCTTCTGGTCGCCTGTCACTTTAATTCCCCGCTCCACTCCCACTCCAACATCTCCGTCCTCGGCCTCATACACTGTTCCAATGAAGCTCAACGCAAGCTCGAGGAACAGCACCTCATCTTTTGTTTCGGCACTTTGCTGCCTTCTGAACTCAACATCGAGTTCAATAATTTCAGACCATAACCTCTGCCCATACATGGCTCCCTTTCCTCCTTTTTTTTAACCCTCCCACCCCACCGACCTTATGTAATTTTTTTCTCTCTGTCTCCCATGGCAGCTGGTCATTATTCCATCATTCACACCCTATCTAGACTAAACTTTTTGTAACTTCTGCCATTACCATCTCAAGTCAGCCCATCATCCCTTTTGTCTCTCTAATCTCTCTTGTCTTCCACCCTTTCACTTACCTTCCCTTTTGTTCTTTCTTCCCTCCCCCTTTCAGTGTTCCTTAAAAATCTGTTCATTTCGAACATTCGCCAGTTCTGACGAAGGGTCATCAACCCGAAATGTTAACTCTGTTTTTCTCTCCACAGATGCTGCCTGACCCGCTGAGATTTCCAGCATTTTCTGTTTTTATTTCACATTCCAGCATCTGCAGTATTTTGCTTTTGTGTTGTGTGTGGGGGAGTTCTCCCCGCTGTCCCGGCCAATATTTATCCCTCAACAAATATCACTGAAGCAGATGATCTGATCGTTATCACATTGCTGTTTGAGGGAGCCTGCTGTGCACAAAATGGCTGCTACGTTTCCTACATTACTACAATGACTATGCTTCAAAAAATAATTCATTCGTTTTAAAATGCTTTGAGACATCCTGAGCTCTTGAAAGGCACTATATAAATGCTAGTCTTCCTTCTTTTTAATATTACCGTCATCGTCATCATCATCATCATCATCATCATCATAGGCAGTCCCTCAAAATCGAGGAAGACTTGCTTCCACTCCAAAAGTGAGTTCTCAGGTGATTGAACAGTCCAATACGGGAATTACAGTCTCTGTCACAGGTGGGACAGACAGTCGTTGGAAGAAGGGGTGGGTGGGACTGGTTTGCCGCACGCTCTTTCCGCTGTCTGTGCTTGATTTCTGCATGCGCTCGGCGATAAGACTCGAGGTGCTTAGCGCCCTCCCGGATGCTCTTCCTCCACTTAGGGCGGTCTTTGGCCAGGGATTCCTAGGTGTCAGTGGGGATGTTGCACTTTATCAAGGAGGCTTTGAGGGTGTCCTTGAAACAGTTCCTCTGCCCACCTGGGGCTCGCTTGCCGTGTAGGAGTTCCGAGTAGAGCGCTTGCTTTGGGAGTCTTGTGTCTGGCATGCGAACAATGTGGCCTGCCCACCGGAGCTGGTCGAGTGTGGTCAGTGCTTCGATGCTGGGTATAATTGTTCAGCGTAAGATGTTTTACAGTAGCATGACTTTTATTATATATGTGGAGATCAAAATAAGACTCTATATCCAAAAGCAGAAGAGAGTTAGAACGCAGGTGAAACTACCATACTTAAGAAGCTCTTTAGCAAATTCAATTTAGAAACATTCGGCTTAAGACCAAAACTAGGCACTATAAATATAAGCTAGTCACTAATAAATCCAAAAAGAAATTCAGAAGAAACCTCTTTAACCAGAGAGTGGTGAGAATGTGGAACTCACTACCACACAGAGTAGTTGAGGTGAACAGGATAGATATATTTAAGGAGAAGCTCGATAAACACATGAGGGAGAAAAGAATAGAAGGATATGCTGATAGGGTGAGATGAGGAGGCTCGTGTGGAGCATAGACTGTTGGGGCAAATGACTTGGTTCTGTGCTGTACATTCTATATAATTCTATGTCAACCTGTCTCAAAGAATCAAACAGGACAGAGAAACTGATAAACAATAGTACACCTCGCTTGCTGGACTCAATTATCTCGCAGTTTCTCATTGTTTCCATAAATATTGAAACATCTGAACTACATGTTTGAAATGTTTCTGTGAAATGAAAACAATTTAGATTTTGTGTTGTTACTATGGAAACATAATTCGCAATTAAGAAAATTGGCATCAACTTATGTGATAATAATAAAGAATTGTACACATGTGCGGTTAAATAATTTTCTTTATTTACAAGTCACTGTGGATGAGGAAACAAGAGAATGTTTTGATCAGAACTGCTTCAATCAAGTGTAAGACTATTTCCACTGAGAAACATTGATATGTCCTTACTATACAGTATAAATGCACACGAAGCCCATACTTGAGAGAAGGTCACTCTGTGACCAGTTACCTTTATTACCAAGACCTCAAGTGATGAAGGTGGGTGGAGCTTCCCCTTTTATACCTGAAAGTTCAGGTTAGGAGTGTCTCCCACTAGTTCGCCCCTTGTGGTCAATGATCTCAAGGTGGACAACTTAGGTCAGCTTATACATGGGAAACAATGATATTTGAATACATAACATCACCTCCCCCCCAATCTTATGGGGATCACAGGTTAAGTCTCTCTGGTGGTTTACGCTCCCTTGTAGAGCGCCTGAGTTGGGGCTCCGGTTGTTGGGCGCTGGACTGAGTGTCTGTTGTTTGCGGTGCCTCAGGCCTGTCCAGACTGCCCACAGTGACTGGGCTCTCTTCCACTTGGTTCCGGTGTTCGGTCACCTGTGGTGGAGTAAACTCTACGTCGTGTTCTTCCTCTGCTTCTTCTCTGGGGTTGCTGAACCTCCTTTTAGTTTGATCCACGTGTTTGCGGCAGATTTGTCCATTGGTAAGTTTAACCACCAAAACCCTATTCCCCTCTTTGGCAATCACAGTGCCTGCAAGCCAATTGGGCCCTGCAACGTAATTAAGGACAAAAACAGGGTCATTGACATCAATACATCGCGCCCTCGCATTCCTGTCATGGTAATTACATTGTGACTGTCGCCTGCTCTCAACAATTCCTTTCATAGTAGGGTGTATAAGGGATAACCTGGCTTTGAGCATCCTTTTCATTAGCAGCTCTGCGGGTGGAACCCCTGTGAGCGAGTGTGGTCGGGATCTATTGGCCAACAGGAGGCGTGATAAGCGGCTTTGCAGGGAACCCCCTTGGATTCTGAGCATCCCCTGTTTGATTATCTGCACTGCTCGTTCCGCCTGGCTGTTTGAGGCCGGCTTGAACGGTGCCGTTCTGACATGGTTGATTCCATTGCCTGCCATGAAGTCCTGGAATTCAGTGCTGGTGAAGCACGGGCCATTGTCGCTGACCAAGACATCCGGTAGACCATGGGCGGCGAACATTGCCCGTAGACTTTCGACTGTGGCAGAGGATGTGCTTCAATTTAAAATGGCACACTCAAACCATTTGGAGTAGGCATCTACTACAACCAAAAACATTTTTCCCATGAAAGGACCTGCGTAGTCCACATGGATGCGTGACCATGGCTTGGCGGGCCAGGACCAGGGGCTAAGCGGGGCTTCCCTCAGTGCGTTGCCCAGCTGGGCGCACGTGTTGCACTTGCGAACACAAAGTTCCAGGTCTGCATCTATCCCTGGCCACCAAACGTGTGACCTGGCAATTGCCTTCATCATGACAATGCCCAGGTGCTCATTGTGAAGTTCTCTGATAAACACCTCTCTGCCCATCTGGGGCATGACTACTCGGTTTCCCCACAGTAGACAATTGCCCTGAATCGAGAGTTCATCCTTGCGCCTATGAAACGGTTTAAATTCCTTAGGGCATGCGCCGTACGTGGCTGCCCAGTCCCCATTCAGGACATATTTTTTAACTAAAGACAGTAGCGGGTCTTTATTTGTCCAGACTTTAATCTGACGGGCTGTCACAGGTGAGCCTTTGCTTTCGAAAGCTTCAACAACCATGACCATCTCAGCATCATGCTCAGTTGCCCCTGTAGTGGTGGCTAGTGGGAGCCTGCTGAGTGCATCGGCGCAATTTTCAGTGCCTGGTCTGTGCCGAATAGTGTAGTCATAGGCGGCTAACGTAAGTGCCCACCTCTGTATGCGGGCCGATGCATTCAGATTTATGGCCTTGTTGTCGGCCAAAAGGGACGTTAGGGGTTTGTGATCTGTCTCCAGCTCAAATTTCCTGCCAAACAGGTACTCGTGCATTTTTTTTTTACTGCATATATACATGCTAGCGCTTCCTTTTCTACCATCCCGTAGCCCCTTTCTGCCTGGGACAGACTTCTGGAGGCATAAGCTACTGGTTGTAACTGACCATTGGCATTCACATGCTGCAACACACACCCGACCACATAGGACGACGCATCGCACGTTAACACAAGTTTCTTACATGGGTCATATAACGTTAACAGTTTGTTGGAGCATAACAAATTGCGTGCTCCATCAAAAGCCCTTTCCTGGCTGTCCTCCCAGATCCAATCGCGACCTTTGCGTAGGAGCACGTGTACTGGCTCTAACAGCATGCTCAATTTGGGAAGAAAGTTACCAAAATAGTTCAGGAGCACCAGGAACGAACGCAGCTCTGTCATGTTACAGGGTCTGGGTGTTCTCTGGATCGCTTCCATTTTGGACGCAGTAGGTCTGATCCCGTCTGCTGCTACCCTCCTCCCCAGGAATTCTACCTCTGGAGCTAGGAAGACGCACTTCGCCTTTTTCAGTCGCAGCCCTACCCGGTCCAGTCTGCGCAGCACCTCCTCCAGGTTGTGGAGGTGTTCTTCAGTATTGCGACCCGTCTTAAAAAACCACCATCCTTGGAATCGACTTGAGGAGGCTTTCCATATTTCGCTGAAAGATCGCGGCGGCCGAACGAATCCTGAAAGGACATCTGTTATACTCAAACACTCCTTGTGTGTCGTGATGGTGGTCAGCTTCTTCGACTCACTCGCCAGCTCCTGGGTCATGTAGGCTGAGGTCAGGTCCAATTTTGAAAAAGGTTTGCCACCGTAAAGCGTCGCAAAGAGGTCCTCCGCTCTCGGTAGCGGGTACTGGTCTTGGAGTGACACCCGATTGATGGTGGCCTTGTAATCGCCACATATCCTGACCGACCCATCCGCCTTGAGCACCGGCATGATCGGGCTCGCCCAGTCACTGAATTCGACTGGCGAGATGATGCCTTCCCTCAGCAAGCGGTCCAATTCACATTCTATCTTTTCCCGCATCACGTACGGCACCGCTCTGGCCTGGTGGTGTAGTGGCGTGGAGTCCGGGTTTATGTGAATCACTACTATGACCCCCATGAAAGTGGCGATGCCGGGTTGAAATAATGAGTCAAATTTGTCCAGGACCTGTGAGCATGATACTCGCTCCACAGAAGAAATTGCATTGACATCGCCCCATTTCCAGTTTATGACAGCAAGCCAACTCCTCCCCAGTAATGCGGAACTGTCCCCCGGGACAATCCAGAGTGGCAACCTGTTCTCTGAATCTTTGTGGGTCACGACTACCGTGGCGCTGCCTAGCACCGGAATGATCTCCTTTGTATATGTCTGTAGCTGTGCGTCAATCGGCAATAATTTTGGCCTCCTGGCCTTGGACACCCACAACCTTTCGAACTGTTTGATACTCATCAGGGACTGGCTAGCCCCCGTGTCCAGCTCCATTAATATTGGGATGCCATTGAGGAGCACTTTCATCATTATCGGTGGCGTCCTGGTATATGAACTGTGTATGTGCTCCACATGAACTCGCTGAACTTCAGCTTCCAGCGATTTCCCTCAGTATTCATTTGGCCTCGTATGACTTATATCCGGCCCGACCTCCTTGTACATCAACCTGGCTGCAGGTTTGCTGCACATACACGCCAAGTGACCGCTAATGTTGCAGTTTCTGCAGGTATATTGCTGATACGTGCAAGCTCTGGCTGGGTGTTTGCCTCCACACCTCCAGCATGAGCTGGAGGCCCGTTGTTAGAAACAAAAGATCCATTACCAGTCGATCGTCTCTGACTGTCTCTGTAACTGTCCTTAAGCGCACCATTAATAGGTGTTAATGGCCCCATTACTGGCCGCATTTTCCATTGCGATGGCATGAATCGCCGTTCAGTTAGCCATTGCATCTGTTGAATTCCCCCTTTGGGTTCAACTACATGCTGGGGCATGTCCGATTGCCCTTGTCTGCCTAGAGAACTGTGTGCCGCGTTAACAATGTTGACTCCCTGGCCGTTTGCCACATTTGAGCCAAGATTTTTGTCATACATCATTCTGGTCTCTTCCTCCCCTGAGATAAATGTCTGGGCTATCAGAGCCGCCGCTTCCAATGTCAAGTCTTTGGTCTCAATCAGTTTCCTGAAAACCCCAGCGTGCCCGATGCCCTCAATAAAAAAGTCTCGCAGCATCTCCGCTCTGCATGCATCTGGGAACTTACATAGGCTTGCCAGTCGCCGGAGATCTGCCACGAAGTCAGGAACGCTTTGCCCTTCTCGCCGCCGGTGCGTGTAAAACCGGTATCTCGCCATGTGCACGCTGCTCGCCGGTTTAAGGTGTTCCCCGATCAACTTACTGAGCTCTTCGAACGTCTTGTCTGCTGGCTTCTCTGGCGCTAGAAGGTCCTTCATCAGGGAATACGTTCTGGATCCACAAACCGTCAGGAGATGAGCCCTGTGTTTGTCGGCCGAATCCTGTCTCAACCATTCCTTAGTGACAAAACTTTGCTGTAGTCGCTCAATAAAGACGTCCCAATCATCACCAACACAGTACCTCCCTTCTGTGCTGCTAGTGGTCATGCTCACCTGGTTTAAATCCTAGTTTCTAGTCGCCAATGATATGTCCTTACTATATAGTATTAATGCACACGAGGCCCATACTTGAGAGAAGGTCACTCTGTGACCAGTAACCTTTATTACCAAGACCTCAAGTGATGAAGATGGGTGGAGCTTCCCCTTTTATATCTGAAAGTCCAGGTTAGGAGTGTCTCCCACAAGTTCACCCCCTTGTGGTCAATGTTCTCAAGGTATACAACTTAGGTCAGCTTATACATGGGGGTTACAATGATAGTTGAATACATGACAAACATGATCCCATATCTTGCTGAACCTGGTTGAGGGTTTAATGTTGAACTGTGTAACACATATCTTGATTTCTTTCCAATAACTTTCCTTGACACAATAACAGCAATGTGAGGTAGTTTTGCTTTCTGAAGAACAACTGTATAATGTTGTTTAACTTGACTTTGGATGACGATGGAACCCGTGACGAAAACGACATCAACAAGGGTAAGTTTTTTTTTACTTACCTCGACCACCTCATCTTTAATCATCCCCCCGGTAGCGTCCGGCCACCGGATCCGCGCCTCCTGCAGCTGCCGGTGTTTTCAACTGCCGCTGTTTCAGGATCGAAAGTGAATGATGGGTCCGGGGTGCTAACGGGACGATGCACACAATGATGACATGATGATCTCCAGGTGCAGGAGATCGGAGTGCAATGTGTAGCGCTGCTGCAAAACTCCTGGCTAATATGGCGAGAGTCGATGTCAGCGCTGCACCCGTTGTAAAGGTATTTACGCCCCATTAGCACTAACGGGAGGTGCAATTGCATCAAATTTCTCCCCATTGTGTTTCTGGGAAAAGGAATTGCTCTGGTCACTATGTGTAGCAAAATTGTAAACACATTTTTGAAAGACCGCATTATATAGAATTCCATAGAATTTTACAGCACAGGGACAGGCCATTCGGCCTAACTGGTCTATGCCGGTGTTTATGCTCCACATGGGGCTCCTCCAACCCTTCCTCATCTCACCCTGTCAGCATAACCTTCTCTTCTTTCCTCACTCATGTCCAGCTTCCCCTTAAATGCAAGGTCCCACACAAGAGATTAATGTGCAAAGTTAAAGCACATGGGATTGGGGATAGTGTGCTGACATGGATTGAGAACTGGTTGTCAGACAGGAAGCAAAGAGTAGGAGTAGATGGGTACTTTTCAGAATGGCAGGCAGTGACTAGTGAGGTACCGCAAGGTTCTGTGCTGGGGCCCCAGCTGTTTACATTGTACATTAATGATTTAGACGAGGGGATTAAATGTAGTATCTCCAAATTTGTGGATGACACTAAGTTGGGTGGCAGTGTGAGCTGCGAGGCGGATGTTATGAGGCTGCAAAGTGACTTGGATAGGTTAGGTGAGTGGGCAAATGCATGGCAGATGAAATATAATGTGGATAAATGTGAGGTTATCCATTTTGGTGGCAAAACAGAGAGACAGACTATTATCTGAATGGTGACAGATTAGCAAAAGGGGAGGTGCAACGAGACCTGGGTGTCATGGTACATCAGTCATTGAAGGTTGGCATGCAGGTACAGCAGGCGGTTAGAAAGCAAATGGCATGTTGGCCTTCATAGCGAGGGGATTTGAGTACAGGGGCAGGGAGGTGTTACTACAGTTGTATAGGGCCTTGGTGAGGCCACACCTGGAGCATTGTGTACAGTTTTGGTCTCCTAACTTGATGAAGGACACTCTTGCTATTGAGGGAGTGCAGCGAAGGTTCATCAGACTGATTCCCGGGATGGTGGGACTGACATATCAAGAAAGACTGGATCAACTGGGCTTGTATTCACTGGAGTTCAGAAGAATGAGAGGGGATCTCATAGAAACGTTTAAAATTCTGACGGGTTTAGACAGGTTAGATGCAGGAAGAATGTTCCCAATGTTGGGGAAGTCCAGAACCAGGGGTCACAGTCTAAGGATAAGGGGTAAGCCATTTAGGACCAAGATGAGGAGAAACATCTTCACCCAGAGAGTGGTGAACCCGTGGAATTCTCTACCACAGAAAGTTGTTGAGGCCAATTCACTAAATATATTCAAAAAGGAGTTAGATGTAGTCCTTACTACTAGGGGGATCAAGGGGTATGGTGAGAAGGCAGGAATGGGGTACTGAAGTTGCATGTTCAGCCATGAACTCATTGAATGGCGGTGCAGGCTCGAAGGGCCGAATGGCCTACTCCTGCACCTATTTTCTATGTTTCTATGTTTCTATGCATCTATGCTGTTTGCCTCAACTACTCCTTGTGGTAGCACGTTCTACATTCTAACCATCATCTAGGTAAAGAAGTTGCTCCTGAAGTCTTTATTGAATTTATTAATGACTATCGTATACTTATTGTGCATTTGTGACAGTTTCAAAAATGGTTGCATTATCTTTTTTATATGACGGTAGCTATACGGTATAAATGTGTTTCAGAAGTAGCTGGTGTTCAGATTGAGGCTGCCTTTCCTTATGTCAGCACAAGTTATTGTTGCAGCCAAGCTGTCTGAAAGTTGCTGTGAGGTTTTTTGATCTGTAGACGAGCTGGGATGCAGATGTTTTTCTAGGTGTTGATCAAATTATACTTGATAAAGCATTAATAGATTTTTTTGTCATTGAGGTGAGGAATGTTAATGCTGGGGAATGATATAGATCCTTCGGCAAAGGTATTCAGGGTTACAGAACCACGGTAGATAGTTAAGATACAGATTAGCCATGATCTAATTGAATGGCAGAACAGGTTCCAGAGGCTGAATGGCCTCCTCCTGTTCCTATGTTCCTATATTATAATCATTCTTCTAGATTGCTTCAGCTCATGTTGCAAGGCACCACCAAAGCAGTCCAAACAGCAGAAACGTTAAGAAAGATCTGTTGTATAAATATCTTTCCATGTCACAAGTATACGGTCTTATAGACCCCGTACAAAATTCACATGGTTGGGCACAAGTCTTGTATTACCGGCATATCCCTTTTGGTTTACAAGGAGTGAGAAAGAACATGGTGTTATTTATAATAGTGCGGATGTAAACATGTACATGGTGATTATATTGTAACAGAATGTAAATATGTATTCTTCCAGATTGCTTTTGTTTAATTTGCAAGAATCTTGAAGGCTGCAAGTCTATAATAAGACAAGCAATTCAGCCACAAGTCTCCAATCATTGTATCAAATTAGCCACAATCACCTCCCTGAAAACTAAAACAAGAAAACCACACCATGAATAGCTCGTAAGTGTGTGGTAGCTGAACGTGGAAAGAATGAAGCAGCTTTTTCAATCAGAACTGGCGAAGGATGTTCACTTCAAGGGCTCAATTTTGTCCAGGAGTTGCTCTGTCTTTTTTGGTGTAAGCTGCTTTTTCTGGCATAACTTAAAAATCCCCAGTTTCCCCAATCAATTTGCACCAGCTTAACTTATTTAGTTACGTTATTTTTAGATTAATTTTTTTTCTTAAAAGGGGGCATGACCAGCCACCTACGCTCCATTTAGGCTACTAATAATTACTCTATTTCTACTTAGGCCAGCACTTGAGAAAACCCTTGCGGAGAGTTAAAAAAATCGGCGCAGGTAGGTACATCGGAGGACATTCGGCCTGGGATAGGGGCGGGAAGCGGAGAGGACCTGGACCTGAACCAACCAAGCCTTACCCTTAGCAATGTTTGCAAACAAAAACGACTAACAATTCTATAAGAAATAAAAAATCAAAGTCCTAACTTCATCTTCAAACTGCAATTCACCTTTCTGCACTCGGCCCGGGAAGGCAGTGGGCCGGTGTGGGAGGCCACTCGGCCTGGGCTAGGGGCGGGACAACGCACCGGGAGGCCACTCGGCCTGGGCTAGGGGCGGGACAACGCACCGGGAAGCCACTCGGCCTGGGCTAGGGGCGGGACAACACACCGGGAGACCACTCGGCCTGGGCTAGGGGCGGGACAACGCACCGGGAGGCCACTCAGCCTGGGCTAGGGGCGGGACAACACACCGGGAGGCCACTCGGCCTGGGCTAGGGGCGGGACAACGCACCGGTAGGCCACTCGGCCTGGGCTAGGGGCGGTACAACGCACCTGGAGGCCACTCGGCCTGGGCTAGGGGCGGGACAACGCACCGGTAGGCCACTCGGCCTGGGCTAGGGGCGGGACAACGCACCGGGAGGCCACTCGGCCTGGGCTAGGGGCGGGACAACGCACCGGGAGGCCACTCGGCCTGGGCTAGGGGCGGGACAACACACCGGGAGACCACTCGGCCTGGGCTAGGGGCGGGACAACGCACCGGGAGGCCACTCGGCTTGGGCTAGGGGCGGGACAACGCACCGGGAGGCCACTCGGCCTGGGCTAGGGGCGGGACAATGCACCGGGAGGCCACTCGGCCTGGGCTAGGGGCGGGACAACGCACCGGGAGGCCACTCGGCCTGGGCTAGGGGAGGGACAACGCACCGGTAGGCCACTCGGCCTGGGCTAGGGGCGGTACAATGCACCTGGAGGCCACTCGGCCTGGGCTAGGGGCGGGACAACGCACCGGGAGGCCACTCGGCCTGGGCTAGGGGCGGGACAACACACCGGGAGACCACTCGGCCTGGGCTAGGGGCGGGACAACGCACCGGGAGACCACTCGGCCTGGGCTAGGGGCGGGACAACGCACCGGGAGGCCACTCGGCCTGGGCTAGGGGCGGGACAACACACCGGGAGACCACTCGGCCTGGGCTAGGGGCGGGACAATGCACCGGGAAGCCACTCGGCCTGGGCTAGGGGCGGGAGCGAGTGAACTGGCCGGCATCGGGATTCAACGGAGAGGCTGCAAGCAAATCAACGGAAAGGCTGGGGCAGGGGAGGGGGGGGCGGGGGGGGGGGAGGGGGAGAGGGAGGGAGGGAGCTGGCAGGCATTGGGGGCCATAGCGAGGGAGAGGCTGAAATTCTAGATAATAGCAGTAAACACAGTTGAATAAATCAACAGGGAACTTTGATTCAGTAAAAGTAGAAGTTGCTTTTCATTTCCTTTACAGAGCTATATCTGAACGCGAACATATGAGTTTCCTCCCCGTAAATATAAGAACATAAGGACATAAGAATTAGGGACAGGAGTAGGCCATCTAGCCCCTCGAGCCTGCTCCGCCATTCAACAAGATCATGGCTGATCTGCCCATGGACTCAGCTCCACTTACCCACCCGCTCGGGGCCTTTATCTCACAATCACTGTATTTCAGACACTTCTCATTTTGCAAGGTGTAGTTTATGAAAAGTGCATATCGATCAGAATTCTGAATTATTCGTGCTCTGAGAAATGAGTGAAAACAGAAAGTCTAGTATCTTCTGTTGAATGAATTACTTGTAAGAAGTAACCCCTGAGTGAATTAATGAATAACAAGAAAGCATTTCTACCTCAGAAATTCGGCTGTGAAGACACAAGCAGCTCTTTAATGGCTGATTACAGACTCGCAGCGCTACTGCACATGCGCGGACATCACCATTCTTCACTGCGCACGTGCAGGCGTCCCGTCACATTTTCCAACGCAGAACGCAGGCTCCACCCCCCGAGTCGACTGGCCATGCTGCGCAGCTGCAGTGAAGAGGCCAGACAGCTGCCAAAGTTGCAACATTTTTTTCCGCCGCATCTCGGAAATTACATAAGCGGCACAACTCCAGTAAGTGTGACGAAAAACGGGCTCGGACAAAATTGAGGCTCAAATGTTAACCTATCTTATCTCTTCCTGGGTGCTGGTAGGGTGAAGGCTCTACTTGTGTAGTTAAGCAACCAAGGTTAACAAGTGAGGTAAGAGACAGTATCAAGCTCGCAAAACTGCGAGGATAAGTGGTGATCGCGAGGACTGGGAGAGTTATGAAAAGCAGCAAAGGGATATAGAGAAAGTCATAAGAGGCAATAATAATTCAAAGCATAACAAAGAAAACAACAAAAGTTTTCATAAATATATTAAGAGCAAGAGAGTGCCATTGGAGAATGTGGGCCTATTAAAGGTAGATGCAGATGAGATTATAACAGACATTAAGAGACTTGTTAAATTAATGCTCTGTATCTATCCACTTTCACTCAAAATACCAGCACTACAAGAAACCTAAAATTAAGTCAAAGGAAGGAACTTAGTGGATTTGATAGCAGTTTAAAAAAATGGAAATGGAAAAAATAATGGGCTGAAAGGATTACATTATGAGGACCAGTTGCATAAACTTTGTTTGTATTCCTTTGAGTTTAGAAGGTTGAGGGGTGATCTAATCGAGGTACAGGTTGTACCTCCCTTATCCGGGACTCCCTTATCCGGCACCACCTCTCGTCCGGCACCATTCCCGGCCACTGGGTGACCATGCTCAATACTCCGACATGAACAAATTGAACAAATTGAAGTCTTTCCTCGCTGTCGACTCCCGCAATCGCTGGCCTGACCCCACGATTCACCATCCCAGCCCTGCCCCCTCCATGATATCTCTGCCACACTCCCAGCCCCAAGCCAGCCAGCCCCAATATCCCCTTGCTCAGTACCTGTACCATCTAATTTAACGTGACCTCCCCTTGTCCGGCAAAATCCCTTATCTAGCACAGGCCAGATCCCAAAGGTGCCGGATAAGAGAGATTCGATCTGTATTTAAAATGATAAAGGGATTTGATAGAGGAGATACAGAGAAACTATATCCTCTGGTGAGGGAATCTAGAACATGGAGGAAGAACCTTAAAATTAGAGCGAGGCTATTTAGGAGGGAAATCAGGAAGCACTACACAAAGGTTAGTGGAAATCTGAAATTCACTCCTTCACAAGGTTGGGTCAAATGAAATTTTCAAGACTGAGGTCGATGGATTTCTGTTCACTAAGGATATCAAGGGATATGGAGCAAGGGCAGGTAAATAGAGTTGAGGTACAGATCAGTCATGATCTAATTATAAGAACATAAGAACATAAGAAATAGGAGCCGGAGTAGGCCATATGACCCCTCGAGCCTACTGCGCCATTCAATAAGATCATGGCTGATCTGATCATAGATTCAGGTCCACTTCCCTGCCCGCTCCCCATAATCAATTATTCCCTTATCGGTTAAGAAACTGTCTATCTCCGTCTTAAATTTATTCAATGATTCAGAGCTCTCTGAGGCAGCGAATTCTACAGATTTACAAGCCTCTGAGAGAAGAAATTTCTCCCCATCTCAGTTTTAAATGGACGGCCCCTTATTTTAAGATTATGCCCCCTAGTTCTAATCTCCCCTATCAGTGGAAACATTCACTCTGCATCCACCTTGGCAAGCCCCCTCATAATCTTATACATTTCGATAAGATCAACCAATACCCTGTATAACTGTAGCACGACTTCCCTGCTTTTATACTCCATCCCCTTTGCAATAAAGGCCATGATTCCTTTGGCCATCCTGATTACTTGCTGTGCCTGCATACTAACCTTTTGTGTTTCATGCACAAGTACCCCCAGGTCCCGTTGTATTGTAGCACTTCGCAATTTCTCTCCATTAAATAATAACTTGCTCTTCGATTTTTTCTGCCAATGTGCATAACCTCACTTTCCAACATTATACCACATCTGCCAAATTTTTGCCCACTTACTTAGCCTGTCTATGTCCTTTTGCAGGTTTTTTGTGTCCTGTTCACACATTGTTTTTCCTCCGATCTTTGTATCGTCATCAAACTTGGCTACATTACACTCGATCCTTTCATCCAAGTCGTTAATATAGATTGTAAATAGTTTGGGTCCCAGCACTGATCCCTGCGGCACCTCACTAGTTACTGATTGCCAACCCGAGAATGAACCATTTATCCCAACTCTTTGTTTTCTGTTAGTTAGCCAATCCTCTATACAAACTAATATATTACCCCCAACCCCGTGAACTTTTATCTTGTGCAGTAACCTTTTATGTGGCACCTTGTCAAACATAGAAACATAGAATAGAAACATAGAAAATAGGTGCAGAAGTAGGCCATTCGGCCCTTCGAGCCTGCATCACCATTCAATAAGATCATGGCTGATCATTCACCTCAGTACCTCTTTCCTGCTTTCTCTCCATACCCCTTGATCCCTTTAGCCATAACGGCCATATCTAACTCCCCCTTGAATATATCTAATGAACTGGCATCAACAACTCTCTGCGGTAGAGAACTCCACAGGTTCACAATTCTCTGAGTGAAGAAGTTTCTCCTCAGCTCGATCCGAAATGGCTTACCCCTTATCCTTAGACTGTGACCCCTGGTTCTGGACTTCTCCAACATCGGGAACATTCTTCCTGCATCTAACCTGTCCAGTTCCGTCAGAATGTTTCTATGAGATTCCCTCTCATTCTTCGAAACTCCAGTGAATACAGGCCCAGTCGATCTAGTCAAATGCCTTATCGAAGTCCAAATACACCACATCCACTGGTTCCCCTTTATCCACCCTGTTCATTACATCCTCAAAGAATTCCAGCAAATTTCTCAAACATGATTTCCCCTTCATAAGTCCATGCTGACTCTGCCTGACCGAATTATGCTTTTCCAAATGTCCTGCTACTGCCTCTTTAATAATGGACTCCAACATTTTCTCAACCATAGATGTTAGGCTAACTGCTTTTTGTCTGTCTCCTTTTTTAAATAGAGGCATTACCTTTGCAGTTTTCCAATCTGCTGGGACCTCCCCAGAATCCAGGGAATTTTGGTAAATTACAACCAATGCATCCATTATCCCTGCCGTTACTTCTCTTAAGACCCTAGGATGCAAGCCATCAGGTCCAGGGGATTTATTTGTCTTTAGTCCCATTATCTTACTGAGTACCACCTCCTTAGTGATTGTGATTGTGTTAAGTTCCTCCCCCGCTATAGCCCCTTGACTATCTACTGTTGGGATATTTTTAGTGTCCTCTACTGTGAAGACTGATACAAAATATTTGTTCAGAGTTTCTGCCATCTCCATGTTCCCCATTACTAATTCCCCGGTCTCGTCCTCTAAGGGACCAACATTTACTTTAGCCACTCGTTTCCTTTTTATATACCTGTAGAAACTCTTGCTATCTGTTTTTATATTTCCTTTTATAGTCTATCTTCCCTTTCAATCATTTTTTTAGTCATTCTTTGCTGGCTTTTAAAAGCTTCCTAATCTTCTGTTCTCCCACTAGTTTTGGCCACTTTGTATGCCCTTGTTTTTAAATTGGATACCATCCTTTATTTCTTTAGTTAGCCATGGATGGCTATCTTTTCTTTTACACCCTTTCCTCCTCACTGGAATATATTTTTCTTGAGAGTTGTGAAGTATCTCCTTAAATGTACACCACTGTTCATCAACCGTCCTACACTTTAATCTATTTTCCCAGTCCACTTTAGCCAACTCTGCCCTCATACCTTCATAGTCTCCTTTATTTAAGCTTATTACACTGGTTTGAGATCCAACTTTCTCACCCTCCATCTGAATTTGAAATTCAACCATGCTATGGTCACTCATTCCAAGGGGATCCTTTACTAGGAGATTGTTTATTAATCTTGTCTCATTACACAGGACCAGATCTAAGATAGCCTGCCCCCTGGTTTGTTCCGTTACATACTCTCAAGGAACCCATCCCTTATGCACTCTATGAACTCCTCCTCAAGGCTACCCTGACCAATTTGATTTGTCCAATCAATATGGAGGTTAAAATCACCCATGATTATTGCTGTCCCCTTTTTACAAGCCCCCGCTATTTCTTGAATGGCTCGAGGGGCTGAATGGCCTATCGTGTTCCTATCTTCCTAGACCAGCTGCGTGTTACTGTGAATTTTCCGTTTCAGGTTTGCAACATTTGGAGTTTTTTTCTATTTTATCTCCCCTGGGACATCTTTATTGGCAGGCTGCCAGTAAGACAAAGTTACATAGCAGGTAGTAAAATTTATGGAATGAATGCAAGTGTTAGTTTATATTGCTCTGCCAAGTGAATGATTAAAGATCGCATTAGTGATTTAACTACTACACTGCTGCAGCAAATCTAACTTTAAGCAAAAGAATGCGTATAACCTAAACATTTACTGGGTGCGTGTGTGCTGTGTGCATGTGTGCGAGACACATCAGGATAAATGTGTCACGCTTTTTTCTTTACAGCTGTCAGCTTGGCTCGGTGGACAGCACTCCTACTTCTGAGTCAGTGGTTGTGGATTTAAACTCCACTCCAGAGACTTGAGCACAAAATCCAGGCTGATAATTCCGTGCAGTGCTGAGGGAGTGCTGTGCTGTTGGAGGTGTCACTTGGGACTGGTGAAGGAGTCAGCTCACCATATTCACCTGCATTGTGCTTCCACGCTCCGGCAGTGATATGAACAGACCACCCCTCTATCCGGGTCCTGTATACGGTTGCCATGAGATAACTTTAGTGCCACTCTTCTGGCTGCAGTGGCCACCTGAGATGCTCAGGACTGGCACAACTCTTGCTGCAATTTGAGAGGGGATGTATTCTCCTGCTGTGGTGATGCCCACCCCATAATACACATTAAGAACCTGCAGGATAGCTGTCGCTAGAGTCCTCCTCATCCGTCTTCTCCCTGTGGCCGAGAAGCTCCTCTCGGAGTCACAGTGCAGATTATATCCCCTACGGGGCACAAAGGACATGATCTTTGCAGCACAACAGCTGCAGGAAAAATGCAGGAAGCAGCGCCAGCCCTTATACATGGCCTTCTTCGACCTTACAAAGGCCTTTGACACTGTCAACCGCGAATGTCTATGGAGCGTCCTCCTCTGTTTTGGATGCCCCCAAAAGTTTGTCAACATCCTTCGCCTGCTCCACGACGACATGCAGGCCGTGATCCTTACCAACGGATCCATTACAGACCCAAACCACGTCCGGACCGGGGTCAAACAGGGCTGCGTTATTGCTCCAACCCTCTTCTCAACCTTCCTCGCTGCCATGCTCCACCTCACAGTCAACAGGCTCCCCGCTGGAGTGTGTGACATCTTCACAGAGCACAGCACACACAGCTCCTAACATGGAGGCAGCTCTCTAGGAAGACTCTGGAAACTGCCTAGTTCAGTTTAATGATTAACTATGCACTTGCAGTACACAATACGTCCACATCCACAGTGTAGAGCTACAAACATTACAAGCTTACAGACATTACATTTCTCAGTAAATGCGTCGACTATGTCCTGGAGTTCAGCCTCAGAATGTGCACAGACGCAGGCACGTCCATGTACTGTAGCTCGACGACAGAGGTTGGGGTAGTCTTGGACCTGGCCTAGAGGTGGCGAAGGTTAAGCAGCTTCCCACTGGTTCTATAGTTTAGTTCCACTCTGTAATGCCTGTAAGCTTGTAATGTTTGTAGCTCCATACTGTGGATGTGGACGTATTGTGTACTGCAAGTGCATAGTTAATCATTAAACAGAACAAGGCAGTTTCCGGAGTCTTTCGAGAGAGCTGCCTCCATGTTAGGAGCTGTGTGTGCTGTGCAAATGGTTAAAGTGGTTATACCAAATAAATTCAGGTCCAAATTATTAGGAGACCAGCACCTGGGAATATGCTCGACCAAGAGTTTTGCACGCAGTTATTTATGGTGGCCAGGTCTTGATAAAGATATAGAGTACATCATGAGGCAGTGTACGACATGTCAATCGGTAAGCAAGCAACCACCACCAATACCATTATGGCCTCCTAGGGTGTGGCAAAAGCTATATATTGATTTTGCTGAGTTAGAAGGACAACAATTGTTCATTGTGATTGATAGCCATTCGAAGTGGGTTGAGGTGGTTCCAATGTGGAAAATAACAACACGTAAAACATTGGACATTTTGCGAAAATTATTTTCTGCATTTGGCCTCCCTGAAGAAATTCTTTCAGATAATGGACCACAATTTCGTTCAGAAGAATTTGCACAATTCACGAGCAAAAATGGTGTGAAACATACCAAGGTTCCACCATACCATCCTGCTTCGAATGGTGCAGCAGAGCGCACTGTACAAATTGTAATACATGCCCTCATAAAACAAATGTTAGATCCTAATCCAAGGAAACGACAGTTGTCATTGGATCACAAATTGGCTAATTTTTTGATTACATATCGAAATACTCCTCATACAACTACTGGCAGAACACCAGCAGAGTTATTTCTCAAACGGCTAGAGGAGCACAGAGTGCGAGTGTCTGCTCGTAAGTGTGAGTTATTTAAAAACTCAGTGGAGTACTTAGGGTACAGACTGGACAAAGATGGTTTACATCCAACCATGGAAAAATTGGATGCGATTAGAAATGCACCCACTCCCAGGAATGTCACTGAACTTTGTTAATTCTTGGGGTCTTTTGAACTATTATGGGAAGTTCCAGACAATGCAGTCCAGAACCAGGCTGTGTTGGAACGTGAGAGAACGATCTCCTTATCGGAGGCAGGTCCGGCATTATACGAAACCCTTGTAAATCTGCTTTTGCCTGACGAACCAAAAGACACAACGCTTAAAGAGATTTTAATGAAGCTGGAGCAGTACTATAACCCCAAATCGTTAGAAATTGCTGAAAGCTATCGTTTCGGGATTCGGAATCAAAAGGTTGATGAAGGTATCGGTGATTACATCGTAGCATTAAAAAAGCTATCGATGCACTGTAATTTTGGAAACTTTCAAAACCGAGCATTACGGGATCGTTTTGTTTGTGGGGTGAAAAATGATGCGATCAGAAGGAAGTTATTGACGATGGAGGACTTGACTTTTGAGATTGCTTGTCAGACAGCGAGGTCGATGAGCATGGCTGAACAATATTCCCGAGAATTAAATAATGATTACGGTTGTCAGTCAACTGAGATAAATTACCTGCAGGTTCAAGGTAAAAGACGGGCATGGCTGAAAGCCTCAGAAACTGGAAATTCTAACAGAACGTCGAAGTCATGCTATCGGTGTTGGGGACAACACATTGTTCAAAGTTGTCCATACGTGAAGGCAGAGTGTTTCTTCTGCAGGAAGACTGGGCATCTTGCGAAGGCATGCCGACTGAAGGGTAAACCAGCTTTTAAAGCTATGAGTCCAGCGTTCAAAGCTATGAGTAGAAATCCCAAGAGACTACATAGCATGGAAGAACAACAACAGGACGAGGAGATGTTAGAGTTACACGTCATCAGGAGCACGAGGTTAACGGACAGCGATTCGGAAAGCATCAAAATCCACATAGATGTTGCGGGATTCAAGATATGTGGTCCTTGCACATGTTTGGTAAAGATGTTTGATAATGGACAGGTTAGGTTTATTCATTTTGATCATATTTTACCTACAGACATGGAAGGAGTTGAAGGTGGGAATGATTCAATTATTTCTGACTCATCAGATAGTTTTGATATACCAGTAGCAAATCCTAAATTCAATGTACTGGAAACAAATCCAGGAGAGAATAAGAATGAAAGTCTGAGTCCGAGTCAGGAAAACAAAGAGCCTGAAGTTAGAGTGAGTTCAAATGAAAATCAAGGAAATTCCGTGGAGGAAAATGTTCCTCAGGATGAACCTCGAATGAGTTTAGATTCGACACCATGTTTGGAAGGTTCTGTTCGAGAGTGAAGGTATCCTCTTCGAAACAGAAAACAAGTGGTGAAGTTTAATTTGTAAAAATGGAAAAAAAAGAATAAGTTTATATCCTGTGTTATGTAGAAACATGCAAGTTATGTATGATGTTTGTTATGATGGCTTCTTCATTAAGGAGGGAGAAATGTAATGTCTGTAAGCTTGTAATGTTTGTAGCGCTACACTGTGGATATGGACGTATTGTGTACTGCAAGTGCATAGTTAATCATTAAACAGAACTTGGCAGTTTCAGGAGTCTTCCTAGAGAGCTGCCTCCATGTTAGGAGTTGTGTGTGCTGTGCTCTGTGAAGATATCACACACTCCAGCGGGGAGCTTGTTGACTGTGAGGTGGAGCATGGCAGCGATGAAGGTTGAGAAGAGGGTTGGAGCAATAACGCAGCCCTGTTTGACCCCGGTCCAGACGTGGTTTGGGTCTGTAATGGATCCGTTGGTAAGGATCATGTGGATTTTGATGCTTTCCGAATCACTGTCCGTTAACCTCGTGCTCCTGATGACGTGTAACTCTAATATCTCCTCGTCTTGTTGTTGTTCTTCCATGCTATAAAGAGACCTGGGTATCATGGTACATCAGTCATTGAAGGTAGGCATGCAGGTACAGCAGGCAGTAAAGAAAGCAAATGGCATGCTGGCCTTCATAGCGAGGGGATTTGAGCATAGGAGCAGGGAGGTCTTACTGGAGTTGTGCAGGGCCTTGGTGAGACCACACCTTGAATATTGTGTGCAGTTTTGGTCTCCTAATCTGAGGAAGGACATGCTTGCTATTGAGGGAGTGCAGCGAAGGTTCACCAGACTGATTCCCGGGATGGCAGGACTGACATATGAAGAAAGACTGGATCGGCTAGGCTTATATTCACTGGAATTTAGGAGAATGAGAGGGGATTTCATAGAAACTTATAAAATTCTGATGGGACTGGACAGGTTTGATGCAGGTAGAATGTTCCCGATGTTGGGGAAGTCCAGAACCAGGGGTCACAGTCTAAAGATAAGGGGTAAGCCATATAGGACCGAGATGAGGAGAAACCTTTTCACCCAGAGAGTTATGAACCTGTGGAATTCTCTATCACAGAAAGTTGTTGAGGTCAGTTCGTTGGACATATTCAAAAGGGAGTTAGATGTGGCCCTTACGGCTAAAGGGATCAGGGGTTATGGAGAGAAAGCAGGGGTGGGGTACTGAGGTTGCATGACCAGCCATGATTATATTGAATGGTGGTGCAGGCTCGAAGGGCTGAATGGCCTGCTCCTGCACCTATTTTCTATTTTTCTATCTTTCTATGTTATGTGTAGCAAGTCTAGCCATCACTGCATGAAGTCGCTGGTCATGTTCTTCCATTGTCCGTCTATGGACGACAATATCATCAAGCAGATTGAGAGCACCCTCAATGCCTGCTAGCTTAGTAGTGACAATCTTCTGAAATGCACTTGATGCAGAAGATAGTCCGTAGGGCATGCGACGATACTGATACAGACTATCATGCATCGTGAATGCTGTGAGTGGTTTGCTGGTTTGCAGGTAACTGCGGCGCATGTCAAGTTTCGTAAAGACTATTGAGCCGTGGAATTCTGAAGACAATCGTCGATGGTAGGAAGAGGGTACTTGTCGGGGATGATGGCCTTGTTAACCTCTTTCAGGTCGATGCATAGGCGGATCTCCTCATTTTTACGCCAAGCAATGATTAAGTTCGAGATCCAGGGTGAGGGGTCGATGCTCTCAATGATTCCCTGAGATTCGAGTTGCATTAATTCTGCGAACCGCGAATGGGAGACGGCAAAGTCGCTGCATAACTGATTTGACGGAAGGGTCAACGCGGGGATGATGGCAGAATTTAGTTGTCACTCCAAACCCTGCGAAGTCCACTGTGTACACAGGTGTGTCGGTTGGGTTGTAAACTTTGAACCCAAGCTTGTCAAAAATGTCAACACCCATGAGGCTTCGTCCCTTCGCAACATAAAAGGAAAAGTTCTCCAATGTTATGTCCTTGTAGTATATCGGGACAGATACGGCTCCAAGTACCTCAATTTTGGAGTCGGAGTACACATGTAGAATGGAAGTTGCGGGCTGCAGTTGACAATGCGTGAAGTAGGTTTTGTACACAGCCTCGCTCAATACAGAGACTTTAGCTCCAAGGTCAATGAGGAGGCAGATGGGCGCGCCATCAATGTTTACATCACAGTCCTTGAACTGATGTGCGAAATGTCACTAACGGTGCAAACCATACTGGGTTCATCACTGGGTTGTCCACATGTCGAATATGCTGTGATGAGCAACAGACACTAGCAAAATGGTTCATTTTACCACATGCAGAGCATTTCTTCCCACTTGCAGGGCAGTTAGGACTCTTTCTGAATGTGATTTGTCCCCACAGTTAAAGCAGTGGAAATTAGGCCTACACTCTGTAGCGGGTGGCTTATTACTAGCCCTGGATCTCTGCTGTGATTTCCGCTTTGGACGAACGCCTTTCACGTGGGCTGGAGCTGAAGTCTGCTGCACAGGGGGAAGCAGGGGATCTGATCGCTTTTGAATCGGAAAGCACTGATTCGATTTGGATGGCCAAATTAGTTGCTTTGTCTAATGTCAATTTGTCATCCTCCATTAGCAAGCGTTCCGAATGCGGTGAATCATTGTTTTCTCAATAATTTGATCCCTGATCATTTCCTCTGTGATTGCTCCAAAGTTACACGTAGCGGCCAGTTCAGTTAATGAAATGATATAGTAGTTGATTGGTTCACCGCTCCCTTGCCCCCTTTGACGAAATTTGTATCACTCCATCATGATACTTTTCTTTGGCCCAAAATATTTCTCTAGGGCGCTTACCGCTTTGTCGTAGGTGTTATGTTTAGAATAACTCCACAAGACTGAGTACTGTAAGCTTAAACTGATGTGACCTTAGTCTCGTTAATAAAACTCCAGAGTGCCAAAGAAGCATGGCAGAAAACCTTTTATATTCGCTTGCATGAGATGTGCAGGTGACCCTTGCGCCTCTAACAGGTGCGCCGTCTGGTGGCAAGTCTTACACAGTTATAATGTTTACATACATAACAGTTGGACTCCGTGTCTTCGATTTGGCCGAAGATGTGTTGGCCTTCGGCGCCGAGGCAGTGGATAAGTATTGCACGGCGGCGAGCTGGTGTTACGTTGTCGCCGTCTAACCCACTCACCGTGATGTAAGTAGAAAAGCTTTTTATCCATCTCGGCCATGGGATTGGAGGATCCCCAGGTATGGAGAGGAAAGGCGGGGGGGAGTAAGGAGGTTAATTTGATTCATCCTCGTCAGCAAATGATGTTGTGTATGTAACTAAACAGATTAACTGAAACAGGAGTAGTGTAACGAACTGTATCCTTTTTAGCAACTCCCAAAATAGCATCCAAAATCTGCATGTTTATAGTAGAGGGTCCTAATGCCTGTCTAGTGAGGGTTTGTGTCATGTATGTAACCTTCATGTAACAACAATGCAATACTTTATATACTTGAGAAATGCACACCTTGACCACAGGGGGTGAACTTGTGGGAGACACTCCTCACCTGGTCATCCAGGTATATAAAGGGAGGTCCCACACAGGATCATCACTTCTTGGTCCTGTGAATAAAGGTTCAGGTCACAGAGTGACCTTGTCCATAGAATGTGCCTCGTGTGGATTTGTGGTATTATGTAAGGACTTGACAGTGGCGACGAGAAACTGGAATCAACGACCCACGAGAATGGCCACCGATAACACAGAGGAACTGTACTGTGTTGGTGAGGACTGGGACGATTTCATTGAGAGGCTTCAGCAGAGCTTTGTCACGAAGGACTGGCTGGGAGATGCAGTGGCCAACAAACGAAGGGTTCATCTACTGACCAGCTGTGGATCTAAGACTTACGTGCTCATGAAAGACCTGCTCGCACCCGAGAAGCCGGCAGACAAAATCTTTGAAGAGCTCAGCAAGCTAATCAGTGAGCATCTCAAACCGGCGAGCAGCATACACATGGCCCAACACAGATTTTATACCACCAACGTCGGGAAGGACAGAGCATACCGGACTTCGTTGCGGACCTCCGGTGCTTGGCCAACCTCTGTAAGTTCACAGACGCCTGCAGGGGGGAGATGCTAAGGGATTTCTTTATTGAGGGCATCGGTCATGCCGGAATTTTCAGAAAATTAATCGAGACCAAGGATTTGACCTTGGAAGCGGCGGCGTTGCTGGCTCAGACTTTTATGGCGGGGGAGGAGGAAACCAAGATAATATACGCGTGCAACTCTGCCTCCAATGTGGCGATGGATCAGGGGTTCAATATCATAAACGCGACACAGAGCCCAGCTGGCAGGCAAGGGCAGTTCGACACACCCCAGGCAGCACTAGACCCCAGAACAGGTTTTCAACACAGACAATGGCAGACTGAACGGACATTTACACCATCCCAGTGGACAATACGTTCTGGGATGGGGCCATTGACACCCACTAACAGGGTGCTCAAGAGCAGTCAAAGGGACAATCAGCGAGGAATGCCTGATAACAGCTCTTTTGTTCACAACAATGGGAATCTCAGCTCATTCTGGAGGTGTGGGGGCAGGCATGCTGGTAGGACTTGCAGGTTTCAACAGTTCGTCTGCAGAAATTGTAACCTCACTGGCCATTTAACCAGAATGTGCAGGAAGCCTGCGACCAGGCTAATTTATGAGGTGGATGGACCAGAAGAGGGGTCTGCGTGGCAGGATGACGCGTGGGGAAAATCAATGGACGCTGAAGTTCAGCGGGTTCATGTGGCAAATATTCACAGCTCATAAACCAAAACACCATCTATGATGATGAAGGTCCTATTAAACGGCATCCCGGTACGCATGGAGTTGGACACGGGGGCCTGCCAGTCACTCATGAGAGTTCAACAATTCGAAAAGCTATGGCCACTCAAAGCCAGCAGACCCAAACTAGAACGCATTGAGACTCAATTACGGACGTACACCAAAGAAATCATTCCAGTGCTAGGCAGTGCAATGTTGGCTGTCACACACAATGGATCAGTGAACTGGCTGCCGCTCTGGATTGTCCCGGGCAACGGTCCCGCACTGTTGGAGAGGAGCTGGTTAGCTGAGATGAACTGGAAATGGGGGGACGTGCATGCAGTGTCATCTGTGGAGCGAAGTTCATGCTCACAGGTCCTACAGCAATTTGAGTCACTATTCCAACCTGGCGCTGGGACGTTCAAGGGTACCAAAGTAGTGATTCGCATCACCCTGGACACCAGACCAGTGCACCACAAAGCCAGAGCTGCGCCATATGTGATGCGGGAGAAAATTGAAAGCGAATTGGACCATTTGCTGAGAGACAGCATCATCTCGCCCATTGAATTCAGTGACTGGGCGAGCCCCATCATTCCCGTCCTAAAAGCGGATAGCTCGGTCAGGATCTGCGGCGACTACAAGGCCACGATCAACCGGGTTTCCCTACAAGACCAATACCCGCTTCCAAGAGCGGAGGATCTTTTTGCCACGCTGGCAGGCGGCAAGCTGTTCACCAAGTTGGACCTCATTTCAGCATACATGACCCAAGAACTGACCGACAAATCCAAACTACTGACCACCATCACCACGCACGAAGGACTGTTTGTTTACAACAGATGCCTGTTTGGCATTCGATCAGCGGCCGCGATCTTTCAAAGAAACATAGAAAGCCTGCTCAAATCCATTCCTGGAACGATCGTGTTCCAGGACGACATCCTCATCACAGGTCGGGACACTGAGGAACACCTCCACAACTTGGAAGAGGTGCTATGCCGACTGGACCGGGTAGGCCTGTGACTCAAGAAGCCTAAGTGTGTGTTTTTGGCTCCCGAAGTTGAGTTTCTGGGCAGGAGGGTTGCTACAGACGGGATTTGGCCTACTGAATCCAAAGCAGAGGCGATTTGATGAGCGCCCAGGCCCTGCAACACATCGGAGTTGCGTTCATTTCTGGGACTCTTGAACTATTTCGGGAACTTTCTGCCGAACTTAAGCACATTGTTGGAGCCGCTACACGTGCTCCTGTGATTGGTTTTGGGGGGACTGTCAAGAATGGGCTTTCAATCGGGCGCGTTACCTACTTTGTTCAAATAAGTTGTTGACCCTGTACAACCCCTGTAAGAAATTGGTTCTGACATGTGATGCATCATCCTATGGGGTTGGGTGCATGTTGCAGCAGGGCAATGCTGAGGGGCAACTCCAACCTGTGGCTTATGCCTCCAGGTCGCTCTCTCAAGCAGAACGGGG
This sequence comes from Pristiophorus japonicus, assembly GCF_044704955.1. Classification (NCBI taxonomy): domain Eukaryota; kingdom Metazoa; phylum Chordata; class Chondrichthyes; family Pristiophoridae; genus Pristiophorus; species Pristiophorus japonicus. Next base: position 231,761,563 of record NC_091977.1, on the reverse strand, counting down.
ATATGGGAGGGTTGAGAAGGAAGCACTCACATGTGTCTATGGGGTGAAAAAGATGCACCAGTACCTTTTTAGCAGGAGGTTCGAATTAGAAACGGTCCACAAGCAAGGCTGTCAATGCCAATGCGTCAGCTCGCATACAGCGATGGGCTCTCACGCTGGCTGACTATGACTACTCCATCCGGCACCGGCCCGGCACTGAAAATTGCGCTGATATGCTCAGCAGGCTTCCACTGACCACCACTGAGGGGGCAGCGGAGCAAAGTGCTGAGATGGTCATGGCTGTTGATGCCTTTGACAGCGCAGGCTCCCCCATCACAGCCCGCCAGATCAAAATCTGGACCAACAGAGATCCCCTCCTATCTCTGATTAAGAAATGTGTCCTGACTGGGGATTGGGCGCCCGCACACGGAGCTTGCCCTGAGGTGGTCAGACCGTTTCACAGACGGATGGATGAGCTCTCCATCCAAGCCGACTGCCTACTATGGGGCAGCCGGGTAGTCATGCCCCAGAGGGGCAGGGAAGCTTTCATCAGGGAACTCCACAGCGACCATCCAGGCATCGTGCTGATGAAGGCCATTGCCCGGTCACACGTTTGGTGGCCGGGAATTGATTCAGACCTGGAACACTCCGTTCGCATGACGTGTACTCAGCTGGGAAATGTCCCCAGGGAGGTCCCGCTCAGCCCATGGCCCTGGCCCACCAGGCCGTGGTCACGCATTCACGTAGACTATGCGGGCCCGTTCATGGGGAAAATGTTTCTCATCGTGGTTGATGTGTACTCGAAATGGATCAAGTGCATAATTTTGAATTCGTGCATGACATCCACCACAGTGGAGAGCCTACGTGCGGTCTTTGTGACCCACGGTTTGCCGGACATCCTTGTTAGCGAAAATGGCCCATGTTTCACTAGCTACGAATTCTGGGAGTTCATGTCGGGTAATGGCACCAACCATGTCAGGACAGCACCGTTCAAGTCGGCCTCTAATGGCCAGGCGGAACGTGCGGTCCAAATCATAAAACAAGGCATGCTCAGGATTCAAGGACCCTTCCTTCAATGCCGCCTATCGCGCCTTCTGCTGGCCTATAGGTCCCGACCGCACTTGCTCACGGTGGTCCTGCCTGCGGAGCTCCTTATGAAACGTACACTCAAAACTCGGCTGTCTTGTCCGACATTGTTGAAGGCAAGCGCCAGTCCCAAAATGAGTATCATGACCGTAATTCAAGGGGGAGATGTATAGCAATTGGTGACCCCGTATTTGTTCTCAATCACGCTTTGGGGCCCAAATGGCTTAAAGGTACTGTAATAGACAAAGAGGGGAATAGGCTCATCGTGGTTAAACTTAACAATGGGCAGATATGCTGCAAGCATCTGGACCAAGTAAAAAAAAGGTTCAGCAGGGGATCTGAGGAACCTGAGAAAGATTATGAGATGGTATTCACACCACCGCCAGTGATCGAGCAACAAGAACATTCAGCAGCATGCACAGTCCCTGCGGTCAGCCCGGACAGGCCGGAATCACCACAGGGGGCAGACACGCAGGCCAAGGCTCAACAGCCAGAGCCCCAACTGCGGCACTCCACGAGAGAGCACAGACCATCCGAAAATCTTAACCTGTGATCCCAATAAAACGTTGGGGGGGGGGAGGTGATGTCATGTATGTAATCTTCATGTAACAGCAATGCAATACTGTATCTCCTTGAGAAATTCACACCTTGACCACAGGGGGTGAACTTGTGGGAGACACTCCTCACCTGGTCATCCAGGTATATAAAGGGAGGTCCCACGCAGGGTCATCACTTCTTGGTCCTGTGAATAAAGGTTCAGGTCACAAAGTGACCTTGTCCATAGAATGTGCCTCGTGTGGATTTGTGGTATTGTGTAAGGACTTTACAGTTCGTGTAACCAACAAATAGAGTATGAACACAATCGGGAACAGGCCTTAAAGGAAGGGGCAATTTTGGCTCCATTAATGTTTCTTAAGTTACTTAATTAATGTTTGACCAGTTTCCTGTTTGGATTTGTAAGTAATTTATTGATAATGATTGACTTTTTGAAATTAAATATTTCTTAAAAGAAAAAAAAGATTAAAAAATGGATTCTCTTCCCGCTCCTGCATCACGACCTCTGATGTCCCCCAAGGATCTATCCTTGTCCATCCCTTATTTCTCATCAACATGCCCCTTGGTGACATCATCCGAAAACACAGCATCAGTTTCCACATATACGCTGATGACACCCAGCTCTACCTCACCACCACTTCTCTCGACACCTCCAGTGTCTTTTATTTCTCACACTGCTTGTCTGACATCCAGTACTGGATGAGCAGAAATGTCCTCCAACTAAATATTGGGAAGACCGAAGCCATTGTCTTTAGTCCCCGCCGCAAACTCTGTTCCCTCGCTACCTTGGTGTCATATTTGACCCAGAGATGAGCTTCCAACCACATATCCATGCCATCACTAAGACCGCCTATTTCCACCTCCGTAACATCGCCCGACTTCATCCCGCTTCAGCTCATCTGCTGCTGAAACCTTCATCCATGTCTTTGTTACCTCTAGACTTGACTATTCCAACGCACTCCTGGCTGGCCTCCCATGTTCTACCGTAGGTAAATTTGAGGTCATCTAAAACCTGGCTGCCCGTGTCCTAACTTACACCAAGTCTCTGTTATATATGTAAACTTGTATTTACTCTGTACAGCCACCAGAGGGCTCATCCCCTGGAGTCCCAAGGGATCCCATAATCCCTTGGGAGCACAGGTATTTAAGGAGGCTTTACAGGTTGGAGAGGCACTCTGGAGACCTGCAATAAAAGGCTAAGGTCACATTTTACTTTGAGCTCACAGTGTTCAGTCTGGCTCTTTTTCCATACACAACAACTGGCGACGAGATACAGATAGCGAACCCAAAGATGCAGAGAACAGTGGGCATCCTGGAGAAATTCTCAAAGGGAGATGATTGGGAAACTTTTGTGGAGGACTCGACAGATACTTCGTGGCCAATGAGCTAGATGGGGAAGAGAGCGCTGCCAAACGAAGGGCGATCCTCCTCACCATCTGTGGGGCACCAACGTATGGCCTCATGAAGAATCTGCTCACTCCAACGAAACCCACGGAGAAGTCGTACGACGATTTGTGCACATTGGTCCAAGAGCATTTGAACCCGAAGGAAAGCATTCTGATGGCGAGGTACCGGTTCTACACCTACAGAAGATCTGAAGGCCAGGAAGTGGCGAGTTATGTCACCGAGCTAAGATGCCTTGCAGAACATTGCAAATTTGAAAAACATTTGGAGCACATGCTCAGAGACTTTTTCGTACTTGGCATTGGCCACGAAACCATACTTCACAAACTTTTGATTGTAGAGACCCCAACCTTGAGTAAGGCCATAGCGATAGCCCAGGCGTTCATTGCCACCTGTGACAATACGAAGCAAATCTCTCAGCACACAAATGCTGCTACAAGTACTGTGAACAAAATGATGTTGTTTTCGAATCATAATGTACAAGGCAGCTACACGTCCGCAGATATTTCAGAGTCCACCATCAAGGGTGATGAATGCAAGGCCATTAACACCTTGTTGGCGCTGCGGGGGTGATCATCGTTTCCATTCATGACGATTCAAAGAGTACGTTTGCAAGGGCTGTGGAACAATGGGACATAGAAACATAGAAACATAGAAAATAGGTGCAGGAGTAGGCCATTCAGCCCTTCTAGCCTGCACCGCCATTCAATGAGTTCATGGCTGAACATGAAACTTCAGTACCCCCTTCCTACTTTCTCGCCATAACCCTTGATCCCCCGAGTAGTAAGGACTTCATCTAACTCCCTTTTGAATATATTTAGTGAATTGGCCTCAACTACTTTCTGTGGTAGAGAATTCCACAGGTTCACCACTCTCTGGGTGAAGAAGTTTCTCCTCATCTCGGTCCTAAATGGCTTACCCCTTATCCTCAGACTGTGACCCCTGGTTCTGGACTTGCCCAACATTGGGAACATTCTTCCTGCATCTAACCTGTCTAAACCGTCAGAATTTTAAACGTTTCCATGAGGTCCCCTCTCATTCTTCTGAACTCCAGTGAATACAAGCCCAGTTGATCCAGTCTTTCTTGATAGGTCAGTCCCGCCATCCCGGGAATCAGTCTGGTGAATCTTCGCTGCACTCCCTCAATAGCAAGAATGTCCTTCCTCAAGTTAGGAGACCAAAACTGTACACAATACTCCAGGTGTGGCCTCACCAAGGCCCTGTACAACTGTAGTAACACCTCCCTGCCCCTGTATTCAAATCCCCTCGCTATGAAGGCCAACATTCCATTTGCTTTCTTAACCGCCTGCTGTACCTGCATGCTAACCTTCAATGACTGATGTACCATGACACCCAGGTCTCGTTGCACCTTCCCTTTTCCTAATCTGTTACCATTCAGATAATAGTCTGTCTCTCTGTTTTTACCACCAAAGTGGATAACCTCACATTTATCCACATTATACTTCATCTGCCATGCATTTGCCCACTCACCTAACCTATCCAAGTCACTCTGCAGCCTAATAGCATTCTCCTCGCAGCTCACACTGCCACCTAACTTAGTGTCACCCGCAAATTTGGAGATACTGCATTTAATCCCCTCGTCTAAATCATTAATGTACAATGTAAACAGCTGGGGCCCCAGCACAGAACCTTGCGGCACCCCACTAGTCACTGCCTGCCATTCTGAAAAGTACCCGTTTACTCCTACTCTTTGCTTCCTGTCTGACAACCAGTTCTCAATCCACGTCAGCACACTACCCCCAATCCCATGTGCTTTAACTTTGCACATTAATCTCTTGTGTGGGACCTTGTCGAAAGCCTTCTGAAAGTCCAAATATACCACATCAACTGGTTCTCCTTTGTCCACTTTACTGGAAACATCCTCAAAAAATTCCAGAAGATTTGTCAAGCATGATTTCCCTTTCACAAATCCATGCTGACTTGGACCTATCATGTCACCATTTTCCAGATGCACTGCTATGACATCCTTAATAATTGATTCCATCATTTTACCCACTACTGAGGTCAGACTGACTGGTCTATAATTCCCTGTTTTCTCTCTCCCTCCTTTTTTAAAAAGTGGGGTTACATTGGCTACCCTCCACTCCATAGGAACTGATCCAGAGTCAATGGAATGTTGGAAAATGACTGTCAATGCATCCGCTATTTCCAAGGCCACCTCCTTAAGTACTCTGGGATGCAGTCCATCAGGCCCTGGGGATTTATCGGCCTTCAATCCCATCAATTTCCCCAACACAATTTTCCGACTAATAAAGATTTCCCTCAGTTCCCCCTCCTTACTAGACCCTCTGACCCCTTTTATATCCGGAAGGTTGTTTGTATCCTCCTTAGTGAATACCGAACCAAAGTACTTGTTCAATTGGTCTGCCATTTCTTTGTTCCCGTTATGACTTCCCCTGATTCTGACTGCAGGGGACCTACGTTTGTCTTTACTAACCTTTTTCTCTTTACATACCTATAGAAACTTTTGCAATCCACCTTAGTGTTCCCTGCAAGCTTCTTCTCGTACTCCATTTTCCCTGCCCTAATCAAACCCTTTGTCCTCCTCTGCTGAGTTCTAAATTTCTCCCAGTCCCCAGGTTCGCTGCTATTTCTGGCCAATTTGTATGCCACTTCCTTGGCTTTAATACTATCCCTGATTTCCCTTGATAGCCACGGTTGAGCCACCTTCCCTTTTTTATTTTTACGCCAGACAGGAATGTACAATTGTTGTAATTCATCCATGCGGTCTTTAAATGTCTGCCATTGCCCATCCACAGTCAACCCCCTAAGTATCATTCACCAATGTATCCTAGCCAATTCACGCCTCATACCTTCAAAGTTACCCTTCTTTAAGTTCTGGACCATGGTCTCTGAATTTACTGTTTCATTCTCCATCCTAATGCAGAATTCCACCATATTATGGTCACTCTTCCCCAAGGGGCCTCACACAATGAGATTGCTAATTAATCCTCTCTCATTACACAACACCTAGTCTAAGATGGCCTCACCCCTATTTGGCTCCTCAACATATTGGTCTAGAAAACCATCCCTTATGCACTCCAGGAAATCCTCCTCCACCGTATTGCTTCCAGTTTGGTTAGCCCAATCTATGTGCATATTAAAGTCACCCATTATAACTGATACACCTTTATTGCATGCACCCCTAATTTCCTGTTTGATGCCCTCCCCAACATCCTTATTACTGTTTGGAGGTCTGTACACAACTCCTACTAACGTTTTTTGCCCTTTGGTGTTCTGCAGCTCTACCCATATAGATTCCACATCATCCTAACTATTGCATTAATCTCCTCTTTAACCAGCAATGCTACCCCAACTCCTTTTCCTTTTATTCTATCCTTCCTGAATGTTGAATACCCCTGAATGTTGAGTTCCCAGCCCTGATCATCCTGGAGCCACGTCTCCGTAATCCCAATCACATCATATTTGTTAACATCTATTTGCACAATTAATTCATCCACCTTATTGCGGATACTCCTTGCATTAAGACACAAAGCCTTCAGGCTTGTTTTTTTAACACCCTTTGTCCTTTTAGAATTTTGCTGTACAGTGGCCCTTTTTGTTCTTTGCCTTGGGTTTCTCCGCCCTCCACTTTTCCTCATCTCCTTTCTGTCTTTTGCTTTTGCCTCCTTTTTGTTTCCTTCTGTCTCCCTGCATTGGTTCCCATCCCCCTGCCATATTAGTTTAAATCCTCCCCAACAGCACTAGCAAACACTCCCCCTAGGACGTTGGTTCCGGTCCTGCCCAGGTGCAGACCGTCCGGTTTGTACTGGTCCCACCTCCCCCAGAACCGGTCCCAATGCCCCAGGAATTTGAATCCCTCCCTGCTGCACCACTGCTCAAGCCACGTATTCATCTGCGCTATCCTGCGATTCCTACTCTGACTATCACGTGGCACTGGTAGCAATCCCGAGATTACTACTTTTGAGGTCCTACTTTTTAATTTAGCTCCTAGCTCCTTAAATTAGTTTCGTAGGACCTCATCCCTTTTTTCACCTCCAATGAATGTGCAGGCAAGCTGCAAAGCCTATTAAACCTGCAAACCACCAGGTTGCAGAGGAGGACAGATCCACGGAGGATCACAACGAACCAGAGCCTCAGATCGAGGAGGCAGAGGTACATGGGGTGCACACATTCACCACGAATTGCTGAATGTTGAACTAAATGGACTCCCGGTGTCAATGGAGCTGGACATGGGCGCAAGCCAGTCCATCATGGGCAAAAAGACTTTCGAAAGGTTGTGGTGCAACAAGACCTCAAGGCCAGTCTTAACTCCAGTTCGCACGAAACTAAGAACTTACATGAAAGAACTGATCCCTGTAATCGGCAGTGCTACCATAAAGGTCTCCTACGATGGAGCGGTGCACAAGTTACCACTCTGGGTGGTACCGGGCGATGGTCCCACGCTGCTCGGCAGGAGCTGGCTGGGAAAGATACGCTGGAACTGGGACGACGTCCGAGCGCTATCGCCCGCTGCCGACACTTCGTATGCCCAAGTCTTAAACAAATTTCCTTCGCTGTTCGAACCAGGCATCAGGAAATTCCAAGGAGCAAAAGTGCAGATCCACCAAATTCCGGGGCACAACCCATCCATCACAAGGTGAGAGCAGTACCGTACATGATGAGAGAAAGGGTAGAGATCGAGCTAGACCGGCTGCAATGAGAGGGCATCATTTCCCCGATCAAGTTCAACGAGTGGGCCAGTCCTATCGTCCCAATGCTCAAGGGAGACGGCACCATCAGAATATGTAGCGATTACAAAGTAACTATCAATCGTTTCTCCCTGCAGGACCAATACCCACTACCAAAGACCGATGACCACTTTGCAATGCTGGCGGGAGGAATGACGTTCACGAAGCTGGATCTGACTTCAGCCAACATGATGCAGGAACTGGAGGAATCACGAAGGCCCCCACCTGCATCAACACGCACAAAGGTCTTTTTGTTTATAACAGATGCCCGTTTGGAATCCGATCGACGATTGGAAAGCTTACTGAAGTCGGTCCCGCACATTGTGTCTTCCAGGATGACATCTTGGTCACAGGTCAGAACACAGTCGGGCATCTGCAAAACCTGGAGGAGGTTCATAGAAACATAGAAACATAGAAAATAGGTGCAGGAGCAGGCCATTCAGCCCTTCTAGCCTGCACCGCCATTCAATGAGTTCATGGCTGAACATGAAACTTCAGTACCCCCTTCCTGCTTTCTCGCCATAACCCTTGATCCCCCGAGTAGTAAGGACTTCATCTAACTCCCTTTTGAATATATTTAGTGAATTGGCCTCAACTACTTTCTGTGGTAGAGAATTCCACAGGTTCACCACTCTCTGGGTGAAGAAGTTTCTCCTCATCTCGGTCCTAAATGGCTTACCCCTTATCCTCAGACTGTGACCCCTGGTTCTGGACTTGCCCAACATTGGGAACATTCTTCCTGCATCTAACCTGTCTAAACCCGTCAGAATTTTAAACGTTTCTATGAGGTCCCCTCTCATTCTTCTGAACTCCAGTGAATACAAGCCCAGTTGATCCAGTCTTTCTTGATAGGTCAGTCCCGCCATCCCGGGAATCAGTCTGGTGAATCTTCGCTGCACTCCCTCAATAGCAAGAATGTCCTTCCTCAAGTTAGGAGACCAAAACTGTACACAATACTCCAGGTGTGGCCTCACCAAGGCCCTGTACAACTGTAGCAACACCTCCCTGCCCCTGTATTCAAATCCCCTCGCTATGAAGGCCAACATGCCATTTGCTTTCTTAACCGCCTGCTGTACCTGCATGCTAACCTTCAATGACTGATGTACCATGGCACCCAGGTCTCGTTGCACCTTCCCTTTTCCTAATCTGTCACCATTCAGATAATAGTCTGTCTCTCTGTTTTTACCACCAAAGTGGATAACCTCACATTTATCCACATTATACTTCATCTGCCATGCATTTGTCCACTCACCTAACCTATCCAAGTCACTCTGCAGCCTAATAGCATCCTCCTCGCAGCTCACACTGCCAACTAACTTAGTGTCATCCGCAAATTTGGAGATACTGCATTTAATCCCCTCGTCTAAATCATTAATGTACAATGTAAACAGCTGGGGCCCCAGCACAGAACCTTGCGGCACCCCACTAGTCACTGCCTGCCATTCTGAAAAGTACCCGTTTACTCCTACTCTTTGCTTCCTGTCTGACAACCAGTTCTCAATCCACGTCAGCACACTACCCCCAATCCTATGTGCTTTAACTTTGCACATTAATCTCTTGTGTGGGACCTTGTCGAAAGCCTTCTGAAAGTCCAAATATACCACATCAACTTGTTCTCCTTTGTCCACTTTACTGGAAACATCCTCAAAAAATTCCAGAAGATTTGTCAAGCATGATTTCCCTTTCACAAATCCATGCTGACTTGGACCTATCATGTCACCATTTTCCAGATGCACTGCTATGACATCCTTAATAATTGATTCCATCATTTTACCCACTACTGAGGTCAGACTGACCGGTCTATAATTCCCTGTTTTCTCTCTCCCTCCTTTTTTAAAAAGTGGGGTTACATTGGCTACCCTCCACTCCATAGGAACTGATCCAGAGTCAATGGAATGTTGGAAAATGACTGTCAATGCATCCGCTATTTCCAAGGCCACCTCCTTAAGTACTCTGGGATGCAGTCCATCAGGCCCTGGGGATTTATCGGCCTTCAATCCCATCAATTTCCCCAACACAATTTCCCGACTAATAAAGATTTCCCTCAGTTCCCCCTCCTTACTAGACCCTCTGACCCCTTTTATATCCGGAAGGTTGTTTGTATCCTCCTTAGTGAATACCGAACCAAAGTACTTGTTCAATTGGTCTGCCATTTCTTTGTTCCCGTTATGACTTCCCCTGATTCTGACTGCAGGGGACCTACGTTTGTCTTTACTAACCTTTTTCTCTTTACATACCTATAGAAACTTTTGCAATCCACCTTAATGTTCCCTGCAAGCGTCTTCTCGTACTCCATTTTCCCTGCCCTAATCAAACCCTTTGTCCTCCTCTGCTGAGTTCTAAATTTCTCCCAGTCCCCAGGTTCGCTGCTATTTCTGGCCAATTTGTATGCCACATCCTTGGCTTTAATACTATCCCTGATTTCCCTAGATAGCCACGGTTGAGCCACCTTCCCTTTTTTATTTTTACGCCAGACAGGAATGTACAATTGTTGTAATTCATCCATGCGGTCTCTAAATGTCTGCCATTGCCCATCCACAGTCAACCCCCTAAGTATCATTCGCCAATCTATCCTAGCCAATTCACGCCTCATACCTTCAAAGTTACCCTTCTTTAAGTTCTGGACCATGGTCTCTGAATTTACTGTTTCATTCTCCATCCTAATGCAGAAATCCACCATATTATGGTCACTCTTCCCCAAGGGGCCTCGCACAATGAGATTGCTAATTAATCCTCTCTCATTACACAACACCCAGTCTAAGATGGCCTCCCCCCTAGTTGGTTCCTCAACATATTGGTCTAGAAAACCATCCCTTATGCACTCCAGGAAATCCTCCTCCACCGTATTGCTTCCAGTTTGGCTAGCCCAATCTATGTGCATATTAAAGTCACCCATTATAACTGCTACACCTTTATTGCATGCACCCCTAATTTCCTGTTTGATGCCCTCCCCAACATCCTTATTACTGTTTGGAGGTCTGTACACAACTCCTACTAACGTTTTTTGCCCTTTGGTGTTCTGCAGCTCGACCCATATAGATTCCACATCATCCAAGCTAATGTCTTTCCTAACTATTGCATTAATCTCCTCTTTAACCAACAATGCTACCCCACCTCCTTTTCCTTTTATTCTATCCTTCCTGAATGTTGAATACCCCTGAATGTTGAGTTCCCAGCCCTGATCATCCTGGAGCCACGTCTCCGTAATCCCAATCACATCATATTTATTAACATCTATTTGCACAATTAATTCATCCACCTTATTGCGGATACTCCTTGCATTAAGACACAAAGCCTTCAGGCTTGTTTTTTTAACACCCTTTGTCCTTTTAGAATTTTGCTGTACAGTGGCCCTTTTTGTTCTTTGCCTTGGGTTTCTCCGCCCTCCACTTTTCCTCATCTCCTTTCTGTCTTTTGCTTTTGCCTCCTTTTTGTTTCCTTCTGTCTCCCTGCATTGGTTCCCATCCCCCTGCCATATTAGTTTAAATCCTCCCCAACAGCACTAGCAAACACTCCCCCTAGGACGTTGGTTCCGGTCCTGCCCAGGTGCAGACCGTCCGGTTTGTACTGGTCCCACCTCCCCCAGAACCGGTCCCAATGCCCCAGGAATTTGAATCCCTCCCTGCTGCACCACTGCTCAAGCCACGTATTCATCTGCGCTATCCTGCGATTCCTACTCTGACTATCACGTGGCACTGGTAGCAATCCTGAGATTACTACTTTTGAGGTCCTACCTTTTAATTTAGCTCCTAGCTCCTTAAATTCGTTTCGTAGGACCTCATCCCTTTTTTTACCTATGTCGTTGGTACCAATGTGCACCACGACAACTGGCTGTTCTCCCTCCCATTTCAGAATGTCCTGCACCCGCTCCGAGACATCCTTGACCCTTGCACCAGGGAGGCAACATACCATCCTGGAGTCTCGGTCGCGGCCGCAGAAACGCCTATCTATTCCCCTCACCATTGAATCCCCTATCACTATTGCTGTCCCACTCTTTTTCTTGCCCTCCTGTGCAGCAGAGCCAGCCACGGTGCCATGAACTTGGCTGCTGCTGCCCTCCCCTGATGAGTCATCCCCCTCAACAGTACTCAAAACAGTGTATCTGTTTTGCAGGGGGATGACCACAGGGGACCCCTGCACTACCTTCCTTGCACTACTCTTCCTGCTTAGTCGACTCAACAACATGGGGCTCAGGTTAAAACGTGCGAAGTGCGTTTTCCTGGCGCCTGAAGTGGAGTTCCTGGGAAGGAGGATTGCGGCGGTTGGCCTCAGGCCCACCAACGCGAAGACGGAGACAATCGAGAACGCACCGAGGCGACAGAACGTGATGGAGCTGCGGTCGTTTCTGGGACTCCTGAACTACTTTGGTAACTTCTTACCTGGTCTCAGCACACTGTTCGAACCACTGCATGTTTTACTACGAAAAGGGGACGAATGGGTTTGGGGCAAAAGCCAAGAAAATGCCTTTGTAAAAGCGAGAAAATTGTTATGCTCAAACAAATTGCTTGTGTTGTATGATCCATGTAAGCGTTTGGTACTAGCATGTGATGCGTCGTCATATGGCGTCGGGTGTGTATTGCAACAAGCTAATGATTTCGGGAAATTGCAGCCGGTTGCTTATGCATCCAGGAGTCTGTCTAAGGCTGAGAGAGCCTACAGCATGATTGAGAAAGAAGCATTAGCGTGTGTCTATGGGGTAAAGAAAATGCATCAATACCTGTTTGGGCTAAAATTCGAATTGGAAACTGACCATAAGCCATTTATATCCATGTTTTCCAAGAGTAAAGGGATAAATAGCAACGTATCGGCCCGCATCCAGAGATGAGCGCTCACGTTGTCCGTCTACAACTACGCCATTCGCCACAGGCCAGGTACAGAAAACTGCGCCGATGTTCTCAGTAGGCTGCCATTGCCCACCACCGGGGTGGAAATGGCGCTGCCCGCAGATCTAGCCATGGTTATGGAAGCATTTGAGAGTGAGCAATCACCCGTCACTGCCCGGCAGATCAAAACCTGGACAAGCCAGGACCCCTTATTATCTCCAGTCAAAAGCGGTGTGCTTCACGGGAACTGGTCCAGTGTCCCAGTGGAAATGCAGGAAGAGATAAAGCCGTTCCAAAGATGAAATGTCGATACAGGCAAACTGCGTTCTGTGGAGCAATCGAGTAGTGGTCCCCAAGAAGGGCAGCGACACCTTCATCAATGACCTCCACAGTACCATCCAGGAATCGTGATGATGAAAGCGATAGCCAGATCCCATGTGTGGTGGCCTGGTATCGATGCGGACTTAGAGTCCTGCATTCATAGATGTAATACATGCTCGCAGTTAAGCAATGCACCGAGGGAGGCGCCGCTAAGTTTATGGTCTTGGCCCTCCAAACCGTGGTCTAGGGTACACGTTGACTATGCAGGCCCGTTCTTGGGTAAAATGCTCCTTGTGGTTGTAGACGCATACTCCAAGTGGATTGAATGTGAGATAATGTCGGCTAGCACGTCCGCTGCCACTACCGAAAACCTGCGGGCTATGTTTGCCACACACGGCCTACCCGATGTCCTGGTGAGCAACAGTGGGCCAGTGCTGAGTTCAAAGAATTCATGACCCGTAACGGGATCAAACATGTCACATCTGCCCCGTTTAAACCAACATCCAATGGTCAGGCAGAGATAGCAGTGCAAACCATCAAGCAAGGCTTGAAGAGGTTAACTGAAGGTTCACTGCAGACTCACCTATCTCGAGTCCTGCTGAGCTACCGCACAAGACCCCACTCACTCACTGGGATCCCACCTGCTGAACTGCTCATGAAAAGAGCACTTAAGACAAGGTTCTCGTTAGTTCACCCTGATCTACATGAACAGGTAGAGAGCAGGCGGCTTCAACAAAGTGCATACCATGATAGTGCAAATGTATCACGCAAGATTGAAATCAATGATCCTGTATTTGTATTAAATTAGGTCCCAAGTGGCTTCCTGGCACTGTCGTGGCCAAAGAGGGAAGCAAGGTGTTTCGTGTCAAACTTTCAAATTGACTCATTTACTGGAAGCACTTGGACCAAATCAAACTCAGATTCACGGAATATTCTGAGCAACCCACCTTGGAACCTACCTTTTTTGATCCCCCAACATACACACCTGTGGCAACCGGCACCACGGTTGACCACGTAGCAGAACACATCATCCACAGCAGCCCAGCAGGGCCCAACATACCAGGCAGCCCAGCAAGGCCAGCTGCAGAGCAGCCCAGCGAGGGCCCAACAAATGATTTAACAATACCAGCTTTCACACCGAGATGATCAACCAGGGCAAGAAGGGTCCTAGACCGACTCACATTGTAAATAGCTACACTATTGACTTTGCGGGGGGTGGGGGGGCGGAGTGTTGTTATATATGTAAACTTGTATTTACTCTGTACAGCCACCAGATGGCTCATCCCCTGGAGTCCCAAGGGATCCCATAATCCCTTGGGAGCACAGGTATTTAAGGAGGCTTCACAGGTTGGAGAGGCACGCTGGAGACCTGCAATAAAAGACTACGGTCACACTTTACTTTGAGCTCACAGTGTTCAGTCTGACTCGTTCTCCATACACTACAATCCCGATCACCTATCACCCCTGTGCTCGCTGATCTACATTGGCTCCCAGTTAAGCAACACCTCGAATTTTAAATTCTCATTCTTGTTTTCAAATCTCTCGCCCCTCCTTATCTGTCCCGAGATGTCCTCAAATTCTGGCCTCTTGAACATCCTTCATTATAACTGCTCAACCATCGTTGGATGTGCCTTCAGCTGCCTGGGCCCTAAGCTCTGGCATTCCCTCCCTAAACCTCTCTGCCTCTCTACCTCTCTTTCCTCCTTTAGATGCTCCTTAAAACCTACCTCTTTAAACAAGCTTTTGGTCTTCTGCCTTAATTTCTTCTTTTGTGGCTTGATGTCAAATTTATCTGTTTTGTCTTGTAACACTGATGTGAAGTGTCTTGGCATGTTTTACTACGTTAAAGGTGCTATTATAAATAAAAGTTATTATTATCTCTGTAATCTCCTCTCGCCCTACAACCCTCTGAGATGTCTGCTCTCCTCCAATTCTGGCCTCTTAAGCATCCCCAACTTCAATCGCTCCACCTTTGGCGGCCGTGCCTTCAGACTCAAGGCAGTTCTGAGCCACAGTATCCTGGAGTATCCAAGCACATGGCAACACCATCACCTTAAGTTTCCTCTCCAAGTCACACATCATCCTGACTTGGACACATATCGCTGTTTCTTCATTGTCACTGGGTCAAAGTCCTGGAACTCCCTAACTTCGCCACACAGACTGCAGTGGTTCAAGGCGGCGGCTCACCATCACCTTCTCAAGGACAACTAGGGATGGGCATTAAATGCCAGCCTTGCCAGCAATGCCCACGTACTGAGAATTAATTTTTTATAAAGGTGTGTGGTCAATGCCTGCTGGATCTACACTAGTATGGTAGATAGATTAACAACAGAGCTAATGTTGCATTTTATCAAGGAGGCTTTCAGGGTGTACTTGAAACATTTCCTCTGCCCAAAGCCTCCCTGATAAAATGCAACATCCCCACCGACACCTGGGAGTCCCTGGCTAAAGACCGCCCTAAGTGGAGGAAGATCATCCGGGAGGGCGCTGAGCACCTCGAGCCTCGTCACCGAGAGCACGCAGAAAGCAAGCGCAGGCAGCGGCAGGAGCGCGCTCCAAACCAGACTTCCTACCCACCCTTTCCTTCAACGACTGTCTGCCCCACCTGCGACAGAGACTGTAATTCCCGTATTGGACTGTACAGTCACCGAAGAACTCACTTTTAGATTGGAAGCAAGTCTTCCTCGATTTCGAGGGACTGCCTATGATGATGAGAGTTAATGTGCTCTGATAAAAATGTGCCTAACTAATTTGCATGATAGAATGAAAAGCAGTCACGCCATTGTTCATCTTGGGTAGCAAAGGTTTCAAAGTGACATTTAACACGGTCTCCTGATGCAAGCCAACTTCTCCATTGTGCTCTGGGCGTGGGGAAAGTGTGTTATACTTCCGGCACTTGATAAATATGTCTGATCTTCTACTGTATGGTTCAATCTGTAATAAAAGCAGAAAATGCTGCAAATACTCAGCAGGCCAGGCAGCATCTGTGGAGAGAGAATTATAGGGGAAAAAATTGGGTAGCCCCCTGTTTGTGGGGCGGTAACACTTGCGAGGCACGAGACTTTAGGCCAGGCACAGAAGTCTAGCCTCTTGCAAGAAATTGGGGTTATCGTCCCCAAAAGGAAGTAGAGGGCAAAATAATGTGCACCACTTCCTTTCTGGGGCACTAGTGGGGCGGACGGGTCGAGAGCGGGGTGCAGCGCTACGCACTGGGCCATGTAGCGCTGTCGTGTAGGAGGGGCTCTTCCCTTGATTAAAGGGAAGGGCCCAAGCTGCCAACTCTGCAGTAATGAAAGGGTTATGCCTGGGCCACTGGAGAGCGGGGGTGCTGTGTCAACAGCCCGGCACAAGCAGAATGCCGGGCTGACCAATCGCATGTTCAAAGCGGCAACAAAATTGAAGAAACTATTTTTTTAAAGGCACACACCTCCCCTTTAATTGGCTCCCTACGAGTCCCCTGCGGTTGTGGCTGTCATCGCAGCTTCAGGGGGCGATACCCAATTTAGGGTTCGGTGCACTAATGGGGCGCTGCGCACGGTGATGATGTCCTCATCGCTAGCACAGCAGTGCGGAGTGCAAAGGATTACCACCGTCGCCAAATTTAACAGGAGTCGTTAGCGGTGCCGCGCCTAGGCGAAAAGTCATTTGTGCCCCCATTAGTGCCCCCCGGGGACACTAACCGTTGACGCAAATGACCCGAATTTCTAAACCATAGAATCATAAAATGGTTACAGCACAGAAGAAGGTCATTCGATCATGTAGGGGCTGGTGTGTGGGGTCAGGTTCACCTCTGACCTTCTGAGCGGTTCGAATCGCTCCCACTCCCTGGGTTCTAGACTCTGGATTTATTTGGGGGATGTGATAAAGTGCAAGAGACAACTGGTTTGGTGCAAAAGAACTTCGATTTTATTAAAGGCAAGAAAATACAATGTCGAACTTATAATCACTCAAGTAAAGAACAGTACATCACACATTCAAAGGGGTTACAGTGAATAATACACCTCCCACCTGCCAATGCCTAACACTGACTAGGTTAAACTCCAGAGCAAACAGGGGCCATGCTCACCGATCCTTTACTGGTAGTTGGCGGTGGTTCACGATTTCGGGGTTCGCTGGATTCTGTAGGTTCTGCTTGCCGTATCCCGAACGTCGTAGAAGGCTTCTTACTGCGCAATCTTCAGTTGGGTGGTGTCCACTGATGCGGTAGGGCGCGTTTCGGATTTATGGGCTACTTACCCACTTTCTTTCGTTAGAAATAGGTTCAAAGTCTCTTTAGGTAATGCCTTCACCTGTTGGCAGTCAGGCCTAGGTTGTAGAGTGGAAACTTTCGATTCATCGGTTTCTTCCTTGCAGAGTTTTGTTTCGAAGTTGGTCGATCGTGGTGTTTTTGGTGCTACCATGTTGGCTGTGATCGATTGCTGCCGCGATGGTGATGTTCTTCCTTCCTTTTCGATTTCAGGACGTCGAGGCTGGAGAAGCTAGTTAAAACTGCTACGGTGATCTTTCTCCCTTCTTGATGCTCTATGATGCTATGCTGCTGTGTGCATACTTTCTGTTAAGCATGGCATACCCTTTGTTAAAGCAGGGCCCAGTTATACCTTTGGAGCTGTTCTAATCTTCGTGCCAAATCAGCCCGGATTCTTTTGTTTAATTTTGGCGGACTTGATATTTCTCTGTCATATTTTGGCGGGCCCATTAAATGTTAACCTGTCTCGGATGTGTCGATCTTTTAAATTTGTTTTCTTGATGGAAATATTAGCTCTGGTATTTGCAGTGTCTGTCTGTGCTTGGGTTTTTCATGCAGGCTGGATAGACCATTGTTATTATGTATGGGCTGGAATGGTTTTCCAGATCAGGATGATGGTTAGCTATCTCTGGGTTAATTGTTGCTATGTTAATGTCTCCTGGGGAGAAGGGTTTTCGAGTATCCACAATTCTCCAGACAATTTGCTTTAGCTTCAATACCCCAGACAGCTTCAATACTCAAACTGGCTTCTTTGAAGGATAGTTCCTTTAGCTCTTAGCCCTGCCCACACAGACTCAATCTGCCTTGTAAAATCCCAAATTCGATTAAAGTTCGTAGTTTCATCCATGTGCACTTTAGGATCTCAAAATTTATGGTAGATCGTTCCAAATTAAATTTCCTTTCCAATGAGTCCAAACACTGCGGTGGGGGGGGGGGGGGTTCTCCCATGAACGTTGCAACCCTTCAGTCAGTTGAGCCCATGTAGGCTCTCTGCAAGAGCACTTCAGCTAGTCCCATTCCCCCACCCTTTCCCCGTAGCCCTGCAAATTTGTTTCTTTCAGGTACTTATCCAATTCCCTTTTGAAAGCCACGATTGAGTTGGCCTCCACTACCCTTTCAGGCAGTGAATTCCAGATCATAACCACTCGCTGCATAGAAGAGTTTTTCCTCATGTCGCCTTTGATTCTTTTGTCAATCTGTGTCCTGTGGGTCTCGGCCCTTTCCACCAATGGGAACAATCTCTACCTACTCTGTAAAGATCCATCATGATTTTGAACCTTCTCTGCTCTAAGGAGAACAACCACAGCTTCTCCAGTCTATCCACATAACTGAAGCCCCTCATCTCTGGAACCATTTTCGTAAATCTTTTCTTCACCCTCTCTAAGGCCTTCACATCCTTCCAGAATTGGACACAATACTCCAGTTGAGGCCGAACTAGAGTTTTATAAAGATTCATCAAAACTTCCTTGCCTTTGTATTCTTTGCCTCTATTTATGAAGCCCAGGATCCTGTATGCTTTTTTAACCACGTTCTCAACCTGCCCTTCCACCTTCAACGATTTGTACACATATACCCCCAGGTATCTCTGTTCATGCACCCACTTTAGAATTGTACCCTTTAGTTTATATTGCTTCTCCTCGTTCTTCCTACCAAAATGTATCACTTTACACATTTCTGTGTTATATTTCATTTGCCACGTGTCCGCCTGTTTCACCAGCCTGTCTATGTCTTCTTGAAGTCGATCACTATCCTCCTCACTGTTAATATACTTCCACGATTTGTGTCATCTGCACATTTTGAAATTATGTCCTGTACACCCAATTCATTAATATATATCAATGAAAGCAGTGGTCCGAGTACCAACTCCTGGGGAACACCACTGTACACCTTCCTGCTGTTTGAAAAGCAACTATTCACCACTGCTCTCTGTTTCCTGTCACTTAGCCAATTTTGTATCCACGCTGCCACTGTCCCTTTTATTCCCTGGGCTTCAATTTTGTTGACAAGCCTATTATGTGACATTTTGTTAAACGCCTTTTGGAAATCCATGTACACTACATCAACTGCATTGCCCTCATCAACCCTTTCTGTTACCTCATTAAAAAACTCGATCAAGTTAGATAAACACAATTTGCTTTTAACAAATCCGTCCTAGCTTTCCTTAATTAATCAACACTTGTTCAAGTGCCTGTTAATTTTGTCCCTGATTATCGTTTCTAAAAGCTTCCTCATTACTGAGGTTAAGCTGACTGGCTTGTAGTTGCTTGGTTTATCCTTACACCATTTTTTGAACAACATTTGCAATTCTCCAGCCCTCTGGCACCACTCCTGTATCTAAGGAGGATTGGGAGATTATGGCCAGTACCTCCGCGATTTTCACCTTAACTTCCCCAGTATCCTAGGATGCATCCCATCCGGTCCTAGTGACTTATCTACTTCAAGTACAACCAGCCTTTCTAATACCTGCTCTTTATCAACTCTTATCCCATCCAGTATCTCCACTATCTCCTCTTTCACTATGGGGCTGGAATTTGATCAACTTTTCTGCTGCGTTTTTTGGCGGTATTCCTATTTTTTGGTAGAAAACCACCCGGTGGGAGTTTCAATCAAGTGTACCGCTGGCGTGCAACACTGGAAAAAACGCTTCCGCCTGAGTTTGGTGGTAGCAGTGTTCTATAATTGAGGGAAAAAATCCACTCAAGAGAAAGCAGCCCTTTGATCGGCGGTAGGTATGAAACACTGCAAAAAAAGATAAGTGAAAGTTTTTGTTTAATTCTTTTGCAGTGATTCATTGGAAAAGGGTCCTGTGAATGATTTTTTATATCTTGTTTTTTTGAAAATTATTTTTTGTGTTTCCCCCCTCCCAAGGCCCAATTCATTGCCTCAGACTAAATTTGAGTAAATATAACTAAATTTCACCAGGATCGTGTTTTCTGCCGAGAATCCACATGGAACACTGATTTTTTCCGCCGGGTGGATTTTTTTCCATTTTTTGATTAATTTTCCACCGATCTTAATTGAATAATCATAACAGTTTTTTGGGTGGTAATCCAGTGGTGGCGGTTTTTGGTCAAAATCCAGCCCTGTGACTTTGGCAGCATCTTCTTGCTTGGTGAAGACAGATGCAAAGTAATCATTTAGTACCTCAGCCATACCCTCTGCCTCCATGCGTAGGTCTCCTTTTTGGTCTCTGATCGGCCCCACCCCTCCTCTTACTACCCATTTACTATTTATATGCCTATAGAAGACTTTTGAATTCCTTTTTATGTTAGCTGGGACTTTTATGTCAACTAGCTTTTATGCTAGCTAGAAAGGGAGTTAACGTTTCAGGTTGATGAAACAACCTGTGCTGCTGGTTCAATCTGTGCTGCATTAACTAGTGCAATAAATCATATAATCATAAATTTGCAGGTTAAGTGGCTTATTCCACAACAACAACAATTTACATTTATATAGCACCTTTAAAGTAGCAAAACGTCCTAAGGCGCTTCACAGAAGCGTTATCAAACAACATTTGACACCGGCCACATAAGGAGATATTATGTGAAGTCATCCCTGGCCTCCTGGGCAACAATGTGGTTGGGTGCTGATGCCCTCTGTTCTGTGCAGCATTAGTTGATTGCGGAAAAGGTTGGTGTTGTTGTTGGTGCTGCTGGTGTGCCGGGTGCTGCTGGTATTGGGGCTGATTGTGGTGGAAATCTGAGGACCAAGGTGAGATAATTTCAAAGGCACCGACCGATGCTGATATAATAAATGGCAGGTAAACTTGAGATGACAGAAGTGCCCTGTCAATGGTGATAGAGGTTGCTCCAATGAGGTGACACTGGATAGAGAGTTTTCTCCAAATATTTGCAACTTGCATAAAGTGCAATCTATCTTCCAAATGATATAAGCAACAGCTTCTGAGCTTGGAAAGTGAATAGCTGTGAGATGGAGTTTTTATAGCACGTTTGCAGCTGTCAAGCAATGATATGATTCCATGGCCTTTCAGCTCCTGCCCTGCTTACCTGACGTGATCCCCAGGCAGCGTGGACCCCGTGGGTGACCTGGTAAACTCTGAAGGTGAGCTGAAAATAGTTCTTAATCCTCTATTAACAAGGTCATAATTGCTTCCCCCGCCGCTGCATGTCGGGTTTGCTCAGTGCTGAAAGACCCGACATTCGTGAAATGTGGTCTCTACCCGCTGTCAAAAAAAAACTTTTTCCCTCCCGACTGCCACCAATCGTGCTCACTGACACCCGCAAAATTCACCCCAATGATTCCCACTCTCATTAAGGTGGTAATTTTGACTCTTGCCTTTGTTTGGATGGTTTAACTTATCACCAGCAGAAAATTAAACCAAGTGGTGCTAAAAAAGGAATGTGTAATGAATGTACATAGTTACTACTACAAACCTAGCTTAAGCAACTTTGCGCGAAATAGTCAGAAAATAGGATCCATGGTTTGTCTAGCAGCATTTGAAATTCGATTACGTGGTGAATATTGTGGCAGATCTAATTGTCATATATATGGTGTCAATTTATTTGGAAGTGGAAAGATCCAGTCGTGCAATGGAATAAATAATTAGCATATTCCCATGGAAACCTTTGGAGGGCAGCTGCAGCTCACTATCTATCTATTAGTGGAAGTGATATGGGTGAAATCATCCAATACTGGTGCTGGCTAAAGTTCACTAACTACTTGCTCACAGAGCATAAATAATTGTTAATGGCTCAGCATGTTGAAATATGTTTTCAAAGACTGAAACATTACCCTCTATTCTCATGTTATTTAGCACTTAGATTCTTGTGCTACCTAGCACAAAATGGACAATGATTCATGACTTAAGGGTTGTGATGACCCTTGTTCTTAATCATGTATAAACATAAACCTTTCTGGACTCTGTTTAACTTTGTTTGTCCTCCCAGATCTTCCCACAAGTCTAAAAGAACAATCGGTGCTATCGGTCTATCTTACCTGGGGTGAGAGGTTCTTCTTCTTAGGCAGTCTCTCGGAGTCGAGGATGTCTTGCTTCCACACTAATATGAGTTCTAACGTGGCTTATGAGTCCAATGTCGGATCTACAGTCTCTGTCACAGGTGGGGCAGGTGATGGTTGAAGGGACGGGTGGATGGGGTGCTTGGTTTGTCATACGCTCCTTCTGCTGTTTGTGCTTGACCACTGCATGCTCCCGACGAAAGTCTTTGATGACTTCCCGAATGCTTCTTCTCCACTTCAGCGGTCATGAGTCCATGGGTAGTGGGGAAAATGCTTGAAACTATCATTAAGGAAGAAATAGCGGGACATCTAGATAGGAATAGTGCAATCAAGCAGACGCAGCATGGATTCATGAAGGGGAAATCATGTGCAACTAATTTACTGGAATTCTTTGAGGATATAATGAGCATGATGGATAGAGGTGTACCGGTGGATGTGGTGTATTTAGATTTTCAAAAGGCATTCGACAAGGTGCCACACAAAAGGTTACTGCAGAAGATAAGGGTACACGAAGTCAGAGGAAATGTATTAGCATGGATAGAGAATTGGCTGGCGAACAGAAAGCAGAGAGTCGGGATAAATGGGTCCTTTTCGGGTTGGCAATCGGTGGTTAGTGGTGTGCCACAGGGATCAGTGCTGGGACCACAACTGTTTACAATATACATAGATGACCTGGAAGAGGGGACAGAGTGTAGTGTAACAAAATTTGCAGATGACACAAAGATTAATGGGAAAGCGGGTTGTGTAGAGGACACAGAGAGGCTGCAAAGAGACTTAGATAGGTTAAGTGAATGGGCTAAGGTTTGGCAGATGGAATACAATGTCGGAAAGTGTGAGGTCATCCACCTTGGGAAAAAAAACAGTAAAAGGGAATATTATTTGAATGGGGAGAAATTACAACATGCTGCGGTGCAGAGGGACCTGGGGGTCCTTGTGCATTAATCCCAAAAAGTTAGTTTGCAGGTGCAGCAAGTAATCAGGAAGGCGAATGGAATGTTGGCCTTCATTGTGAGAGGGATGGAGTACAAAAGCAGGGAGGTCCTGCTGCAACTGTATAGGGTATTGGTGAGGCCACACCTGGAGTACTGCGTGCAGTTTTGGTCACCTTACTTAAGGAAGGATATACTAGCTTTGGAAGGGGTACAGAGACGATTCACTAGGCTGATTCCGGAGATGAGGGGGTTACCTTATGATGATAGATTGAGTAGACTGGGTCTTTACTCGTTGGAGTACAGAAGGATGAGGAGGGATCTTATAGAAACATTTAAAATAATGAAAGGCATAGACAAGATAGAGGCAGAGAGGTTGTTTCCACTGGTCGGGGAGACTAGAACTAGGGGGCACAACCTCAAAATACGGGGGAGCCAATTTAAAACCGAGTTGAGAAGGAATTTCTTCTCCCAGAGGGTTGTGAATCTGTGGAATTCTCTGCCCAAGGAAGCAGTTGAGGCTAGCTCATTGAATGTATTCAAGTCACAGATAGATAGATTTTTAACCAATAAGGGAATTAAGGGTTACGGGGAGCAGGCGGGTAAGTGGAGCTGAGTCCACGACCAGATCAGCCATGATCTTGTTGAATGACGGAGCAGGCTCGAGGGGCTAGATGGCCTACTCCTGTTCCTAATTCTTATGTTCTTATGATTCCCAAGAGTTGGTGGGGATGTGCAAATGCAAGCGTCGTCTGCATACTGTAATTCACTGACAGAGTTTGGGATAACCTTGGTGCTCGAATTGAGGCTGCAGATTTTGAACAATTTCCCATTCATCCTGTAGATTAGCTTCACTCCAGCGGGGAGCTTGTTGGAGGGTAGATGAAGCACTGCAGTGAGAAAAATTGAGAAGAGCGTTGGTGCAATGACACAGCCTTGCTTGACCCCGGTCTGCACTTGTATTGGGTCTGTGGTGGATCTGTTGGGAAGGATCGCGGCTTGCAAGTCATCATGAAGCATGCGGAGGATGGTGGCAAATCTTTGAGGACAGTTGAATTTGAGGAGGACACTCCATAATCCCTTTCAGTTGACAGAGTCGAAGGCCTTTGTGAGGTCAAAGAAAGCCATGTACAGAGGTTGATGCTGCTCCCTACATTTTTCTTGGATTTGTCGTGCGGTGACGATCATGTCAATTGTGCCCCTTAGTGAGCGGAATCAGTATTGCGACTCTGAGTTGAGCTCTTTAACCATTGGGAGGAGACGATTGAGGAGGAATCTTGCAGTAATTTTCGCTGTGGCAGATAGCAGAGAGGCTCCTCTGTAATTACCGCAATCGGTTTTTTCACCTTTCTTGAAAATGGTCACAATTACGGTGTCTCTGAGATCCAACAGTATGCCCTCCTCCTTCCAGATGAGAGCAATGAGGTCATGGATTCACGCCACGAGTACTTCTCCACCATGCTTTAGTACTTCGGCGGGGATTCTATTTGCTCCTGAGACCTTGTTGTTTTTCAGCTGCCGGATGGCCTTTTCAACCTCATGTAGGGCTGGGATTGGGCCGAGATAGTGGCGGGTAGCATGCTGTGGGATGAAGTTAAGGACGCTCACGTCGAAGACAGAGTCTTGGTTAAGGAGATCTTCAAAGTGCTCCTTCCAGCGGGCACTGAATGCCTCCTTGTCCCTGATGAGAACCTCTCCATTCTTAGCCTTCAGTGACTAGGACCTTGAGTGCTTGGGCCGTAGGTGGTCTTGACTGCATTAAAAAAGCTGCAACTAGGTGAGAGGTTACTGTGGGCTTGTACTACTAACACTCCTCCACTAGCAGCATGGAAAGATATTGAGGGAGCTGCCAGTTTTTCTTTCCCCCGGAGTTGAAATGTCCTTCCAATGTAAAGTACCGAAAATGTAAAATGATTGAACTATTTGTTGTCTTCGCAGAAGAATATAAGAAACATAAGAAATAGGAGCAAGAGTAGGCCATTCGGCCTCTCGAGTCTGCTCCGCCATTTAATAAGATCATAGCTGATGAATCATGGAAGTGGCAAGGTCTTTGGACCAATTAACCCTCTGGATACAATTTTCATAATCTGGACTTTCTATAAATATTGCTCTATTTCATTGTACACTCGAAATAAAATAAAACATATTAAGAAATGAGAACTGGTTTTGGATTCAAATTCATAGGAGTTTATCTCCTAATCATTCTAGCAAAGAATGGATGAATTGTAGCAAATGGTCTATGAAACCATAACTGTTCAAAAGCAGTCAGTCTACCTTGACTTTCCTCTTTGAAGAAACATTGAATTAGCTAGTAGACTAGCAGATTCACTGGGAGTCCTCTGTTAATTAACATTGATTTGATCTCACTTCTGTGGGATCCTGGCAGTAACTGTCATAGCTTTAGTCTCAGAGCTTTTCCTAAATCATAGAATCATACTTCAGTACTTCGGCGGGGATTCTATTTGCTCCTGAGGCCTTGTTGTTTTTCAGCTGCCGGATGGCCTTTTCAACCTCATGTAGGGCTGGGATTGGGCCGAGATGGTGGCGGGTAGCATGCTGTGGGATGAAGTCAAGGACGCTCACGTCGAAGACAGAGTCTTGGTTAAGGAGATCTTCAAAGTGCTCCTTCCAGCGGGCCATTCGGCCCACCATACCTGTGACCACTCTTTGAAAGGGCTATCCAATTAGTCACCCCCCACCCCCCACCCGTTCTTTCCCTTTAGCCCTGCAATTTTTTCCTTTTCAAATATTAAACAAATCCCTTTTGAAAGTTATTATTGAATCTGCTTCCACCGCCTTATCATTCCAGATCATAACAACTCACTGCGTAAAAAAAGGTCTGATTGCCCCTCCAGTTCTTTTGCCAATTATCTTAAATCTGCGACCTTTGGTAACTAACCCTCCTGCAAGTGCAACAGTTTCTCCTATTTACTCTATCAAAACCCCCAGTATTTTGAACACCTCTATTAAATTTCCCCTTAACCTTCTCTGCTCAAGGAGAACAATCCCAGCTTCGCTGAGGTCCCTCCTCCTTGGTGCTATTCTAGTAAATCTCCTCTGCACCCTCTTTGAGGCCTTGACATCCTTCATAAAGTGCGGTGCCCAGAATTGAACACAATACTCCAGTTGAGGTTGAACCATTGTTATTATTAATGATCTTACAAATTCCCATGTAATTAAATTATAGCAAAAACTGTTGCCGTACATCATTGTGGTAGTATAGTCCAGAGAAATGAAATAGTAATCATATCAAGCATTGTTATGCTTAAACCTTTCTTCATGCTGGATCCCAGTGAAAATTATTTACAACAATTTAATGGAAATGTAATAAATAGTGTCAGCTGGTGTAGGACAAAGTATGCTGGAGCTCTGTTTCAATGGAAGTATTGCTGATTAAGGTTTATGATGGTGAAGAGCCATACACCAATAAAAAGCGAATCCACTCCAAAAAAAGGGAAAGAAAGCATTTTACAATGGATTTTACAGATTGCCCGTAGCTAATTTCTGAATAGGAAAAAAAAAACAATCATTTGATTTTTATGAAACAAGATAGATGTAGAAGGAGATTCCTTAAAACTTGGCTATAGACAGTAGATGGAAGACTAACAAGAAGTGCCCCACTCCATTGGATTTTTCTCCCTCTGTGTAATTTGGTTTGGTGAATATGTTGTACTCACGAAGATGAGGGATGTCACTGTTGGGGAATGAAGCAATTTTCAATTTCCACTCCGTTAAGCTTTCCCGGATCGAGACTATTGCAAGTTATAGGGAGAGTGAATCTTACATTATCAGGCCCCAATATTTATCGAGACGTGCATTTGTAGAGGGGGCAGTGGTGGGGGGAGCGGAGGAGGACTTATGGATGGGAAACCCGGAAGCATGGGTTTCCCCAAATGCCGTGCAATTTTAACTAATTTGAGGCAGGCTTCATTTGGGTTTGAAATATAAAATATTTTTACTTCCCACCCAACCCAAGCCCACCCATTTTTGGGGGTCAAAATTACTCCTGTAGAATCAGAACTGTACAGGACAGAAGGAGGCGTGTTATCCACTTAGCCCCAGTCATCTGCTCTTTCTCCATAACCTTTTAAACTTTGCCTTTTCACATATTTTTTATCCACTTCTCTTTTAAAAACTATAGATTCTGCTTCTACCATTGTTTGTTATAGAGCATCCCATGTCCTAAGAATGCTATGTGTAAAAGATAAATTCATCCTAAATGCTCCTGTCATTATTTTGGAGATGCTCTTACACTTATCCTCTCTCATTACCGACTTACCAATCAGTAGAAATCATCTTTTTTCTTCAGATTTATCTTATCAAAACCCATTGGACTTTGAACACCTCTATCACATCTCTTCTTCACTTCCTTCTAATGAAAATAGCCCCAGTTTCTCAACTCATAACTAAAGCTTCTCATCCTTGATGAAATAAGGAATGTCTTCTGCACTCTCTCTATAACCTTGACATCCTTCCTAAAGCAAGCCACCCAAAAGTGGACAGAATATTCTAACTGCAATGGTTTGTACAGGTTTAACATTACCCTTTTTGACTTCTGTATGCCAAAACCCTATTTATAAAACATAGGACGCCCATATGCAGTTCTTTTTTTCAAACTAGACCGTCGACTTTTAAAGATCTATGGCGGTCATTATAACAGAATTCACCCAACGGAAAACTGAACCTGTCCTGAAGTAAAATCGGCAGGTGTAAAACGGGCGACCAATCAATTCAGTCAGTCCTCCCTCCCCCCACCTGAATACAGTGGAAATGACCCCTGTGATTCTTCCTCCTACAAACTTATGGCTTTAAATAATCCAAACGTGGCATCAACTAATCACTACCTCCTGATTTATCTAGTATGCTCTTTTACTTTTTTCATCCTTCATGCTGTCCTCATTATGGGTCAGTAGCCTTGGTTCCTGAATTGCAACAAAATATAATAGTGTGTTGCTTGACATAGTCATGTAAGAATGCATAAGGACTTTTAGGGATTAACACCTCGTATGATATTTAACATAAGTATATCATCAGATTCCCCAGTGCTCATTGCATACTGCTGGGGGTGGGGGGGGCACAGAAATTGATGTAAAGCTCAACCAAAAGATGATTTTCCTATAAACTTCAAATGTAGATCATGAAATTCAATGAGCAGTTATAGAGGCGGGGAGGAGCTGAACAGTACTTTGCCACAGCACACTGATTCTTCAACGTACTGTGCTTATATAGAATTACAAGGTATTTATGGAACAGAAACAGGCCATTTGGCCCACCATGACCATGTTTATTCTCCACGCTAGCCTCCTCCCATTCTACTTCATCTCACCCAACAGCATATCTTTCTATTCCTTTCTCCCTCGAGTTTATCTAGCGAGTTCCACATTCTCACCACTCTCTGGGTGATGATGTTGCTCCTGAATTCCCTATTGGATTTAATAATAGAAACATAGAAACATAGAAACATAGAAAATAGGTGCAGGAGTAGGCCATTCGGCCCTTCTAGCCTGCACCGCCATTCAATGAGTTCATGGCTGAACATTCAACTTCAGTACCCCATTCCTGCTTTCTCGCCATACCCCTTGATCCCCCTAGCAGTAAGGACCTCATCTAACTCCTTTTTGAATATATTTAGTGAATTGGCCTCAACAACTTTCTGTGGTAGAGAATTCCACAGGTTCACCACTCTCTGGGTGAAGAAGTTCCTCCGCATCTCGGTCCTAAATGGCTTACCCCTTATCCTTAGACTGTGACCCCTGGTTCTGGACTTCCCCAACATTGGGAACATTCTTCCTGCATCTAACCTGTCTAACCCCGTCAGAATTTTATATGTTTCTATGAGGTCCCCTCTCATTCTTCTGAACTCCAGTGAATACAAGCCCAGTTGATCCAGTCTTTCTTGATAGGTCAGTCCCGCCATCCCGGGAATCAGTCTGGTGAACCTTCGCTGCACTCCCTCAATAGCAAGAATGTCCTTCCTCTTGCACTTATGATCCCTAGTTTTGGACTCTCCCACAAGTGGAAACATCTTCTCTATATCTATCTTATCAAACTCCTTCATAATTTTAAAGACCTCTATCAGGTCACCTCTCAGACTTCTCTTTTCTCAGAAAAGAGTCCCAGCCTGTTCAATCTTTCCTGATAGTTGTATCCTCTCAGTTCTGGTATCATCCTATCCATGATATGGAAAGGTAAGCTATAGATCCACCTCTACAATTCCCAACATGGTTTACTAAGCAGAGGCTCAGAGCGTCTCCACTGGAAGGAAGAAACGGTGAAGAACCACTTCAGAATCTCAGCTCGTGCCTCTTAAAAGCTGCATGAACAGCACCATTGGCATAAACCATTTGCCTGTATGCCCTCTTGCAAAGCGAGGGAGTAGGAGGTATTTGAAAAACATTTTTTAATTGAAATTTATTTTTAAGAAGAAGTAAAACATCCAAAGGTTTTGAGGCTTAAATCATGAAGTTTATTTTCACAAAACCTTTGTTTGAAGAATATTGATACAGTATGAATGACATTGCGGATTTATTATAAAGAACTGAAATAAAGTAATCTGGACAATCGTTAAATAAATACCTTGAAGTCACAGTGGAAGATATGGAAAAGAGGAATTGATAATTGAGTTATAAAGGCACATGCGAATTCTAACAGCTGCATTAACCGATAATGGTTTACAGTTGAGGTCAAACCATGGACCCTATTTTTTTATCATGTTTAGCGGCAGTGTAAACTGTATTTACTGGGAACACCACTACAAGCAAGGGTTTGTGCAAGCACTATTGAAAAGGTATTTGCGTAAACTTCAAGTACATTGCAGGTAATCAAATGCTCTGCAGTGTATTTCAATAAGTCACATGGACGTTACAAAGTACCCACCACCACCCATTTACCTCTTACTCACTTAAACATGGAGAGGTGGCAGCAAAATATATTTCAAACTTAGGAAAAGTATTCCTTGGAAATAAATTAAAAGTGTTGAATCCATTTCTATTGAGATTGAAACACAACAAAAAATGCAACAAAAGCAGATTAGAGGGGAGTTGAGGAGAAATGTCTTCACCTCTAGACTTGACTATTCCAACGCACTCCTGGCTGGTCTCCACATTCTACCCTACGTAAACTAGAGGTGATCCAAAACTCTGCTGCCCGTGTCCTAACTCGCAACTAATCCCACTCACCCAAGACCCCTGTGCTCACTGACCTAGTGAGGGTGCTGGGGATCTGGAACTCACTGCCTGAAAGGGTGATAGAGGCAGAAATCCTCACCACATTTAAAAAGTACTTGGATATGCACTTGAAGCGAAGTAACCAACAGGGCTACGGACCAAGAGCTGGAAAGTGGGATTAGGCTGGGTAGCTCTTTTTTGGCTGATACAGACACGATGGGCTGAATGGCCTCCTTCTGTGCCATTAATTTCTATGATTCTATGCTCATTGCAGCCAATCCTAATACAAAAGCAAAATACTGCGCATGCTGGAATCTGGAATAAAAACAGAAAATGCTGGAAATCTCAGCGGGTCAGACAGCATCTGTGGAGAGAAAGCAGAGTTAACGTTTTGGGTAGATGACCCTTCGTCAGAACTGGAGAGTGTTTGGAAAGAACAAATTCTTAACAAGCACTAAAGGGGAAGGGGAATAAAGAACAAAAGTGAAGGTCTGTGATAGGATGGAAGACAGGAGAGATTAGAGAGACAAAATTCAAATGTAATGCCAGGAGTTAGAAAAACATTAGTTGAGATTGGGTGTGAATGACGGGATAATGACCAGCTGCAATTAGACACAAGGAGAAAAAAAGAAACAGGTTCGGGGGGGGGCCAAAGATTGGCAGCGGCTACACTCTGAAATTGTTGAACTCGATGTTGAGTCCAGAAGGTTGTAAAGTGCCTAAACGAAAGATGAGGTGCTGTTCCTCAAGCTTGCGGTGAGCTTCATTGGAACAGTATCGGAGGCCTAGGACGGAGAGATTCAGAGTGGAAATGGAGTGGAGAATTAAAGTGACAGGCGACTGGAAGCTCAGGGTCACACTTTTGGACTGAACGGAGGTGCTCCGCAAAGCGGTCACCCAATTTACGCTTGATCTCCCCAATGTAGAGGAGACCACATCGTGAGCAGTGAAAACAGTTTACTAAATTGAAAGAAGTACAAGTAAATTACTGTTTCACCTGGAAGGAGTAATTGGGGCCCTGGATAGTGGGAAGGGAGGAGGTAAAAGGGCAGGTGTTGCATCTCCTGCGCTTGCACGGAAAGGTGCTGTGGGAAGGGGAAAGGGTACTGGGGAATGGAACAGGGTGTCGCGGAGGTAATGGTCCCTTCGGAATGTTGAGAGGGGAGGGGAGGGGAAGATGTGATAGGTGATGGGATCATGCTGGAGGTGGTGGAAATGGCGGAGGATGATCCGTTGAACGTAGAGGCTGGTGGGGTGAAAGGTGAGGACAAGGGGAACTCCGTCATGGTTCTGACAGGGAGGGGAAGGGGTGAGAGCAGAGGTGCTGGAGATAGAATGGACCCAGTCGAGGGCCATGTTAACCATTGTGGAGGGGAATCCTCTGTTGAGGAAATAGGAAGACATGTCAGAGGCACTAGTGTGGAAGGTGGTGTCATCAGAGCAGATGCGATGGAGATGGAGAAACTGGGAGAATGGAATGGAGTCCTTACAGGATGTGGGGTGGGAGGAAGTGTAGACCAGGTAGCTGTGGGAGTCAGTGGGCTTATAGTGGATACTGGTCGAAAGCCTATCCCCAGAGATGGAGACGGAGAAGTCGAGGAAGGGAAGGGAAGAGTCGGAGATAGACCATGTGAAGGTGAGGGAAGGGTGGACATTGGATGCAAAGTGAATGAAATTTTCAAATTCAGGGCGAGAACAGGAAATGGCACTGATACAGTCATCAATGTATCGGAAAAAGAGGTGAGGGAGGGGACCCGAGTAGGACTGGAAGAAAGAATGTTCCACATATCCCACGAAAAGGCAGGTTTGATTAGGGCAGGGAAAATGGAGTACGAGAAGAAGCTTGCAGGGAACATTAAGACGGATTGCAAAAGCTTCTATAGATATGTAAAGAGAAAAAGGTTAGTAAAGACAAATGTAGGTCCCCTGCAGTCAGAATCAAGGGAAGTCATAACGGGGAACAAAGAAATGGCGGACCAATTGAACAAGTACTTTGGTTCGGTATTCACTAAGGAGGACACAAACAACCTTCCGGATATAAAAGGGGTCAGAGGGTCTAGTAAGGAGGAGGAACTGAGGGAAATCCTTATTAGTCGGGAAATTGTGTTGGGAAAATTGATGGGATTGAAGGCCGATAAATCCCCAGGGCCTGATGGACTGCATCCCAGAGTACTTAAGGAGGTGGCCTTGGAAATAGCGGATGCATTGACAGTCATTTTCCAACATTCCATTGACTCTGGATCAGTTCCTATCGAGTGGAGGGTAGCCAATGTAACTCCACTTTTTAAAAAAGGAGGGAGAGAGAAAACAGGGAATTATAGACCGGTCAGCCTGACATCGGTAGTGGGTAAAATGATGGAATCAATTATTAAGGATGTCATAGCAGTGCATTTGGAAAGAGGTTGACATGATAGGTCTAAGTCAGCATGGATTTGTGAAAGGGAAATCATGCTTGACAATTCTTCTGGAATTTTTTGAGGATGTTTCCAGTAGAGTGGACAAGGGAGAACCAGTTGATGTGGTATATTTGGACTTTCAGAAGGCTTTCGACAAGGTCCCACACAAGAGATTAATGTGCAAAGTTAAAGCACATGGGATTGGGGGTAGTGTGCTGACATGGATTGAGAACTGGTTGTCAGACAGGAAGCAAAGAGTAGGAGTAAATGGGTACTTTTCAGAATGGCAGGCAGTGACTAGTGGGGTACCGCAAGGTTCTGTGCTGAGGCCCCAGCTGTTTACACTGTACATTAATGATTTAGACGAGGGAATTAAATGTAGTATCTCCAAATTTGCGGATCACACTAAGTTGGGCAGCAGTGTGAGCTGCGAGGAGGATGCTATGAGGCTGCAGAGCGACTTGGATAGGTTAGGTGAGTGGGCAAATGCATGACAGATGAAGTATAATGTGGATAAATGTGAGGTTATCCACTTTGGTGGTAAAAACAGAGAGACAGACTATTATCTGAATGGTGACAGATTAGGAAACGGGGAGGTGCAACGAGACCTGGGTGTCATGGTACATCAGTCATTGAAGGTTGGCATGCAGGTACAGCAGGCGGTTAAGAAAGCAAATGACATGTTGGCCTTCATAGCGAGGGGATTTGATTTCAGGGGCAGGGAGGTGTTGCTACAGTTGTACAAGGCCTTGGTGAGGCCACACCTGGAGTATTGTGTACAGTTTTGGTCTCCTAACCTGAGGAAGGACATTCTTGCTATTGAGGGAGTGCAGCGAAGGTTCACCAGACTGATTCCCGGGATGGTGGGACTGACCTATCAAGAAAGACTGGATCAACTGGGCTTGTATTCACTGGAGTTCAGAAGAGTGAGAGGGGACCTCATAGAAACGTTTAAAATTCTGATGGGTTTAGACAGTTTAGATGCAGGAAGAATGTTCCCAATGTCAGGGAAGTCCAGAACCAGGGGACACAGTCTAAGGATAAGGGGTAAGCCATTTAGGACCGAGATGAGGAGAAACTTCTTCACCCAGAGAGTGGTGAACCTGTGGAATTCTCTACCACAGAAAGTTGTTGAGGCCAATTTACTAAATATATTCAAAAAGGAGTTAGATGAAGTCCTTACTACTAGGGGGATCAAGGGGTATGGCGAGAAAGCAGGAATGGGGTACTGAAGTTGCATGTTCAGCCATGAACTCATTGAATGGCGATGCAGGCTAGAAGGGCCGAATGGCCTACTCCTGCACCTATTTTCTATGTTTCTATAGGACCCTTGTGGGTTACCATAGCAACACCTTTAATTTGGAGGAAGTGAGTGGAGTTAAAGGAGAAGTTGTTCAATGTGAGAACAAATTCAACCAGGCGTGGGAGAGTGGTGGTGGATGGGGACTGGTTGGGCCTCTGCTCGAGAAAGAAGCGGAGCGCCCTCAGGTCATCCTGGTGGGAGATGGAAGTGTATAGTGATTGGATGCCCATTGTGAAAAGGAGACAGTTGGGGCCAGGAAACTGGAAACTGTTAAAATGATGGAGAGCATCAGAGGAGTCGCAGATGTAGGTGGGAAGAGAGTGGACAAGGGGAGAAAAAATAGAGTCAAGATTGGAAGAAATAAGTTCTGTGGGGCAAGAACAGGCTGAAATGATGGGTCTACCGGGCTAGTCCTGTTTGTGGATCTTGGATAGGAGGTAGAAGTGGGCTGTGCGGGGTTGGGGAACTATAAGGTTGGTGGCTGTAGAGGGAAGATCTCCAGAAGAGATGAGGTCAGTGATGGTCTGGGAAATTATGGCTTAATGTTCAGTAGTGGGGTCATGGTCCAGTGGGAGGTAGGAGGAGGTGTCAGAGAGTTGGTGATCAGCCTCTGCAAGGTAGAGGTCGGTTTGCCAAACAACAACAGTGCCACCCTTGGCAGCAGCTTTGATGACAAGGTTGGGGTTGGATCTGAGTGAGCGGAGTGCTGCAAGTTGAGAGGGAGGTAGGTTGGAGTGAGGGGAGCAGAGAAATTGAGATGGCTGATTTCCCATCGGCAGTTTGCAATGAATTGTGAATTAGCCAATCCTAATAAAGCTGCCGTTAGCCTTTGTCTACTGCTTCAAGCGACAGTATATAGTCAACATTGAGCAGGGGGCATCCACAAATACACTCCCCCCTCTCCCTGAGAGACGTAACTGTTGTGTATGCAGACTACAGATATACTCTCTGTGTAGTCACTGTATAGTTGCCTAAGATGGAGACTTGTTTACCTGATGTACTATCAGTAAGATTTACACCGTATATATACTATGCTGGCACCACTAGAGGGTGCAACTGGTGGAGACCGGGGTTTCCTGCCCCTGTGGCAGAGGCTGTCCACCAGAGGGCACTACGGTGGGAGACCTACGGATCACCTGCATAGGTGTGCAGGGCCCAGTATAAAAGGCTGCCCACCGTGCTTGTGCCTCACTCTGAAGTTTCGAATAAAGGACTAAGGTCACTTTAATTTGAGTACAACACATTGCCCCATGGACTCATTCTTAAGCGCATTTCAGATATAACAACTGGCGACGAGAATACGAACCTTCACACGATTATGGCTACCTTTGACACACTAAAAGACTTCGTAGAGAGTGATAATTGGAATGGCTTCATGGAAAGGTTTGAGCAATATTTCTTGGCAAATGACCTGGCAGGGGAAATGGAC
Organism: Pristiophorus japonicus; assembly: GCF_044704955.1. Taxonomy (NCBI): domain Eukaryota; kingdom Metazoa; phylum Chordata; class Chondrichthyes; family Pristiophoridae; genus Pristiophorus; species Pristiophorus japonicus. The sequence continues at coordinate 231,726,237 of NC_091977.1, read as the reverse complement.
ACATTGGCGGAGAAGCGCAAGGCTATACTGCTGACCAGTTGAGGGCCCGAGGTCGACCGCCTCATCAGGGACTTGCTTGCACCCATGAAGCCCAAGGATAAGACATATGATGAGCTGACTGAACTAATTCGCGACCAACTAAAACCAAAACAGAGCATCCTCATGGCCAGGCACAGATTCTACACTCACCACAGACCTGAGGGCCAGGAGATTGCAAAAAATGCTGCCAACCTCAGGAGACTTGCGGCATCGTGTGATTTTGGCACATACCTCAACGAAGCATTGCGAGACATCTTCGTTATGGGAATTGGCCACGAAGGCCTCCTTCATAAGCTATTATCTGCCGACACCACAGTCAACCTGCAGAAGGCCATCAGCATCAGTCAGGCGTTCATGATCTCGACCTGCAGCACCAAGCAAATTATTCATCCTGTGGACTCAAACCCGGCAAGTACTGCACAGAATGGTGCCTTTCACAGGCAAGACAGTAGAACGTGGCTCTGCCCAGGGCAGAGAGCCACAGACCTCAGGATTCCAGAACTCAGAGTCTGCCGAGGGGTGCTAATCGAGTAGCACCATGGCATAATGACATGGTGCACAAGTTACCTCTGTGGACAAGTCACCTGATGGTCCAACGCTACTTGGAAGAAGGTGGATGGGGAAGATCCAGTGGGAAGACCTCTTCACTCCAGCAATCGATGTCCCCCATGCTCAGGGGCAGAGCAAAATCTCACCTTCGCTTGGGCCAGGCACCAGAGAACAGACCAGCGCAGCACCTGAGGCACAGACCGTCCATCACGACTGCGTGGCAATGATCCAACCGGAACGACCTAAAACTACTTTCCTGGCTCCAGTGGCAGGACTCCTGGGGAGGAAGATCGAATTCATAGGCACTCTTCCAGCTTTTGTGGCAGAATCGCGGGAGAGAAGGATCGAGGCAGTCGACCTCGAGGACAGAGGCAAGATGGCGTCCCTGCTGCAGCGAGGTGCAACATGGCTGAAAAAAAAGATGGCCGCTGCCATATCACGAGGTGCAACGCTGAGGGACCAACACGTGGTGTCTAACAAAGGATTTGATTGGGGTAAAGCCAGCAGGGTTCTCTTAAAGGAAACCTGCAACCAACTGAACTTAAAGAGACATTGCATGCATGGCAATCAATGTAACGAACCGATTAAGATTGTGAACAAAATGTTGTTGCGAGATGTCGGTACCAGCTCTAATGTAAAGAACAAAATGTTGTTGCAAGATGTCGGGAATAGAGTGTCCACAAAAGTGACAAGCGAGCGAGTTCGGGAGGGTAAAGGCGCTGATCCTGATACCCTGTTCCAGGTCAATCCCACGCTGCAGGCACCCGATGGCACTATTCGCCACGGACCTGGAAACAAAAATGGTGCCAATACGCGCAGTCGGCCGCCGTTGTCCACCACCCGGGTAGAGACGCTGCAGGCCCCAGACCCATTCGCTACCTCGGCCATGTCCGGGAGCGAAAGGCCAGAACCAACGAGTTTCCCAAATGGGACCTGGAACAGCCAGGTTCCCCACACCGTTAGAGAGCAGGCAGAAGATTCTGCAGCTCTCAAAGGAGGACAGGGAGGCCACACACATCTGTGGCTCTGCCCACCACTAGACAATGACAAAGGGCCTGAGTCCTGGCTATGTGAGTGAACCAAGCCCACCCCGCTAGCAGGGGGCGCAGCACCGCTCTCAGATGACTAGGACCCCGTCCGGTTGCTCTGGAACCTGCATCCTCGCATACCTGTACTGCTACCTCAGTACTTACCATGACTGAACCATGAATGTAATCTACCCAATCCTGGTGGACGACCATAAAACGTAATAAATGTAAGTCACTGAACCAAGGTGTCATGATACAAACTGTAACTTCCTTTCTTTGTACTTGCACTGTGTCTGATCCTGTATGTTAATGTAACGGGTCTGCTGCATGATGTCGCTGTGGGAGAGGAATGGATGTATGTAGCCATGGACACACACATGGATCACACCCAGAATCCACTGGAACCTCCACTGCATCATCGAACCATCCAAACTGGTAACCACTACCCAATGTTGTGGCAAAAGGACTTGGGGGTTAACAGGGAGAGAGCCAAGCCAAAGCACAACCAAGGTGCAAGGGCTATTGGCACTTTAGTCTGGGGAGAGCTAAGCCAGAGCACATAGTGCAAAGGTAATCGGCACAAAGTATTTGGGGGAGAGTGATGTTATATATGCAGACTATAGATATACTCTCTGTGTAGTCACTGTATAGTTGCATAAGATGGAGACTTGTTACCTGATGTACTATCAATAAGGTTTACACTGTGTATATACTATGCTGGCACCAATAGAGGGTGCAGCTGGTGGAGACCCAGGATTCCTGCCCCTGTGGCAGAGACTGTCCACCAGAGGGCACTGCGATGGGAGACCTGAGGGTCACTTGCACAGGTGTGCAGAGCCCAGTATAAAAGGCTGCCCACCATGCTTGTGCCTCTGGAGTTACGAATAAAGGACCAAGGTCACTACAGTTTGAGTACAACACATTGCCTCATGGAGTCATTCATAAGTGCATTACAGACATAACATTAACTATGCGACCCCCCTCCTGCCCTCCCACCACCCCATAGTCAAGGACTAAATGGCCAGGTGGTTCTGCAGTCACTGTTCCGAGCGGTAGATTTATTTTACAGTTAAGGATGCATTTACAATGCAGCTGAGACTGCTCTGAGAGTGATAGCTGTAATTCGGGTGCCAGCCAGGCAACGCCCTACTTACATTGCCTAGCTCCTGCCTGGCTGAAATTGTTCTGTTTAGGAGACACGCACAGAGTTTCCTCTCAACCATTAGAAACGTAATTGCTAAAAGAGTATAGAGGAGAGAGTCCTCACTCTTTTCAACATTTAAATTGAGGTAAGATATGTTTACAAAGAGTCTAGGAGGTGCAACAGTCTGAGCACTCCTTGACCCAGAATTACTAGCACACTGGATTTACACGCTATGCTGTGTCAAACACCAGCGGTGCAAGACTACCCACTTCTGCGAGTCTCACTCTGCTTCGATCCAGAGTCAAGTCATGCACGACATACACAAGGTATCACAATTTTGTGGGACAGGCTGGATGGACCAAAGCATCTTTTCCTGTCCGCCACTGTTCATATGTTCATTTGTATATTCGTATACCCTGATTCCTGACTTACACTGCCAGTTCAGTTCAGCAGAAGTCACTTTGCAATAACACTATACTTGCAGTATAAGTGTATCCTAAATCTCCCAATTGAAGATTGTTTTTTTTACAAAGTGTCTATTGACACCACTCTGTCAACCAATGAGTTGGAGGTGGGGCCGGACTTACAGCAAACAGTCTATTTTGCAGCACACAAGGTGTATTTACGGAATCTGCAGCAAATAGAACTCGTGACCGAAACTGCAGCAACTCTTCTGATAATGGCAGGCTGATTTCTCCCAGCAAAGTGCAGTGAGTGGAGGATAGTTATAGAATACAAATTCTGTGCGTAAAGCCAATCCCAGTCCCTTACAGCAGTGCGGTCACCAGGCGTGATAGACGGGGGAAATTACCCAGTCGCCCCCATTCTGATCAGGAATAGTGGGTCACTACTTGCAAGTATTTTTTATATGTATAAAACACATAGCAGATACTCAGGAAAACTAAACAAAACCCTGAAAATAAATATAATGTTCATGACCCCACTCAGGTGACTTAAGGTCACAGGACTTAAACATTCACTCCCTCCACCACTGGCGTACTGTGGCTGCAGTGTGTACCATCTACAAGATACACTGCTGCTACTTGTCACGGCTTCTTCAACAGCTCCTCCCAAACCCACGACCTCTACCACCGAGGAGGACAAGGGCAGCAGGCGCATGGGAGCAACATCACCTGCAAGTTCCCCTTCAAGCCACATGCCATCCTGACTTGGAAATATATCAGCCGTTCCTTCATCGTTGCTGGGTCAAAATCCTAGAACTCCCTCCCTAACCGCACTGTAGGAGTACCTTCACTACAAGGACTGCAGTGCTTCAAGAAGGTGGATCACCACCACCTTCTCAAAGATAATTAGGGATGGGCAATAAATGCTGGCCTTGCCGGCGGTGCTCACATCCTGTGAGTGAATAAACAAAAATACATTATAGCAAAAGCTTGTGAGTGAGACAAAATGATACCCTAAAGTAATTGCCACCAGAAAGCAGCGGATGTATGGTGGGAAATGCCAGTTGAATATGGCATAGTGCATCATTGTACCACATCACAATAAAAGATGTAAAGTAGCCTGAAGCATTCAAAAACTCGGCAATGTGCCCTAAAATAAGTTTAAAATAGAGCCTCACACTCTCGCTCACAAATGCAGATGCCCAACGGCACAGGAATCTGTCCAAAGAGACACCGACTGCACCAATAATGTGATTACCATGCTGCAATGAGTGTTACAAGTCCATCACTTAATTAATTACCAACTTAATTTGCGGACCTCGTTCCGTACAGAAGTTGATGTCTGGAGTTAGGACGCTTCCAGCACTACCCGAGTTCACTTGGAACAGCGCCATCTCTGGAGGATGTTCCGGCATGTACCCAAATATGTTGCTCTATAACAGTCTGTGGGATTTTGGTGCAAGAAGGGCTTTCATGCTAATTGTACCGCACAGCCGCAACACAAACAAGCACAACTATTCATGGGTGGAATCAATGGGAGCTGTTGAGTTATGTGGGGCTTTTTATGCCTTTTTCCAAGTCTCAGCTCTCCTTTATGCTGACAACACTTCATTGTTAAGTGAACGACAGGCAATTGCCATGTTTTTTTTCATTTTGCTTGAACACAGTGCTGCTGTACAGAAGGTAAAGTTTAAGTGTCGTGTGTTGCATGCGCAAAGGCCCATTCATTCCTTTTAAAGCAGACTGGCTTTTGACAAAGAGGTTCGCTTTTGTCATCCGCGTTGGGCCTCATGTGACATATGACTCAGTACAACTGGAATATGAAAATCACAAGTGGATCTGAAGGGGCTGCTTCTGCTGCCAATGACCAGCAAAAGAAAGTGAAGAAGAAAAAAACCCAGCAGTGGTTCAGCCTCAAAACAGGCGCCTCAGAACAAATTCCTATTCAGTTACACTCGCCTTGAGTAAATTGGCCACAGTATTAGCTTCAGGACAATTAGGTCTGGTTGAAATGTTCAACAGTACCTCGACGATATCTGCAGAGTTTCTGTGAGTCTCTGGACAACATCACTGGTAATCGTTATACATGCAGTCGGGATTTCTTCATCTGTTTTTTTGGGGGGGAGTTCACGACATTGGCAAACTGTCTTATTCTTTGTGTCATTTTTAAGCTAGTTTTTAAGCTAGTTTATCCAACACTCTCGTTTACCCAGTAAAACAAAAATTTCAATAGCGTGAATCATCTACCCCCTGCTCTGCAGTTACTTACAGTTATGGATTGGGCCTTCCCTTTTTTCACTGTTGATTGACCCAAGTTTTCTACAGATATCTAGTTGGAATCCACCTACATAGTTACACATTTACTGCAGTACTTATTTCTCAATATTAAAAAAATACCAACAGAGCATGATTTAAAAACATCTGTAGTTAATGATGACAACATTTCTGTTTTGTTATAAAGTCTGTCTTGGTAACAGAATCTTAGAATCAGACGACACAGAAGGAGGCCATTCAGCCCATTGTGCCTGTGCCGGCTCTTTGAAAGAGCTATCTGATTAGTCCCACTCCCCCTGCCCTTTCTCCGTAGCTCTGCAAATTTTTACTTTTCAAGATTATAGCCAATTCCCTTTTGAAAGTTACTACTGAATCTGCTTCCATCACCCTTTCAGGCAGTGCAATCCAGATCGTAACAACACGCTGCATAAAAAAAGTTCGCCTCATTTTCCCCCGTGGCTTTTTTTAACCAAATATCTTAAATCTGCGTCCTGTGGTTACCGACCCTCCTGCAAGTGAGAACAGTTTCTCTTTAATGACTCTATCAAAATCCCTCATAATATGTCATCATATATAACTAAAAAAAAATCATATTATAATTCACAAACGGGTTCATGAATAAAGAACTGATATCTTTAAAATGCTACTTGATCTTGGGTGTCTCGATCTATAGAGCATAGGACCCAAGTTTGTGAAATAGAGATCTACAGGCCAGTGCAAGTGTTGGTCTCTGTGTGTTCTGATGGCATAGTGTGTGACCTCAAGACTCTCTGCATCAGCTGTCCTTGGCAACCATGCTCAGGCTGCTAGGCCAGTCAGCAGAATGCTCGCCACTCTTACGAGCATGCCAATACGTTGATCTAGACAGAGTTACAGGGGCTGGAGGAGGATCACACTGGAACTGCGGCCGTCGTTCTCTCATGCATGCGTTCCAGAATGCGATGGATGCTTGCGAAGCTCGGCCTGTCAGACGGCATGTTACTCCAGCAGAGGCGCATCAAATTGTACAGCTCTGGCGGGCAGTTCTCAGGGCAAGAGAGGATGTTCCCGTCTCGGACATAGTAGATCACTTCCTCATGGGCCATGCCGTAATATGGCTGCATGCCGGAGGAGAAAATTTCCCAAAGGACCACGCCATAGGCCCAGACATCAGATTCGGTCGTGTAACGGTTGAAAAATATAGATTCGGGCGGCATCCACCTGATTGGGATAGCGTCGTTCTCATTAGCTTTGTAGTAATCTGCCGAGTAGATATTTCTGGAGAGTCCGAAGTCAGCAATTTTAACCACCAGGTTTTCACTGACCAAACAGTTTCGCGTGGCCAGGTCCCGATGGACGAACTTGCGCTCGGACAGGTAGGTCATGCCCGCTGATATCTGCTTCGCGATGTTGAGCTGGTCGATGCAACTGAGGGGCAACAGGTCTGTGCCTGAGCCAACGCTGCGCTGCGCAAAGCTGGCCTGGCTCAAGGTGCGGACGTTGATGGACGACCGCCTGCGTAAGTATTCGTTCAGGTCTCCGTAGGCCATGTACTCGAAGAGAAGGCACATTGGCTTTCCAACGGCACACACTCCTGTTGAGAAAGAAAAGAAAAAGCCTCTCAAATATAGCAAGTGCAGTCTCTACATAAACTTCAGCTCATCCGAAACTTTGCTGCCCGTATCCTAACTCGCACAAGACCTGTTCACCCATCACCCCTGTGCTCGCTGACCTACATTGGCTCCTGATCCAATTGAATTTTCAATCTTATTTTGAAATCCTCCCATGGCCTCGTTCCTCCCTATCTCTGTCACATCCTCCAACCTTACAAGCCTCTGAGATATGTGTGTTCCTCCACTTCTAGCCTCTTGAGCATCCCCTATTTTAATCGCTCCAACATTGCCAACCATGCCATCAGCTCACTCGGTCCCAAGCTCTGGACTTCCATCCCTAAACCACTCTCCCCTCCTTTAAGTTTCTCTTTAAAGCCTACCTCTTTGACCAAACTTTTGACCTAATATCTCCTTATATGGCTCGGTGTCTAGGGTGCAGACAAGGGTGGCGGCTACTGTGGTTTGGCCAACTGATCTCTACCTTGCAGAAGCTGAATGGCAACTCTCTGACACCTCCGCCTACCTCTCCCTGAACCATGACCCCACGACCGAACCATCAGGATGTTTCCCTGGCTGCAGAGTCTAGAACCAGGGATCACAGTCTCAGAATAAAAGGCCGGCCATTTAGGACTGAGATGAGGAGAAATTTCTTCGCTCAGAGGATGGTGAATCTTTGGAATTCAGAGGGCTGTGCAAGCTCAGTCGTTGAGTATATTCAAGACAGAGATCGATAGGTATTTGAATATTAAGGGTATCAAGGGATATGGGGATAGTGTATCAAAGTAGAGTTGAGCTAGAAGATAAGCCATGATCTTATTGAATGGCGGCGCAGGCTGGAGGGACCGAATGGCATATTCCTGCTCCTAATTCTCATGTCCAAGACTGTCACTGATCTCATCTCCTCTGGAGATCTTCCCTCCATGGCCTCCAACTTCATAGTTCCCCAACCTCGCACAGCTTGTTTCTAACTCCTTTCCAAGATACACAAACAGCACTGCCCCAGTAGACCCATTGTTTCAGCCTGTTCTTGCCCCACTGAACTTATCTCTTCCTATCTCAACTCTATTTTTTCTCCCTTTGTCCACTCTCTTCCCACCTACATCCACGACTCCTCCGACGCCCTCTGTCACTTTAACAGTTGCCAGTTTCCTGGCTCCAACTGTCGCCTTTTCACCATGGACGTCCAATCCCTCTACACTTCCATCTCCCACCGAGATAGTCTGAGGGCGCTCCGCTTCTTCCTCGAGCAAAGACCCAACCAGTTCCCATCCACCACCACCCTCCTCTGCCTGGCTGAACTTATTCTCACATTGAACAACTTCTCCTTTAACTCCACTCACTTCCTCCAAATCAATGGTGTTGTTATGTGAACACGCATGAGCCCTAGCTATGCCTGCCTTTTAGTGGGATATGTGGAACATTCTTTGTTCCAGTCCTACTCAGGTCCCCTCCCTCACCTCTTTTTCCAGTACATTGATGACTGTATCGGAGCCATTTCCTGTGCTAGCCATGAACTAGAAAATGTCATTCACTTTGCTTCCAATTTCCAACCTTCCTTCACCTTCACATGTTCCATTTCTGACACTTCCCTTCCCTTCCTCGACAGCTCCGTCTCCATTTCTGGGAATAGGCTATTGATAAGCATTCACTATAAGCCCACTGATTCTCACAGCTACCTGGACTATACTTCCTCACACCCCACTTCCTGAAAGAACTCTATTCCATTCTCCCAGTTTTTCTGTCTCCGTTGCATCTGCTCTGACGATGCCATCTTCCACAATAGTGCCTCTGACATGTCTTCCTTTTTCATCAACAGAGGATTCCCCTCTACCGTGGTTGTAATGGACCTCAACTGTGTCCATTCTATATCCCGCACTCTGCTCTCACCCCTTCCCCTCCCTCTCAGAACCACAATGGATTTCCCCTTGTCCTCACCTTTCACCCCACCAGCCTCCACATTCAACGGATCATCCTCCCCCATTTCCACCACCTCCAGCGTGATCCCACCACCAAATACATCTTCCCCTCCCCTCCCCTCTCAGCATTCCGAAGGAACCGTTACCTCCGCGACACCCTGGTCCACTCCTCAATCACACCGAACACCCCCTCCCCTTCCCACGGCACCTTCCCTTGCAAGCACAGGAGATGCAACACCTTCCCTTTTACCTCCTCCCTTCCCACTGTCCAGGGCCCCAAACACTCCTTCCAGGTGAAACAGTGATTTACTTGTACTTCTTGCAACTTAGTATACTGTATTCACTGCTTACGATGTGGTCTCCTCTACTTTGGGAGACCAAACGCAGCTTGCGTGACCACTTTGTGGAACACCTCCATTTAGTCCGTAAGCATGACCCCAGGCTTCCAGTGGCCTGTCACTTTAATTCTCCGCTCCACTCTCACTCTGACCTCTCTGTCCTTGGCCTCTTACACTGTTCCAATGAAGCTCAATGTAAGTTCGAGGAACAGTACCTTATCTTTCGATTAGGTATTTTACAACCTTCTGGACTCAACATTGAGTTTAACAATTTCAGACCATAACCTCTGCCACTATGCATATTTTTTTTCCCACAGCAGCTGTTGATGATTCTGCCATTGTCATTTACACCCTATCTAGACTCATCTTTTGTTTCTTAACTTGTCCCATTACTGTCCCTTTTGCCTTGCACCATCATCCCTTTGTCATGTAATCTCTCCTGCCTTCCACCCCATCACAGACCTTTCCTTTTGTTCTTTCCTCCCCTCCCCCTTTCCCCACCCCTACACTTGCTTAAAAATCTGTTACATCTCTAACTTTTTCAAAGTTCAACCTGAAACATTAACTCCGTTTCTCGCTCCACAGATGCTGCCTGACCTGCTGAGTATTTCCATCATTTTCTGTTTTATTTCAGATTTCCAGCATCCGCAGTATTTTACTTATTTTGAAGTGCGGTAGCCATTGCTGTAATGTAAGAAATGCAGCAGCCAATTTGCACACAGCAATTAAATAAATGACCAAGTCATTTAGTTTAGTGGTGTTGGTTGAAGTTAAACATTAGCCCAGGACACCTCCCCTGCTCTTCTTTGAAATAGTGCCATGGGATTTTTTGCATCAATCCAAGAGAGCAGACGTGGCCTCAGTTTAATATCTCATCCGAAAGACGGCACATGCGACCATGCAGCACTCCCTCAGTACTACACTGGGAGCCTTGGCCTGGATTACGTGCTCAAGTCTCTGGAGTGGGACTTGAGCCCACAGCCTCCTGACTCAGAGTCGAGAGAGTGCTACACACTGAGCCACAGCTGACACCATGTATTGATGCTAATATAACATTTAAACATTCATCTCAACAGGCGATTCAACAATTTTCACCTCATAAATTGAAAGGAGGCGACTCACAGTGTTGGTCTCAGAGGAAATTATCTTTGCTGGACTGTAAATGGGGCCTCGGAGTCTGAGCCCAGTGCAACTTCATGGAAAAATGAAGGTAAACAGCTTGGTATTGTTTGCTTTCGTTACAAATATTTATGGCTTGCTGATAAGAAAAACCATCAGCCGTTAAAGAAAATGGAAGGCACTGTTCTTTTCAAAGGCCTCCCTCAGTTTCCTGGATGTAAAGTAATGTGATTGTATTTAGTTGTGTGTGTAGCCAAGGGATTATCTCTGCCGATTGCCAGACAAATCACCATGTGTTGTTTCAACATTGCTTGGCAGCGAGTCATTGTCACCAGTGGAACAGGACAGAAACCTTGGAAACAAATGGTCTATTTTCAGATTAAGGCCAACACACAGCTCTAATCTCCTCTAGTCGCACATACTTCACAATTTAAAGCTATTTGGGGCCTGCTTTCTTTTGCTCCATTACCTCCCCTCCTTTCCTGAGGGGCTGACTAGGGTTGCCAACCCCTCCAGGATTGTCCTGGAGTCTCCAGTAATCGAAGAATTAATCTCTTTGAGCAACCAGCAACGCTGGAGAAAAATCATAGGGTCTTGAAAAAAGTGATTGCGTTTTTTTTCATATTCTTTGAACATTTAGTTACAAAAATATCGGGGATGGGAAAAAAGCCGTTTGACTGACAGGCAAGAATCATATAATTGGATAATGGGGAGCCTTTTTGCTTTCTAATTGACCGTGGGAAGGCGGGGCACTGCGAGGGTGGACATGCAGGCACCTGATGGTGGGAGGCGGGGTGGGGGGGGGAGTTGGAGGCATGTGGTCATGTGATGAAATCTCCAGTAATATGTTCAGTCAGAGTTGGCAACCCCGAGGGCTGATTCTAGCCCAGGTACAGTTCCACAGGCCTCAGTCTCACCTCACTCAGGAGGTGGGTCTGACAATGGATTACTTGGATTGATGTTCTGATTGATTAAGGAAAGCTTTTGGAAGGAGTGAGGCACTTTACCTTTCAATTATGGCTGACTGAGAACATGTGAGAGCGCGAGAGACTGGCGCACTGGAGCTGACATCTGAAAAGTATTCCTGTCGTTCATCCCTTCATCTGGCAATTGCTCCGCAAATGTGTTTTTTTTAAATCTCTGGAAATGTCATGACTATTCTAACTGAAATAAAACCGTCCTTGGTTTAAAAGATCTGCTTTGGGGCTGATTAATACAGAGGTTTAAATTCCAGAATATGAGGACCTATGTTAATCCAGCCGAGGGGAAGATAAAATGAAACTGTCCTAACGTATGGCCTATTAAAGCTGAACCTTTTATGGTCAATCCTCACAATGGGACGGCTGTGTGTGTTTATCTCCAGATACCTATTATAATTGGCAAAAGAACCAGAGGGGAGATGAGGAGTACTTGTTTTTTTTAAGCAGCGAGTTGTTATGATTTGGATAGTGCTGCCTGAAAGAACGGTGGAAGCAGATTCAATAGTAACTTTCAAAAGGGAATTGGAGAAATAGTTGAAAAGGAGAAAAAATTATTTGCAAGGCTATGGCGAAAAGAGCAGGGGGAGTGGGACTAATTGGACAGTTCTTTCAAAGAGCCGACACTGACACGATGGGCCGAATGGCCTCCTTCTGTGCTGTATGATTCTATGATAATCTAGCTGAGGAAAAGATGACATGAGAATGTCCAGAAATGGAGCCTTTCAAAACTATGCATTTTCTGGCCATCCCTTGTAATGGCAGCATTATAATCCTTGTGAAAGGCACCATTAGCTTTACTTCTTTTCTGTAGGAAACACAAGGCCCTGTCAGTAAATGTATCACGTACTATGCTACTGAAACATACACGCCATTTAGGTCCCAGTTTGACTCCCATTATCAGTTAGCTGATCTCAAGCAGCCTACATCTGGATGTTCCACAATTGGTTTCAGTGGGCTGGATTTTACAAACCTTGGCGGGTCCATGGTGGGTGACATCAGTGGCATGTCCTGACCCCGCTGCTGTCTCTATTCTGGACTCCAAAATGAATTTCCCCTGATTGGGTTTGTCCGCCCCCCAGCGCGTTTCCCGGCCAATTAGAGGAAGTGGGCCTGGTGACGTCATTTGATGACACGTCACCAGCTGGCTTCCTAAAAAGGGACTATGTCCACATTGATTTTGACATTTCTGCTGACAATGTTCTACAGCAATGCAGTGCTGCAAACACCGACAAGCACTGCACAAAGGTACAGAGCTGCACCCAGGCTCTCCCATCGCTCTCTCCAGATGCTTATGGAGGGAGTCACAGCACGTTGGGGCGTTCTCTTACCTTCCCATGGGTGGAAGAGACCTCCTTAGGAGATCAAACGCAGCCTGGTTGCACATTGCAGAGGAGGGCACAAGCAGGGATGTGGTCAGGAGGACCAGCGTGCATTGTCACAAACATTTCAATGATCTCAGTAGATCACGAAACATTAGTATAAAGCCACACTCAAACTCATCCTGCTGTGCCATTCATCACATCACCATCACTCTGCCATTCCTACCCTACTCCTGCACATCTTTACTCATCCCAACTAATAACACACAAGGGTAGTAGGCACTTGGGTGTTTTATGCAATATTCAGGAAAAGTTTCTGTTAATGTGGTGTCAAACATTGAAACCTTTATTTTCAACACTTTGCGTTATTAGACAGATATGTGTGCACCTTCGGAAGTGGCTTAATGAGTGAATGGTGTGATATAACTGTACCCCCGCAATGGTGATGAGCGTGAAAGAAATGGCTTGAGCATTGTAGGGATGTTTTATGGTGTTGGTGTGGGGTGGTGCCAACCTGGCAGCCAGGGTGTACAGCATCAAGTGAAGTAAATCTGGTCATGGTGAGGCCATCCCTGGCCTCCCTGGCAGCTATGTGTTCGGGTGCTGATGCCCCGTGTCCTGTTCAGCATCAGTTGATCGCGGAGAAGATTGGTGTTGTTGTTGATGCTGCTGGTGTGCCTGGTGATGCTGGTTTTGGGGCTGATCGTGATGGGATTCTGAGGACCAAGGTGAGAGAGTTTCAAGGGCACTCATGCTGATGGAATAGATGGCAGGTGAAGTAGAGATGACAGAAGTGATTTGACAATGGTGGGAGAGGTAATGAGGTCAGACTGGATGGAGACTTGTGTAAAGATGTGTAGCATCCTGAATCTGTAGTGGAAATGCAGTTTAGAGAAGCTAATGGCTAAGGGAACATTTCTCAATCGGCTGGGAGCTTTGACTTGACACTTGAAGCTGTCAACTCATCAGCTGATTCAATGGCCACTGACATCCCGCCTCAGCTTCACAGATGAGGTCTAGGCACAGCGGGAAACCGGTGGGCATTCTGCCAAGTTCAAAAAGCTGGGAAAAAACTATTAATAAGTGGCTGTAAACAAGCCACTAATGATTTTAATTGGCTCCCCCACTGCTGTGTGTCGGGCCTGCTCAGTTTTGACAGACCCAACATTTGATAAAGACGCGTGGCGGCGGGTTGACAGCGGGGTCTCGACCCACTGGGGAAAAGAAAAACACTTTCCCAGTGACCACGCCTACTGACCCCCCGAAAAATCCAGCCCAGTGTCTCCAGACATGGAGGGGGAAATAAATCAGCTGGGGTTCCAATTCCTGAAGACCATTCAAACGAAAGAAAGACTAATTTATAAAGTACCTTTCATGACCGCAGGACATCCAAAGTGCTTTACATCCAATGAAGTACTTTTGAAGTGTAGTGTAGGAAATGAGGCAGCCAATTTGCGAACAGCAAGCTCCCATGAACAGCAATGTGGTAATGACCAGATCATCTGTTTTTATGATGTTGATTGAGGGATAAATATTGGGGATAATTCCCCTGCTCTTCTTTAAAATAGTGCCATAGAATCTTTTACATCCACCTTAGAGAGCAGATAGAGCCTCAGTTTAATGTTTCATCTGAAAGTGCAACACGCCACTGGAGTGTCAGCCTTGAGTTTTTTGCTCAAGTGTCTGGAGTGGAACTTGAATCCTCAAACATCTTGACTCAGAGGCAAGAGTGCTACCCACTGAGCCATGGCTGACACCAGTGCAGTGATCACGTGAGGACATGATTGGACTTCACTAGTTTAGCTTTGTTGCCCATCAATGTTGAATATTCTGCTGACTCTGAACATCTGAGCTCATGACCAGTGTCACTTTGGCAAGGCGCTCGAGAGTGCCTCTAGTTCCCCAACTTTATTTCTAATGCTTCATACATTTGTATATAAACAATGGAACTCTGACCCATTCATACTCAGTATCATCTCTCCTATTTTTCTTATTCTTTCCCATTCCTTAGCCTCTTTCCTAACTTCTCCATGGTAAGTCTCTTTCTGTATCCCCTGCAGTGTGTCAGCTGTGGCTCAGTGGGTAACACACTCACCTCTGAGGCAGAAGGTTGTGGTTTAAGTCCCACTCCAGGGACTTGAGCACATAAATCTAGGTTGACACTCCAGTGCAGTGCTGAGGCAGTGCTGCACTGTCGGAGATGCTGTCTTTTGGATGTGATGTTAAACCAAGGTCCCATCTGCCCTCTCAGGTGGATGTAAAAGATTCCATGGTAATATTTTGAAGTAGAGCAGGGGAGTTATCTCTGGTGTTCTCGCCAATATTTATTCCTCAATCAACATAACAAAAACAGATTATCTGGTCATTGCTGTTTGTGGGAGTTGGCTGCTGCATTTCTCACATTACAACAGTGACTACACTCTGAAAGTACTTCATTGGCTGTAAAGCGCTTTGAGACGTCCAGTGAATCCAAGTCTCTTTCTTTTATCACTTTTGACTGTTTTTCCCCTTCTTTATACTTATCCGTATAAGTAATATGCTGTAATATTTGCCCCTCTCCCTGCCCTACTACTTTGAATATTCTTTTACTGCCCTATTTACATTCTCTACCTGGACATTGGTAGATCTGCAAACAGCCTTTACAGGACTTCAATCCTGCTCTTCCCAATGCCCTTTCTACACTTAGTCTTCACCCAATTCCAGTTTAGGCCAAGCATCCTCTCTCACTCCTCTGTCTTCTCATTGTCTCATGCATGTGCAGTCAACTTCAATCCCCCCTGGACAGCAGAGTCAGTACAGTCAGCCAATTTAAACAGTGTTGGGCGTTGGTTAAACTCTCGGGGAACAAAAGAGCGAGAAAGTCTGTCTACTTTTCATCAAGCTTCACAATGATGTTATGTATAAGAGCCAGGAAGGTAGATTTTCCTATTTCCGTGTGTGGGTGTAAAGGGCCAGCAGGTTGGAGCACATAAATCACATGGGGATAATTGCACCCCTGATAGTTGTGAGCTGTGGCTCAGTGGGCAGCTCTCTTGCTTTCTGAGTCAAAAGATTCTGAGTTCAAGTCTCACTTGAGCATGTAATCTAGGCTGATATTTCAGTTCAGTACTGAGGGAGTGCTGAACTCTCAGAGGTGCCGTCTTTGGGATGAGATGTTAAATCAAGGCCCTGCCTGTTCTTTCAGGTGGGCATAAAAGCTGGCTGGCACAGGCATGATGGGCTCAATGTCCTCCTTCTGTGTTATACGATTGATGTTAATGGTTAATAATCCAATAATGAAGCTATTCCTACTATGTTTCAGTAGATTCATTATTGCGATTTTGATGTTTTTTTATTAGAGCGCGAACAGGGGAGGGGCTGAAAACAAACGAAACCTATTAGGCAGTGGAGACAGGAATTCTCCTGAAGCTGCTGGTAATTTAAAAGTTAAGAACTAGATTTTTATTTTCCACTTTTTGATCCTAAACATCCAATTTTAATACTCTTTACAAGCACTGGCGAGAATCTCCAGCCATTATCACAGTGTGGGATTTAAACTGTGCAGCATATGACTGAAGTAATTGGTATAATCTTGTAGGACAGTTATGATTCACTAAAACAAAGGTAGAAGCAGAAAGGTTTAAAATTACAACAAACTCAACTATAAACTACTGTTTGAGTTCAAATAATAAAGCATGTTGTGTCCTGGCCAATATTTATCCCTCAACCAACAGATTATCTGGTCATTTATCAACTTGCTGTTTGTGGGAGCTTGCTGTGCGCGAATTGGCTGCCGCGTTTCCCTACATTACACCAGTGACTACACTTCAAAAAAAGTACTTCATTGGCTGTAAAGCACTTTGGGGCATCCTGAGTTTGCGAAAAAGGTTATATAAATAGAAGTTCTTTCTTTTTATTTTATTTTTGTATATGTAGGCAGCCTATGACCCGAAACAGGGTTTCTCACTCGTTTACAGGCCCCCCTGAAGACGACATGAACCGGGATGTGGGCTGAGGTGCCCTTCCCCCCCTCTGATTTAAATCTATCAGCCACCTGTTTTTTCCAAGTGAGAAAGGGTGATGGGCAGTTGTAAGTGGTCCCCAGCATGTGTACGACAAGTAACTTTACAAAGGAATAAAGGTACTCGTTTTATGTTCATTCATCCTATCAGTCGATATTTAGGTTGTCATCCAGCCCTGCACCACATTTCAGATGTTGTGAGTAGCTGACTTCAGAATTTGCTGACGTGTCCCTGGTTGGGTTGCCAACTCTGGTTGGATGTTTTCTTGGAGATTTCATCACATGACTTCCCGTCTCCAACTGCCCCGCCCCCACACTCCCACCATTGGTTCACCCTCCAGGCACATTGCCTTCCCATGGCCAATTGGAAAATAAGAACATAAGAACATAAGAACTAGGAACAGAAGTAGGCCATCTAGCCCCTCGAGCCTGCTCCGCCATCCAATAAGATCATGGCTGATCTGGTCGTGGACTCAGCTCCACTAACCCGCCCTCTCCCCGTAACCCTTAATTCCCTTATTGGTTAAAAGTCTATCTATCTTTGACTTGAAAACATTCAATGAGCTAGCCTCAACTGCTTCCTTGGGCAGAGAATTCCACAGATTCATAACCCTCTGGGAGAAGAAATTCTTTCTCAACTCGGTTTTAAATTGGCTCCTCCGTATTTTGAGGCTGTGCCCCCTAGTTCTAATCTCCCCTACCAATGGAAACAACCTCTCTGCCTCTATCTTGTCTATCCCTTTCATGATTTTAAATGTTTCGATAAGATCACCCCTCATCCTTCTAAACTCCAACGAGTAAAGACCCAGTCTACTCAATCTATCATCATAAGGTAACATAGAAACATAGAACATAGAAAATAGGTGCAGGAGTAGGCCATTCGGCCCTTGTAGCCTGCACCGCCATTCAATGAGTTCATGGCTGCACATTCAACTTCAGTACCCCATTCCTGCTTTCTCGCCATACCCCTTGATCCCCCTAGTAGTAAGGACCTCATCTAACTCCTTTTTGAATATATTTAGTGAATTGGCCTCAACAACTTTCTGTGGTAGAGAATTCCACAGGTTCACCACTCTCTGGGTGAAGAAGTTCCTCTGCATCTCGGTCCTAAATGGCTTACCCTTATCCTTAGACTGTGACCTCTGGTTCTGGACTTCCCCAACATTGGGAACATTCTTCCTGCATCTAACCTGTCTAACCCCGTCAGAATTTTAAATGTTTCTATGAGGTCCCCTCTCATTCTTCTGAACTCCAGTGAATACAAGCCCAGTTGATCCAGTCTTTCTTGATAGGTCAGTCCCGCCATCCCGGGAATCAGTCTGGTGAACCTTCGCTGCACTCCCTCAATAGCAAGAATGTCCTTCCTCAGGTTAGGAGACCAAAACTGTACACAATACTCCAGGTGTGGCCTCACCAATGCCCTGTACAACTGTAGCAACACCTCCCTGCCCCTGTACTCAAATCCCCTTGCTATGAAGGCCAACATGCCATTTGCTTTCTTAACCGCCTGCTGCACCTGCATGACAACCTTCAATGACTGATGTACCATGACACCCAGGTCTCTTTGCACCTCCCCTTTTCCTAATCTGTCACCATTCAGATAATAGTCTGTCTCTCTGTTTTTACCACCAAAGTGGATAACCTCACATTTATCCACATTATACTTCATCTGCCATGCATTTGCTCACTCACCTAACCTATCCAAGTCGCTCTGCAGCCTCACAGCATCCTCCTCGCAGCTCACATTGCCACCCAACTTAGTGTCATCCGCAAATTTGGAGATACTACATTTAATCCCCTCATCTAAATCATTAATGTACAGTGTAAACAGCTGGGGCCCCAGCACAGAACCTTGCGGTACCCCACTAGTCACTGCCTGCCATTCTGAAAAGTACCCATTTACTCCTACTCTTTGCTTCCTGTCTGACAACCAGTTCTCAATCCATGTCAGTACACTACCCCCAATCCCATGTGCTCTAACTTTGCACATCAATCTCTTGTGTGGGACCTTGTCGAACGCCTTCTGAAAGTCCAAATATACCACATCAACTGGTTCTCCCTTATCCACTCTACTGGAAACATCCTCAAAAAATTCCAGAAGATTTGTCAAGCATGATTTCCCTTTCACAAATCCATGCTGACTTGGACCTATCATGTCACCTCTTTCCAAATGCTCTGCTATGACATCCTTAATAATTGATTCCATCATTTTACCCACTACCGATGTCAGGCTGACCGGTCTATAATTCCCTGTTTTCTCTCTCCCTCCTTTTTTAAAAAGTGGGGTTACATTGGCTACCCTCCACTCCATAGGAACTGATCCAGAGTCAATGCAATGTTGGAAAATGACTGTCAACGCATCCACTATTTCCAAGGCCACCTCCTTAAGTACTCTGGGATGCAGTCCATCAGGCCCTGGGGATTTATCGGCCTTCAATTCCATCAATTTCCCCAACACAATTTCCCGGCTAATAAGGATTTCCCTCAGTTCCTCCTCCTTACTAGACCCCCCGACCCCTTTTATAACCGGAAGGTTGTTCGTGTCCTCCTTCGTGAATACCGAACCAAAGTACTTGTTCAATTGGTCCGCCATTTCTTTGTTCCCCGTTATGACTTCCCCTGATTCTGACTGCAGGGGACCTACGTTTGTCTTTACTAACCTTTTTCTCTTTACATATCTATAGAAACTTTTGCAATCCGTCTTAATGTTCCCTGCAAGCTTCTTCTCATACGCCATTTTCCCTGCCCTAATCAAACCCTTTGTCCTCCTCTGCTGAGTTCTAAATTTCTCCCAGTCCCCAGGTTCGCTGCTATTTCTGGCCAATTTGTATGCCACTTCCTTGGCTTTAATACTATCCCTGATTTCCCTTGATAGCCACGGTTGAGCCACCTTCCCTTTTTTATTTTTATGCCAGACAGGAATGTACAATTGTTGTAGTTCATCCATGCGGTCTCTAAATGTCTGCCATTGCCCATCCACAGTCAACCCCTTAAGTATCATTCGCCAATCCATCCCAGCCAATTCACGCCTCATACCTTCAAAGTTAGCCTTCTTTAAGTTCTGGACCATGGTCTCTGAATTAACTGTTTCATTCTCCATCCCAATGCAGAATTCCACCATATTATGGTCACTCTTCCCCACAACGAGATTGCTAATTAATCCTCTCTCATTACATAACACCCAGTCCAAGATGGCCTCCCCCCTAGTTGGTTCCTCGACATATTGGTCTAAAAAACCATCCCTTATGCACTCCAGAAAATCCTCCTCCACCGTATTGCTTCCAGTTTGGTTAGCCCAATCTATGTGCATATTAAAGTCACCCATTATAACTGCTGCACCTTTATTGCACACACCCCTAATTTCCTGTTTGATGCCCTCCCCAACATCACTACTACTGTTTGGAGGTCTGTACACAACTCCCACTAACGTTTTTTGCCCTTTGGTGTTCTGCAGCTCTACCCATATAGATTCCACATCATCCAAGCTAATGTCCTTCCTAACTATTGCCTTAATCTCCTCCTTAACCAGCAATGCTACCCCACCTCCTTTTCCTTTTATTCTATCCTTCCTGAATGTTGAATACCCCTGGATGTTGAGTTCCCAGCCCTGATCACCCCCTCATTTCTGGAATCAGCCTAGTGAATCGTCTCTGTACCCCTTCCAAAGCTAGTATATCCTTCCTTAAGTAAGGTGACCAAAACTGCACGCAGTACTCCAGGTGCGGCCTCACCAATACCCTGTACAGTTGCAGCAGGACCTCCCTGCTTTTGTACTCCATCCCTCTCGCAATGAAGGCCAACATTCCATTCGCTTTCCTGATTACCTGCTGCACCTGCAAACTAACCTTTTGGGATTCATGCACAAGGACCCCCAGGTCCCTCTGCACCACAGCATGTTGTAATTTCTCCCCATTCAAATAATATTCCCTTTTACTGATTTTTTTTCCCAAGGTGGATGACCTCACACTTTCCGACATTGTATTCCATCTGCAAACCTTAACCCATTCGCTTAACCTATCCAAATCTCCTTGCAGTCTCTCTGAGTCCTCTACACAACCCGCTTTCCCACTAATCTGCAAATTTTGTTGCACTACACTTTGTCCCCTCTTCTAGGTCATCCATGTATATTGTAAACAGTTGTGGTCCCAGCACTGATTCCTGTGGCACACCACTAACCACTGATTTCCAACCGGAAAAGGACCCATTTATCCCGACTCTCTGCTTTCTGTTCGCCAGCCAATTCTCTATCCATGCTAATACATTTCCTCTGACTCCGCGTACCTTTATCTTCTGCAGTAACCTTTTGTGTGGCACCTTATCGAATGCCTTTTGGAAATCTAAATACACCACATCCATCGGTACACCTCTATCCACCATGCTCGTTATATCCTCAAAGAATTCCAGTAAGTTAGTTAAACATCATTTCCCTTTCATGAATCCATGCTGCGTCTGCTTGATTGCACTATTCCTATCTAGATGTCCCGCTATTTCTTCCTTAATGATAGTTT
The DNA here is from genome assembly GCF_044704955.1 of Pristiophorus japonicus. NCBI lineage: Eukaryota > Metazoa > Chordata > Chondrichthyes > Pristiophoridae > Pristiophorus > Pristiophorus japonicus. The sequence continues at coordinate 231,705,027 of NC_091977.1, read as the reverse complement.
CAAGCATTTTCCCCACTACAGATGTTAAACTAACCGGCCTATAGTTACCTGCCTTTTGCCTGCCCCCTTTTTTAAACAGAGGCGTTACATTAGCTGCTTTGCAATCCGCTGGTACCTCCCCAGAGTCCAGAGAATTTCCAGAGAAAGGGAACACACTCTTTTGTTACCCAATTGGATTAATCCTGACTGTTCGATGAAACAGCCTTTCCCTCCCCCATCTCCAATATTTTTCTCACCAATAAATGTTCAAAGAAAATGAAGAAAAAAAAACACAATTTGTTTAAAGCCCCTGTGATTTTTCTCCCGGGTGTTGCTCGCAACAGTGTCCTGGAGATTAATCTTCAATTCCTGGAGATTCGAAGGCAATCCTGGAGGGTTGGCAAGTGGCAACCCTAGTCCCAGGAGTGTCATCTTCAGTCACGTCATTGTTTCATGTGACCTACATTGTAGGGTCAGATTCACTGAACCCATCCCTTCCTGGCACTGCACACTGTGTCAAACCACTAGGGGTGAATGGTGGCTTTGTTTAATTCCAGCTGTCTTAGCCAAGCCTTTCAAAGCTGAACCTTATACAACTTTTCCCCATTTCGGTGCCAATTTAAGTTTCCTTATTTTGCAAGAACAAACTCAATGCATCCAGATTTGAACTAAATGAAGTGCCTTTTAGGTCCAGCTTAATTGAAAAGAAACAAAGAAGGAATAACTTGCATTTCTATAGCGCCTTTCATGACTCCAGGGCGTCCAAAAGCGCTTCACAATTTTTGATGTGTAGTCACTGTTGTAATGCAGGGAAATGCAGCAGCCAATTTGCGCACAGCAAGCTCCCACAAACAGCAACGCGATAATGACTGGACAATCCAATTTTAGTCATGTTGGATGAGGGATAAATATTGGCCCAGGACACCGGGGCGAGAACTCCCCTGCTCTTCTTTGAAATAGTAGCCGTGGCATCTTTTGCGTCCATCCAAGCGGATAGACGGGGAGCTGAGAAAATACTCAGAGATGGGGGAGGGGTTTACTTCCGCCCCTAAACCGAACTCGCAGAAGATCATTTAATGCACCAGTGCTGTGTGGAATAATGAAGCACTTCAGGCAACGTAAAAGCCTGTGAAACTTGACCTTTCCAATCTGTTATTTTGGCTTCTCAAGTGGATTTATTGGCCATACACACAATACTCATCACTAGCAAAGGCTTGGCCCTCACTCCTATTGCAAAAACATTCATTTTGCTGATGCTTTTCCCCTCTGTGTATTAACAGCAAAGGAACAACTTCTTTTGAAATGGCAACAGTTCAGACCCTGGCTTTGGCCCCCCTGTATATTCTGCAGATGAATGGAACAGCTGCTACTCCACATGGAATCTTCAGTTTCTCTTACAAATACTTTGAATACCTTTAGAAATTGATAAGGTACTTTTCGGGGCTGCTCTGGGCTGGGTTCCAAAGTACTAGGTCACAGGCTTTAGCACAATTAGCAGAACCAAATAACATTTATCCATTCGGCCTCCTTCTACTAACACCCTCTGCTGCTGAAACCTTGTTCATGCCTTTGTTAGTCTAGACTCAACTATTCCAATGCTCCCCTGGCCGGCCTCCCACCTTGCATCCTCCGTAAGCTTGAACTCATTAAAAATTCTGTTGCTCCTTTCCCAACTCTCGTTCATCCATCACCACTGCATTCATTGATCTACATTGGCTCCCAGTCCAGCAACACTTCGATTTTAAAATTCTTGGTTTCAAATCCCTCCATGGCTTTGCCCCTTCCCATCACTGTAATCTACGCCAGCCCTACAACCTCCCGAGATCTCTGCACCCCTCCAATTCTGGCCTCTTGCGCATCCCCAATTTTAATTGCCCACACCATTAGTGGCTGTGCCGTCAGCTGCCTAGGCCCTAAACTTTGGGATTCCCTCCCTAAACCTCTCTACGATCCTTAAAACCTACTTCTTTGACCAAGGTTTTTGGTCACCTGTCCTAATATCTCCTTATGTGGCTACATGTCAAATTTTGTTAAAGGTGCTACTTAAATGCCAGATGTTGTTGTAACTTATAGTGTCAGCTGTGGCTCAGTGGGTAGCACTCTTGCCTCTGAGTCAGAAGGTTATGGGTTCAAGTCCCACTCCAGAGACTTGAGTAAAAAAAAAATCTAGGCTGTGAAAGGTGCTATATAAATCCAGGTCCTTCTTTCTTTAGGTTCTATTTTCGCATCAGTAAGCAGGAGTTACCTAATAGTTTGACGATGTTTGGGTGGTCAAACTCCGCCATGAGGGCTGCCTCTCGCTGGAAATCTGCTTGCATGTCAGGTGAAGCCTCTTCTTTCAGCATCTTCACGGCCACCATGGTTGAAGTCTCCTGTTGCAACAGCTGAGGGGCTCTAAAGGAAACAGTACATACCATTGTAACAAGGGACTCAGTTAATTAATAAACAGGCAGTGCTTTCAGCCAGGGAGATTATGGTCAAATCTCAATAACAATACTGACATGTGCACTACTTCCTCGATTAATGATGGATTGTGCACAGTTCCGGCTTCCATTATTACAAAAAGGATAAAGAAGCATTGGGGAAAGTGCAAATTAAAAATATACGTGATGATACCAGAACTGAGAGGTTATAACTATCAGGAAAGACTGAACAGGCTGGGGCTCTTTTCTCTAGAAAAGAGAAGGCTGAGGGGTGACCTGATAGAGCTCTTTAAAATTATGAAGGTGTTTGATAGGGTAGATGTGGAGAGGATGTTTTCACTTGTAGGGCGTCCGTAGCTAGAGACCATCAATATAGGATAGCCTCTATCAGGATAAATCTAATCGGGAGTTCAGGAGAAACTTCTTTACTCTGAGAATGGTGGGAATGTGGAATCAATTGTGGCAACTAGCAGAGAAGCATTCGAGGAGAAGCTTGACAAGTACTTGAGGGAGAAAGGCACAGAAGGATACGTTGATAGGGGGGTGAACTGAAGTAAGATGGGAGGAGGCTCCTGTGGAGTATAAACACCAGCACACACTTGTTGGGATGAATGGCCTGTTTCTGTGCTGGAGACTCTATGGAATTCTATGGATTTTTTTGATTCATTTGTTTCACTTTCTTCGCACCAATTTGAATTTGTTATTACCAGAAACAAAACTGGCCATTGCTTATATGATAGGGGCCTTGCAATATTTCTTGTTGTGGAACAATCTCCGTTATTCAGGACACACATAAATTATTGCCTTTTCTGACCACCTGCACAGCAAACACATCGCTGGCTCGAGGAGTCTAGTACTTGCAAAGACCAGTGGACTGTAGGTGATGGTCTACTCCATGCCAGAGTCCATCACCTACAACATCAAGGAAATCTGAGCACCTTGTATTATCGCTTCAAGATCATGACCTCCATCGGAAAAGTTGCTAGCACTTAAGCCAGGTCTCTGTCTTTATGCCGAGGGCACAGGAGCTGCTGTAAATGCACCTCAACATTCTGTGTCAATCCAAAGACACTCTATGGGATACTAACCGTGAAGCTTCACACAGCATTCCTCCATCTTGACGAACTTCACCCCAAACAGGGGTGTCATTGCCCAAACCAGTCCTTTCAGTAGAGATTCAACTACAGTCCCCACCACTTATAAAGGGCATACAGGTGTTAATGTGTCTTGCTCACTATACGCCATGGATGGTAAATCGTGAGAGAACAGAAACGTGTCTTATAGTTCTTTAAGTGGATCGATTCAAAAACATTTAAAAGGGCAAATTAAACAATATTGTTAAAACAGATACCATTAATCACTGATTATTGCATAGAAAGCTTTGGTGCAGTGTACCGTAGTATTAGTTAACAGCATCATCCTGATGGCTGGTGGTAACTGGTGATCATTAACATGGCACAGCTTCCACCTCTCGTATCCTGTCTCTGGCCACACACTCCAATATCACAACATGATAACCCGCGTTAGACTCACCACTGCCTGAAATAACCGGCGTGCTAACTGTGTTGTGAGTGGCACCCTTGTAAGTGACTTCCATGGTAATGGTCAACGGCTGGCGTCGTTTGTCCGATATAATATTCCGGGATACAATAGTCTGGCACAGGCACATTGGGCCGAATGGCCTCCTCTGTGCTGTATTCCATGATAAGCGAGGATGGTACAAATGGTGGGGACTGTACCTCTTACTCAACCATGATTGTTGAAGCATCCATCAGGCTATTGCAAGGCTTTTGATACTTCAGTGCAATCCTTTTTTTACTATTTGTTGACATAAGAACAGGTTGAAGTTGGAGATATCTAAGAAGAGGACTGATCGTTAGAAAATTGATCTTGGAAAGCTTTTGTGCTCTCAGCAACCACCAGGATCAACTTTCTAACTCTGAGTCTTCTTCCTAGTTTTCGCCAACTGCAACCTGTTCTTGTGCCAGCTAACATTAAAAATAAACCCTCCATTTTACATGTCAGCTTTGGCTCAGTGGGTAGCACACTCACCTCTGTGTCAAAACGTTGTGTGTTCATGTCCCACTCCATGAGACTTGAGACAATAATCTAGGCTAACACTTCCAGCAGCTTTCGGATTAGATGTTAAACAGATACCATTCATACAGGTTGTAAATTATAATGGCAGCCTTAGACACTTGTCCAGAGATTGATGCTGTGAAATGCTTTGTTTGGTCATTTAAAATAAGAAAGATTTGCATTTATATAGTCTCCTTGACAACTTCAGAACATTCCAAAACGCTTTACAGCCAATGAAGTACTTTTGAAATGTAGTCATTGTTGCAACGTAGGGAATGCTGCAGCTAATTTGCCCACTGCAAGGTCCCACATACAGCAATGTGATAATGATGATGTTGATTGAGAGATAAATATTGGCCAGCAAACCAGGAAAAACACCCCTGCTCTTCTTCGAAATAGTGCTGCAAGATCTTTTACATCTACCTGAGAGGGCAGACGAGGCCTCGGTTTAATGTCTCATCCGAAAGGCAGCACCTCTGACAGTGCAGCAACTGTAGTGTCTACCCAAGTCTATGGAGTGAGACTCAAATCTACAACCTCTTGACTCACAGGCAAGAGTGCTATCCACTGAGCCACGGCTGACACCAAATATGGAACAGTTGAGCTAATCATTTTTGTTAATTTAACAAATAGCGGTTATTTAAGCTAATCACAATTTTGTGTCATGTGATGGTTTTTAAGATGTGAAAAATTCTGATATGATATCTTTGAGACGAGTTATTGCTACAGTTATGTGCCGCCCATAAGAATTTTAATTATATAGATGAATTCCAGCATCTTAAGCTAGTTCCTCGCAGAGTGGATCTTCCTTCAGTCATAGCCAGTTCTAATAGCTTGAAATAGAATGGAATTCTCTTTATGTTTTGAGATTTTAATTAAACAGTCAGGGCAAATTTCTGTGTTTTAATTCCTTTCATCATCCTCTTCCAATCTTTGCTCAATTAATAGTTTCATAATATAAATACTTGCGACATCAGGATTTTTCCATATATTCCCCAACCCAGCCTCATTAATGAGGTTTTAAACAAAGTTGAACCATGGAACACTCTCTGTACTATATCACCTTCATTCGACAGCTGTCTGACAGCCTGACAGTCTCAAGCCCACACGCCCTCAGCTAACAACTTAAGAGATGGAGTTTCCCTTTCGTGCTGACTGAGGTCATGCAGTTTGTGCTCCAACACATGAGCCAAGGACAGAGGCAAACATATTCTGGACATTCTCAAGTTGGAAGTGAGTGGAATAAACCCACATTTAAGCCCCATATAAAACATGTGGCACTGCCTTCAATTGAGAGACTGTTAAAAGAGAGCTTCTTCTCATTCTCCTCTTCTTCCTCATGTATATTTCCCTTAACCCTCAGGGCCCCAGTTAATGTGGCAGAGCTCTTTTCCCTTATTTTATCTTTATTGCGGGTCCAGGATCAGCGAGCATTGGGCGTGACCCTCTAAATATTGACTTCAACCCTCATTCCACAGAAATCACATTCCCTGCTAAATGATCCATTTGAAAATAATATTTTGGGATACAGTACATGAGTAATTTGAGACATGACATATGGTAAAGTGCAACATGCTTAGGAGGAACAGGTGACTTTGGACCTATGCTCTCCACCACTGAGGGTTTTCCTCGCCTCATGCCTCGGTCTGTTGTAGACTCATTCATAGAGATTGATTGTTGGGATTATTCAGCAACTCCATTTTGTAGGAATGAACACAGGAATATATCAGGCATGTACCAGGATTATGGAAGCAAACTCGATAAACATTCTTTGTTCCAGTTCTACTCGGCTCCCCTCCCTGATCTCCTCTTTGCCAGTTTCCATGCTTCCCTCCCGCTCTATTAACTATTTACACCTCCTTTCGATCCAACTTTTGTTTCTTTACTTGTCTTTTCATCACCTTATTTTGCCTTTGCACCATCATCCTATAAGAACATAACAAATAGGAGCAGGCATAGGCCATTTGGCCCCTCGAGCCTGCTCCGCCATTCAATAAGATCATGGCTGATCTGATCTTGGCCTGAACTCCCATTTCCCTGCCCAATCCCCATAACCCTTGTTCAATCCTATCGTTCAAAAATCTGTCTATCTCTACCTTAAATATATTCAATGACCCAGCTTCCACAGCTCTCTAGGATAGAGAATTCCACAGATTCATGACCCTCTGAGAGAAGAAATTCTTAATCATCTCCATTTGAAATGGGCGACCCCTTATTCTGAAACTATGCCCCCAATTCTAGATTCCCCCATGAGGGGAAACATCCTCTCTGCATCTACCCTGTCAAGCCCCCTCATTATTTTATATATTTCAATAAGATCACCTCTCATTCTTCTAAACTCCAATGAGTACAGGCCCAGTTTTGTGACTTCCAGATCCTCAGCCTACACTACACAGAGACGCCAATGCTGCAACCAACTCTATTTCAAAATTGCTGAAAATAACAATATAAAATAAAATAAGGAGTAAATGTCTGACTTTAAAATGGTACTGAATTATGTCTGTCTGTCCTGGTCTAGATTCAACTTTCCCAACTGCCAGAAAAGATAGGAAGGCAAAGAAAGAAGGGGAAGAGAGAGAAGGAAATACAAACTGGATTTTTTTTAAGAGTTACCCATCCATGAATGTGAGACAAGAGCGACTCCCCTTTATTTCTCTCTCAGCCCATCTCTGCCTGTCCTTCACCGTGTCACTGTGTGGTTCCCGCCTTTCCCTTTTATTTATATACTCGATATTTGTTTAGTTTTTATCAATGAGCAACAAATGTTTTCCCCCCTTTTCTCTTGAGGCACGGTCTCTTGCCAACTGTCTGTTTTTCAAACGTGAGCCTAGACATGGCAGGTACTCAACAATGGCACGCATCAGAGTCGAGCCCCATCCTGCCCTTACCAGATCCTGCCCTCACCGAATGACCACATGCTCATATGTCAACAGACAGTAATCAGGAGCAGGAACTCTGGTTAAATGAGATCCCTCAGTCTTTATTAAGACACTCGAGAGTAAGGAACAGGCCTTAGGGGCCGGCTTATATACTGTGCTCCCAAGGGATGCTGGGATCCCTTGGGACTTCAGGGGATGAGCTCCCTGGTGGCGGAACATGGGAGTGCATGCTTTACAGATACACAACATCACTCCACCCCAAAGTCAAAGTGAAAACTATTTACAAGGTGAGGTGGTCAGGAGCCTTTCTTTCCCTGGTGGATCGCCTTGGTACAAATGTCTGTTCTAGTGTGTTGGCTGTGCCCTCGCTGGGCTGGCGTGTTGTTGGCCCTGCAGGGCTGCTGGGTGAACCTGGCCTTGCTGGGCTGTTGGGCGTGATGGGTTCAATTTCCTGGTCCAGCGTGATGTTGTTGATCCTATGGGTGTGTGTTGTGGGCTCGAAAAAGGTGGTATCTGCTGTGGGTTGTTCAGGGCAGTCTGTGAACTGCAGCCTCGTTTGGTCCAGGTGCTTTTGAAAATTTGTCCATTGTCTAGTTTGACTACAAACACCCTACTCCCTTCTTTAGCTATCACCATGCCCGCGATCCACTTGGGACCATGTCCATAGTTTAGCACATACACAGGGTCATTCAGATCAATTTCCCGTAACACAGTGGCGCGACCATCGTTTACATTTTGTTGCTGCCGCCTGCTCTCTACCTGATCATGCAGGTTGGGGTGAACCAGCGAGAGACTGGTTTTAAGTGTCCTTTTCATGAGTAGCTCAGCCGGGTGCACCTCTGTGAGCAAGTGGGGTCTCATGCGATAGCTGAGCAGTACTCGGGATAGGCGGGTTTGGAGTGAGCCTTCTGTGACTCGTTTAAGACTCTGTTTGATTGTTTGTACTGCCCACTCTGCCTGCCCATTGGAGGCTGGTTTAAACGGGGCCGAGGTGACATGTTTGATCCCATTGCGGGTCATGAATTCTTTAAATTCAGCACTGGTGAAACATGGCCCGTTGTCACTGACCAGTATGTCAGGCAAGCCGTGGGTGGCAAACATGGCCCTCAGGCTTTCAATGGTGGCGGTGGCGGTGCTTCCTGACATCATTTCACATTCAATCCATTTTGAAAAAGCATCCACCACCACCAGGAACATTTTACCGAGAAATGGGCCCACAGAGTCGACATGGATCCTCGACCATGGTCTGGAGGGCCAGGTCCACAAACTTAGTAGTGTCTCTCTGGGCGGGTTGCTCAACTGAGCACACATGCTGCATTGCCGTACACAGGACTCTAAGTCAGAGTCGATACCGGGCCACCACACGTGGGATCTGGCTATCGCTTTCAACATTATTATACCCAGGTGTGTGCTGTGGAGATCCGAGAACATCTCCCTGCCCTTTTTGGGTAGCACTACCCCACAGCAGGCAGTCTGCCTGAATGGACAGCTTGTCCTTTCGTCGCTGGAACGGCTTGATTAGCTCTTGCATTTCAACAGGTATGCTGGCCCAGCTCCCATGCAGTGTACAGTTTTTTACTAGGGACAGCAGAGGATCTTGGCTGGTCCAAGTCTTAATCTGGCAGGCCGTTACAGGTGATTTATCATTTTCAAATGCTTCCATGACCATCAACAAGTCTGCGGGCTGCGCCACTATCAACAAGTTTGCAGGCTGCACCATTTCCACCCCCGTGGTGGGCAATGGTAGCCGACTGAGAGCATCTGCACAGGTGCCTGGCCTGTGGAAGATGGTTTAGATATACTCTGATAGCGCGAGTGCCCACCTTTGTATGCGGGCTGAGGCATTAGTATTTATCCCCTTGTTTTCAGCGAACAGGGATATGAGGGCCTTGTGATCGGTTTCCAGCTCAAATTTGAGGCCAAACAGGTACTGATGCATTTTCTTTACCCTGAACACACACGCTAATGCCTCTTTCTCAATCATTCTGTAGGCCCTCTCGGCCTTAGACAAGCTCCTGGAAGCATAGGCGACAGGTTGCAACCTCCCCACAACGTTAACTTGTTGTAATACACACCCGACACCATACGACGACGCATCACATGCTACCACGAGTGTTTTACACGGGTTATACAATACAAGCAGCTTGTTGGAGCATAAAATGTTTCTGGCTTTCTCAAGAGCAATTACTTGTTTTTTTCCCCATACCGAGTTCTCACCTTTACGCAATAACACATGTAGAGGCTCTAAGAGGGTGCTTAACCCTGGTAGGAAGTTACCAAAATGGTTGAGGAGTCCCAGGAATGACCACAGCTCCGTGACGTTCTGTAGCCTGGGCGCGTTCCTGATAGCCTCTGTCTTGGCGTCTGTGGGCCGAATGCCATCCGCCCCACGATCTTTCTCCACAGAAACTCCACTTCTGTTGCCATGAAGACTCATTTCGACCTCTTCAGCCGCAGCCCTGTTGTGCATCTGTAAAGCATGGGAGTGCATTCTTTACAGATACACAACAGTTCCCTTACCCCAATGTCATCGGGAGAGCCTCATGGGTCTAACTGTTGACACTGGCCCTCCCCCGCCCACAGAAAGAGGACTGCAGTGTTACAGCAACCCTTTGCCTGATACTCGATTACAGCTGTAATGTCAGCGAGCAGCTTCCTTAATGAGTTTCTGCACAAGAAAAGTCTTCCTCCAAAGTGTAATTAAAATTTCAAAGTACAGAATCAAGCTGGAGCAGGAATTGGAAAGCCCAGTTGATGGAAATGGAAAGGAGCAGTTTTGAGGCATTTAAGTCCATTGTGGTGGACCAAGCACGGCGCTGTCATTCATTGCATGCAAAACTAATCTGCACTACACATGGCAGGAGGCACAAATTCTATTGACCAAAATTTGTAGAGAAGCTTTGCCGGCTCTGTAGACCCTCAGAGAGATTACCTCTGCTGGAAAACAGTTTCAAAGCTGACTATGTGGAAAGCGCCATTCTTGGTGCAGAGTATGAAAAAACATCCTGTTACATTATGAAATGATAAATGGTCTTATGATACAGATAGTTGCTTCTAATCAAATGGTGACAAATGTTGCTTGTCTGTGAATGTGGAGTTAATCCCTGTTCGTTCCGAGCCTGGTTTAAAGCAATCGATATAATACATGGACGGTTATCTCCCTCCAAAACAGATACACCGCTTTGGATACTGTTGGGGGAGATGGCTCATCAGGGGAAGGCAGCAGCAGCCAAGTTCATGGCACCATGGGTGGCTCTGCTGCACAGGAGGGCAGGAAAAAGAGTGGGAGAGCTATAGTGGTAGTGGATTACATTGTAAGGGGAATAGATAGGCGCAATCAAAACTCCAAGATGATATGTTGCCTCCCTGGTGCAAGGGTCAAGGATTTCTCGGAGCGGCTACAGGGCATTCTGGAGGGGGAGGGTGAACAGCCAGTTGTCGTGGTGCATATAGGTACCAACGATATAGGTAAAAAACGGGATGAGGTCCAACAGGCTGAATTTAGGGAGCTAGAAGTTAAATTAAAAAGTAGGATCTCAAAGGTAGTAATCTCAGGATTGCTGCCAGTGCCTCATGCTCGTCAGAGTAGGAATTGCCGGATAGCTCAGATGAATACATGACTTGAGGAGTGGTGCAAGGGGAAGGGATTTAAATTACTGGCATTGGAACCGGTTCTGGGGAGGTGGAACCAGTACAAACCGGACGGTCTGCACCTGGACAGGACCGGAACTGATGTCCGAGGGGGTGTGCTTGCTAGTGGTGTTGGGGAGGGTTTAAACTAATATGGCAGGGGGATGGGAATCTATGCAGGGAGACAGAGGGAAGTAAAATGGGGGCCGAAGCAAAAGGTGGAAAGGAGATAAGGAGAAGTGGAGGGCAGAGAAATCAAAGACAAAAATCAAAAAGGGCCACATTACAACATAATTCTAAAAGGACAAAGAGTGTTAAAAAAACAAGCCTGAAGGCTCTGTGTCTCAATGCGAGGAGCATTCATAATAAGGTGGATGAATTAACTGCACAGATAGCTGTTAACAGATATGATGTAATTTGGATTATGGAGACATGGCTCCAGGGTGACCATGGCTGGGAACTCAACATCCAGGGGTATTCAATATTCAGGAAGGACAGACAGAAAGGAAAAGGAGGTGGGGTAGCATTGCTGGTTAAAGAGGAGATTAACGCAATAGTAAGGAAGGACATTGGCTTGGATGATGTGGAATCTGTATGGGTAGAGCTGCGGAACACCAAAAGGCAGAAAACGCTAGTGGGAGTTGTGTACAGACCACCAAACAGTAGTAGTGAGAAAATTAAAGATGCGTGCAATAAAAGGACAGCAGTTATCATGGGTGACTTTAATCTACATATAGATTGGACTAACCAAACTGGTAGCAAAGCGGCAGAGGAGGATTTCCTGGAGTGTATTAGGGATGGTTTTCTTGGCGAATATGTCAAGGAACCAACTAAAGAGCTGGCCATCCTAGACTGGATGATGTGTAATGAGAAGGGACTAATTAGCAATCTTGTTGTGCGAGGCCCCTTGGGGAAGAGTGACCATAATATGGTAGAATTATTTATTAAGATGGAGAGTGACACAGTTAATTCAGAAACTAAGGTCCTAAACTTAAGGAAAGCTAACTTCGACGGCATGAGGCGTGAATTGGCTAGAATAGACTGGCAAATGATACTTAAAGGGTTGACGGTGGATAGGCAATGGCAAACATTTATAGATCACATGGATGAACTTCAACAGTTGTACATCCCTGTCTGGAGTAAAAATAAAACAGGGAAGGTGGCTCAACCGTGTTTAACAAGGGAAATTAAGGATAGTGTTAGATCCAAGGAAGAGGCATATAAATTGGCCAGAAAAAGCAGCAAACCTGAGGACTGGGAGAAATTTAGAATTCAACAGAGGAGGACAAAGGGTTTAATTAGGAGGGGGAAAATAGAGTACGAGAGTAAGCTTGCCGGGAACATAAAAACTGACTGCAAAAGCTTCTATAGATATGTGAAAAGAAAAAGATTAGTGAAGACAAACGTAGGTCCCTTGCAGTTGGACTCAGGTGAATTAATAATGGGGAACAAAGAACTGGCAGACCAATTGAACAAATACTTTGGTTCTGTCTTCACGAAGGAAGACACAAATGACCTTTCAGATGTACTAGGGGACCGAGGGTCTAGTGAGAAGGAGGAACTGAAGGATATCCTTATTAGGCGGGAAATTGTGTTGGGGAAATTGATGGGATTGAAGGCTGACAAATTCCTGCGGCCTGATTGTTTGCATCCCAGAGTACTTAAGGAGGTGGCCCTAGAAATAGTGCATTGGTGATCATTTTCCAATAGTCTATCGACTCTGGATCAGTTCCTATGTAACACTACTTTTTAAAAAAGGAAGGAGAGAGAAAACAAGGAATTATAGACCGGTTAGCCTGACATTGGTAGTGGGGAAAATGTTGGAATCAATTATTAAAGATGAAATAGCAGCGCATTTGGAAAGCAGTGACAGGATCGGCCCAAGTCAGCATGGATTTATGAAAGGGAAATCTTGCTTGACAAATTTTCTAGAATTTTTTGAGCATGTATCTAGTAGAGTGGACAAGGGAGAACCAGTAGATGTGGTGTATTTGGACTTTCAATAGGCTTTTGACAAGGTCCCACACAAGAGATTGGTGTGCAAAATTAAAGCACATGGTATTGGGGGTAATGTATTGATGTGGATAAAGAACTGGTTGGCAGACAGGAAGCAAAGAGTAGGAATAAATAGGTCTTTTTCAGAATGGCAGGCAGTGACTAGTGGGGTATCACAAGGTTCAGTGCTGGTACCCCAGCTGTTTACAATATACATTAATGATTTAGACAAAGGAATTGAATGTAATACCTCCAAGTTTGCAGATGACAGTCAGCTGGATGGCAGTGTGAGCTGAGGAGGATGCTAAGAGGCTGCAGGGTGACGGACAGGTTAGGTGAGTGGGCAAATGCATGGCAGATGCAGTTTAATGTAAATAAATGTGAAGTTATCCACTTTGGTGGCAAAAACAGGAAGGCAGAATATTATCTGAATGGTGACAGATTAGGAAAAGGGGAGGTGCAACAAGACCTGGGTGTCATGGTACATCAGCCATTGAAAGTTGGCATGCAGGTACAGCAGGCGGTGAAGAAGGCCAATGGCATGTTGGCCTTCATAGCGAGAGGAATTGAGTATAGGAGCAGGGAGGTCTTACAGGGCCTTGGTGAGGCCACGCCTTAAATATTGTGTACAGTTTTGGTCTCCTAATCTGAGGAAGGACATTCTTGCTATTTAGGGAGTGCAGCGAAGGTTCACCAGACTGATTCCCGGGATGGCAGGACTGACATCTGAAGAAAAACTGGATCGACTAGGCTTATATTCACTGGAATTTAGAAGTATGAGAGGGGATCTCATAGAAACATATCAAATTCTGACAGGATTGGACAGGTTAGATGCAGGAAGAATGTTCCTGATGTTGGGGAAATCCAGAACCAGGGGTCACAGTCTAAGGATAAGGGGTAAGCCATTTAGACCGAGATGAGGAGAAACTTCTTCACTCAGAGAATTGTGAACCTGTGGAATTCTCTACCACAGAAAGTTGTTGAGGCCAGTTCGTTAGATATATTCAAAAGGGAGTTAGATGTGGCCCTTACTGCTAAAGGGGTCAAGGGGTATGGAGAGAAAGCAGGAAAGGGGTACTGAAGTTGCATGATCAGCCATGATCATATTGAATGGTGGTGCAGGCTCGAAGGGCCGAATGGCCTACTATGTTTCTATATCTATGGAGATTTAGAGAGAATTATTCATATGTTCTTTTCTGCCTCTTTTGTTTTACATCAGAAATAGGAGCAGGAGTAGGCCATTTGGCCCCTCGAGCCTGTTCCGCCATTCAATAAGATCATGGCTGATCCAATCTTTGCCTCAACTCTACTTCCTTGCCCGCTCCCCATAACCCTTCATTCTCTTATTGTCAAAAAATCTGTCTATCTCCACCTTATTGACCCAGCCTCCACCGCTCTCGGGGTAGAGAATTCTAAAGATTCATGACCCTCTGAGAGATGAAATTTCTCCTCATCTCCGTTTTAAATAGGCACCCCTTATTTTGAAACTATGACCCCTTGTTCTAAATTCCCCCACAAGGGGAAATATCCTCTCTGCATCTACCCTGTCAAGCCTCCTCATAATCTTATACATTTCAATAAGATCATCTCTCATTCTTCTAAACTCCAATGAGTTTAGGCCCAACCTGCTCAACCTTTCTTCATAAGACAACCCCTTCATCTCAGGAATCAATCTAGTGAACCTTCTCTGAACTACCTCCAAATATCCGTCCTTAACTAAGGAGACAAAACTCTATGCAGTACTCCAGGTGTGGTCTCACTAACACCCTGTACAGTTGCAGCAGGACTTCCCTACTTTTATACTCCATCCCCACTTGCAATAAAGGCCAATATTGCACTTGCCTTCCTAATTACTTGCTGTACCTGCATGCCATCTTTTTGTGTTTCATGTACAAGGATGCCCAGATCCCTCTGTATCGCATCATTTTGTAACCTCTCTCCATTTAAATAATATTTTGCTTTTTTATTCTTCCTACCAAAGTGGATAACCTCACATTTTCCCACATTATACTCCATCTGCCAAATTTTTGCCCACTCAATTAGCCTATCTATATCCCTTTGCAGATTCTTTGTATCCTCTTCACAACTTGCTTTCCCAATTATCATTATATCATCAGCAAATTTGACTACGTTACACTCGGTCCATTCATCCAAGTCATTAATATAGATTGTAAATAGTTGAGGCCCGAGCACTGATCCTTGTGGCACAGAAACATTGAAACATAGAAAATAGATGCAGGAGTAGGTCATTTGGCTCTTCGAGCCTGCACCACCATTCAATAAGATCATGGCTGATCATTCCCTCAGTACCCCTTTCCTGCTTTCTCTCCATACCCCTTGATCCCTTTAGCCGTAAGGGCCATATCTAACTCCCTCTTGAATATATTCAATGAACTGGCATCAACAACTCTCTGCAGTAGGGAATTCCACAGGTTAACAACTCTCTGAGTGAAGAAGTTTCTCCTCATCTCAGTCCTAAATGGCTTACCACTTATCCTTAGACTATGTCCCTTGGTTCTGGACTTCTCCAACATCGGGAACATTCTTCCTGCATTTATAGAAATTTATGGCACAGAAGGAGGCCATTCGGTCCATCGTGTCTGCACCAGAAAATAAATGCAAGTTCTTTCTTTAAGGAGTGAAGATTGAAGTAAGGATTTAAAAAAAAAGTTAAACCTTTACTCTTACTTTCTCACACACTTAAAGATTAAGAATCCAGCCAGTTCAACACTCAAAATAATTCCAGCAGCAATGAATCCTACTTTCCACACATTGGAGTCTCTGCCAGAAACATGAAGCCGTGTTACAGGGAAGTCGTTCAACGTATCGCTGTTTGCAAATTCTATTCTGAAAAAATAAGGTCCTGAATCTTCCTGTGTGATGTTGTTTATAATCAGGGAACAGTCTCCATCTTTCAGGTCTCCAGACAGCCGGGTCCGATGGTATAACCTTTCTGACTCTTGATTGCGATACTCGGAGTGAAAGGCTGCAAAGGATAATGTCCATTCCTCGTTGTTAAACCAGAATCCACCTCGCAGTTGGTTTGCCAGATGCGATGGATAACTGTAATGATATGGAATCTGCACACAAACTTTCTTGTGCTGTTACATTTCATGGAGTGTCGACTTTCCACTCTTGGGACAATACAGCTTGGAGAAGTCACATGAGGAAGTAAGATTTCATGACCATTGTCCACTCCCAGTCAAAATGTTATATGTTTCTATGAGATCCCCTCTCATCCAGTGAATACAGGCCCAGTCAATCCAGTCTCTCCTCACCTGTCAGTCCTGCCATCCCGGGAATCAGTCTGATGAACCTTCGCTGTACTCCCTCAATAGCAGGAACGTCCTTCCTCAGATTAGGAGACCAAAACTGAACACAATATTCCAGGTGAGGCCTTACTAAGGCCCTGTACAACTGCTGTAAGACCTCCCTGCTCCTATACTCAAATCCCCTTGCTATAAAGGCCAACATACCATTTGCCATCTTCACTGCTTGCTATACCTGCATGCTAACTTTCAATGACTAATGTACCATGACACCCAGATCCTGTTGCAACTCCCCTTTTCCTAATCTGCCACCATTCAGATAATATTCTGCCTTTGAGTTTTTGCCACCAAATTAGATAACCTCACATTTATCCACATTATGCTGCATCTGCCACGCGTTTTCCCACTCACCTAACCTGTCCAAGTCACCCTGCAGCCTTTTAGCGTCCTCCTCACAGCTCACACTGCCACCCAGCTTAGTGTCATCTGCAAACTTGGAGATATTACACACAATTCCCTCATCCAAATCATTAATGTATATTGTAAATAGCTGAGGTCCCAGCACTGAGCCCTGCAGCACCCTACTAGTTATTGCCTGCCATTCTGAAAAGGACCCGTTTATCCCCACTCTCTGCTTTCTGTCTGCCAATCAATTCTCTATCCATTACCTCCAATTCCATGTGCTTTAATTTTGCACACCAATCTCTTGTGTGGGACCTTGTCAAAAGCCTTTTGAAAGTCCAAATACACCACATCCACTGGTTCTCCCTTGTCCACTCGACTAGTTACATCCTCAAAACATTCTAGAAGATTTGTCAAGCAGGATTTCCCTGACTTGGACCGATCCCATCACTGCTTTCCAAATGTGCTGCTATTTCATCTTTAATAATTGATTCCAACATTTTCCCCATCACTGATGTCAGGCTAACCGGTCCATAATTACCCATTTTCTCTCTCCTTTTCTTAAAAAGTGGTGTTATATTAGCTAACCTCCAGTCCATAGGAACCGATCCAGAGTGGATAGACTGTTGGAAAATGATCACCAATGCATCCACTATTTCTAGGGCTACTTCCTTAAGTACTCTGGGATGCAGACTATCAGGCCCCGGGGATTTATCAGCCTTCAATCCCATCAATTTCCCCAACACAATTTCCCGCCTAATAAGGATTTCCTTCACTTCCTCCTTCTCACTAGACCCTCGGTCCCCTAGTATTTCTGGAAGGTTATTTGTGTCTTCCTTCGTGAAGACAGAACCAAAGTATTTGTTTAACTGGTCCGCCATTTCTTTATTCCCCAGTATAAATTCATATGAATCCGACTGCAAGGGACCTACGTTTGTTTTCACTAATCTTTTTCTCTTCACATATCTATAGAAGCTTTTGCAGTCAGTTTTTATGTTCCCAGCAAGCTTCCTCTCATACTCTATTTCCCCCCTCCTAATTAAACCCTTTATCCTCCTCGGTTGTATTACAAAATTCTCCCAGTCCTCAGGTTTGCCTACAGTTTGCCAACCTGAAAATGACCTATTTATCCCGACTCTCTGTTTTCTGTTAGTTATCCAATCCTGTGTCCATGATAATATATTACTCCTAACTCTGTGAGCTCTTATCTTGTGCAGTAACCTTTTACGTGGCACCTTATCGAATGCCTCTAGAAATCCAAATACACTACATCTACTGGTTCCCCATTATCCATTCTGCTTGTTACATCCTCAAAGAACTTTAACAAATATGTCAAACATGACTTCTCTTTAATAAAACCATGATGACTCTGCTTGACTGCATTATGATTTTCTAAACGTCCTGCTACTACTTCCTTAATAATGGACTCCAGCATTTTCCCAACCACAGATGTTAGGCTAACTGCTTTCTGTCTCCCTCCTTTCTTAAATAGGGGCGAGACATTTGCGGTTTTCCAATCCGCATTGATCTCTCTAGAATCCAGGGCATTTTGGTAAATTACAACCAATGCATCCACTATCTCTGCAGCCACTTCTTTTAAGACCCTAGGATGCAGGCCATCAAGTCCAGGGGATTTGTCTACCTTTAGTCCCCTTTGCCTAGAACTTTTTCTCTAGTGATAGTGATTGTTTTAACTACCTCCCTCCCTATAGCCCCTTGATTACCTATTATTGGGATGTTTTTCATGTCTTCTGTCATGGAAACCAATAGAAAATATTTGTTCAAAGTCTCTGCCATTTCCTGGTTTCCCATTATTAATTCCCCAGTCTCATCCTCTAAGGGACCAACGTTTACTTTAGCCACTCTCTTCCCTTTTATATACCTGTAGAAGCTCTTGCTGTCTGTTTTTATATTTCTTGCCAGTTTACTGTCATCCCATTTGTTATTCAATTATTCCCTTCCTCCACCTTATCACAGACATTCCCTTTTGTTCTTTTTCTGCCTCCAGCCCCTTTCCTCAACTCTACAATTGCTTAAAAGCAATTAATCTTTATCGTATTCCAATTCTGACCTGAAACGTTAACTCTGTTTATCCCACCACAGATGCTGCCTGACCTGTTGAGTGTTTCCAGCATTTTCAGTTTTTATTTCAGAAGGACCTTGTCCTTTTTTTGTCCAGCAATTCCTATTTTGCTAACTGAAAAATTGGATTTTTCTTATTAGTTACAGGTCTAAGGGGACAAATTTTTGACTTTGCCCTACCATTGGGATGAGGGCAGGTAGGAGCAGGAGGGGGATAGGATAAGGGAATGGGTCCTCGCATGGCAGGAGTTGATAGTGGAAATTCAGATGGTTGCTGCATGTGAATGTCAGACCAAAAAAGTGTGTGCCTTCAAGATAGCAGGGCATAAATTGCCCTCTGCCCCAAACAGCGTGCACATTTCAAAATAAATGTTTATTCCCCACCCCAATCTATGGGACGGAGAATAGCGGGAAATTGCCCCCTTTAAATTGTTGAATTTGTCCGGGTGGTGCTTGGGGCGGCTGAGGGGCGAAAGTAGGCCAGGAGCGGAATGGAAGGCGGGTGGTGTCGTCAGCGCGACGCGGACTTGCCACGACGTGCTGACACGTAGCAATATCCCTTTAATTGAAGGGGAGGGCCACTGCGAGCTCTGCAGCCACTTTGGTGGCACCAACTGGGCCACCAGGGAGGGTTTCGGCTTGACCAGCGACCTGGTACCCAAGGGGGGGTGTCGGGCTGCTTGTTGTTGGCCCGGCCGAACCCATGGCTGCCTTGTCGAGCTGATTTCAGAGCCGGCCAATAATTAAACTAAAATGGCGGCCAACACGCCACCCAGCCATTGGCGGCTGTTGGGGGCACCGAGCGGCGGCCGCTCAACTCCCGCGCCTTAGCACTACACTGGGCGTCCCAAAGCGCTTTTGAAGGGTAGTCGCTGTTGTAATGTAGGAAACATGGCAACCATTTTGTGCATAGCAAGCTCCCACAAACAGCAATGTAATAATGACCAGATCATCTGTTTTTAATGATGTTGATTGAGGGATAAATATTGGCCAGGACACCGGGGAGAACTCCCCTGCTCTTCTTCAAAATAGTGCCGTGGGATCTTTTATGTGCAATGATGTTGATTGGGGAAAGATATATTGGCATTGGAAGATGTGCAGTGCAGATTCACTAGAATGATACCTGGGCTAAAAGTGGTTAATGATTAGGAAAGGTTGCATAGACCAGGTTTTACCTCGAGTATTGAAGCTTAAGGTATGATCTAATTGAGGTGTTCAAGATGATTAAAGAATTTGATAGTGTAGAAAGAGATAAACTATTTCTGCTGGTGTGCTGACTCCAGAACAAGGGGGGCATAACTTTAAAATTAGAGCCAGGCCGTTCAGGAGTGATGTTGGGAAGCACTTCTTCACACAAAGGGTAGTGGAAATCTGGAACTCTCCTTCAAAAAGCTATTAAGGCTTTTTGTTAGGCAAGGGTATTAAGGGTTACGGAATCAAGGCGGGTCGATGGAGTTAAGATACAGATCAGCCACGATCTAACTGAATGGAGGAACAGGCTCAAGGGGCTGATTTACTCCTCCAGTTCTTATGTTGCTAAAGTATAGTAAAACAATGGGACAATGTCATTCAACATATTTTCCATTATTAACGCTTTAGCAACACTGGGCTCTGGAATGCTGTTGCTTCCAGTGTTGTTCAGGAAACAGATGGGATCAGTTATGAAATGAAAGGGATGCTTTGCCTAGTGCAATCGAATGCACTAGGCAAGATGAGAAATTTAAAATACATTTAAAAAGGGCTAGAGGGAAATATCTAGGCCAGAGTCCAGTTTTTCAACCCTCCTTTTCTTCCTTCATCCCTGATAACTTCAGCCTAGTGTGGAACAACATCCTCTCTTGTAATGATTTTATAAGACCATGCCACAAGAGAATGATTAGATAGTAATCCGGGAATGCTAGAAAGTGCATTATTGGCTAAAAATACAGAATAAAATATAACAGAATCAAATCTTGCGCATCCCTGATTTTAATCGCTCCACAATTGGTGGCCGTGCCTTCAGATATTTAGGCCCTAAGCTCTGGAATTCCCTCCCTAAACCTCTCCATCTCCCTACCGCTCTTTCCTTCTTTAAGACGCTGCTTATAAAGTACCTCTTTGACCAAGCTTTTGGTCACCTGTCCTGTTGGTCACCTGGCTTGGAGTCAAAATGTTGTTTTAAAATCGGTCCTGTGAAGCACCTTGGGGCGTTTTACTATGTCAAAGGCGCTATATAATGCAAGTTGTTGTTGTTTAGTTAACCAAAAAAATACTAAAATTTGCACCGTAATAACATTTTATACTTGATACTGTTATATTTCCTTCTGTGTCTTACCAAGATTACACTTTCTAGCTCACCCCCAATTGTTATCTAATTCTCTTGTGGGAGGGTTTTATAAGATCCAATTCTTGCATGAACTAACTTTTGATAAATTAAATAGTTTCCTTCTAAGATGACATTCTTGAATGTTGGTGTTTGCCATTACTTTCCCTGAAGAGGCCTATCTTGAAACTGTAAGCTTCTTTCTAGTTTCTGTTGTAAATAATTCCGCACTCTGTAGGATTCCTTCCTGCCTCAAGTCATCTATAAATAATAATTTAGACTTCAAACTGCTCATTGGCCCTTTAATAACTGTGTCAGGTTCTCCTGAGTGGTAATATTCCACTTGATCTTTCAGCCATTAATAACAGCAAAAGTTATTCTGCCTGTTTAGGCATTGATTGTTCAGTGTTTTTAAGGGATCAGACTCTATAACTAGTTTGACTGATTAGCGGTCAGTCACTGCTCCAGGCAAGATCTCGAGTTACTTATATCTATTGCAGGAAAAAGAAGTCAACTACACTACCTCCTTTTATATATATAAATGTGACTCTTCTCAGCTCTGCCGAGGAGCAGCAAACTCTTCTCTCAAGACTATTCCAAATCTTCTGTGGACCTGTAGAATGGCTAATTTTCTAAAGGATTCATCAAGAGCAAACTAAACTTTGCACCAGCTAAGACTTCACTGTTCTCTAGACCACCAACTACCTACTTTCCTTATTTAGTGATGGACCTTGAGGTTTGTAATCCCATTTTTAGTAATAATGGGACCAAAATTCCTCTTTTCCTGGAAAATTGTAAGAGGCATATTCTGCCATATTCCTGAATTGCTAATAGAACCAGGGCTAGAAATTAATTTGCTTAGTGCCACGCGTTAACGCCTGAGAGGGGCGCTAATGGGCCGCTAAGCGCTTACCGCCCGAACTCTGTATTGTCACTGCCTCCCACGAACTTCAGTAGAGGTTTAACAGCGGCGCTAACAGTTAGTGCTGCGCACTCGAGCGCCACCCACTTGGTGATGTCAAGAGTGTGCAACGCCCCCGTAGTACCACGGTCACGAACTTGACTGCTTTCACCTGCCATAGCACCTGCCGCTATGTCCAACAGGAAAAGCAGGCATCACGGAGAAGCTCCAGAGGCGTATGTCCGAGGGGCAGCAGGTGGGCAGTTAAAATGATGTTTTTTGTGCATTAATGCATCTCTCCTAGATGCTGCACACTGTTGTTTAGCTGCCTTGGCTTTTCTTGAACTTTTCGGGTGGTCCAGCTGACCTCCCCTTTTGGCGATGGGATACCAGCTTCCTAGCATCATAGCTTCAGCAGCGCTCCGGTGATAACGCCCCAGGAATCAGGGTTAGCGCCCTAAGAGGGATGTGGAATGCTTCCCTTAGCTCCCCTTTGGGGCGCTAACGGTGAATATCCTGGGTGGAGGAGGCAAACATCGCCCGGCGCTAAAGTTAGCGACCAGGCGGTGTCATCGCCTCAAACCGGGCTACACTGAATTTTTAGCCCCCAATGTTTTCAGTCATACAGGTGTCCAGTAACAAAAAGCTTACACTTGTATAGCATCTTTCATGTAGTGAAATATTCCAAGGCAATTTATAAAAGGGCAAGAAGAATGGACAATGAACAGGAACTGGGAGGAAACTGTGAGAGATGAACAAAGGCATAGTCAATGAGATGGTTCTTGAGGAGGTTTTTGAAGGTAGAGAGAGATGCAGCAAGGTGGAAGAGTTCGGAAGAGAATTCCAGAGTGTGGGTATACGATGACTGCAGTCGCTGCCACCAATGATGGAGTGACCGATGCTCAGGAGTCCAGACTGAGAAGAGGGTGTGAGCTGCAGCAGAGATCTGGAGAAGGTGCAGCGACAGACTGGAATGAGATTTTTGAACAAGCATTAGGATTTTGAAGTCAATGCATTGGGAGATGGAAAGCCAGTTATGCTTGTTGAGAATTTCGGGTGATGGATGAATTGTACTTCTTAGGAGATGGGATGCAGATGGTGGGGCTCAGGAACAGTTGGAATTTGTCTATGGTGGAGCTTGGGAGGTGGCCTTAACACAGCAATAGAACAGTTGATCATGGAGATGGACAAGGGTGTGGATGAGGGTTTCAGTAGCCGGTGAACTTGAGACAGAGCCGGAAGTGGACAATGTCTCAGAGGTGTAAATAGGCTGCCTCAGGGATTGACGATAGATAGAGTTTGAAGCTCAGTTCAGCCTTAAGCACAACACCGAGATTGAAAGCCATCTAGACATTTAATACATTTTGGTTAATAAATCTTGGTTAAGATTGTTTATAAACATTGTGAAAAAGAACAATCCCAGTATCTATAGGCATCTTCTTTTCTGGCAGCTGACTAATTGGAATACGAACATAGATCAGTGCTTATTTCTTATTACAGGCTGATTTATTATCCATATCACAACATCCTTCTTTATTCAAAGAATTTGTCCACAAATCTCCTGTGAGAGACTTTATCAAATATCTTTTGAATGTGTTGATATATAATATCCGTTGTTATCCTTATACATAAATTCTGTTCCATCCTCAAGGAATTCTAGCAAAATATATTCAACGTGACCTCTCTTCCATAAACTGTGTTAGTTTGAAATTATTGACCTACCTCTTGTTAAATGTCTTTGAATTACTTCCTTTAAAACAGGCTCGAATGTTTTTCTTACAATAAATGTCAAGCTAACAAGTCCATAGTTCCCAACAACACTATTTCCTAGACATCTGATGGCAACCATATATGAAATGAGATGTGATAAAATTCAGCCACTCCATTTACCCTCATTCTTAGGTGAGCATTTATTTTTGGTTGAACAATTTGATGTATATATATTTTTTTAATGTTATTACATAGTAGCAGAGAACATTGGTTATTCAAATCTGATGCCATTGACTTGCACCGATGATTCCCTACATGGTAAATTCCCAAACTCAGGCATGTCACTGGGGGAAGGTGCTGTGCCGTTGCCAGGCATGTGCCCAGAGGGAGAGAAGAAAGGTCAGTAGGCATTTCGCCCCAATGGAGAAAAATTGCAAAGTGCTGCAGTACAGAGAGACCTGGGGGTCCTTGTGCATGAAACACAAAAAGTTAGTATGCAGGTACAGCAAGTGATCAGGAAGGCAAATGGAATGTTTGCCTTTATTGCAAGGAGCATGGAACATAAAAGCAGAGAAGTCCTGCTACAACTGTACAGGGTATTGGTGAGGTCACACCTAGAGTACTGTGTACAGTTTTGGTCTCCTTGTTTAAAGAGGGATATACTTGCATTGGAGGCAATTCAGAGAAGGTTCACTCGGTTGATTCCTGAGGTGAAGGGGTTGACTCTTGAAGAAAGGTTGAGTAGGTTGGGCCTATACTCATTGGAGTTCAGAAGAATGAGCGTTGATCTTATTGAGACATATAAGATAATGAGGGAGCTCGACAAGGTGGATACAGAGAAGATATTTCCATTCATGGGGGAAAATAAAACTAGGGGACATAGTCTCACAATAAGGGGCCGCCCATTTAAAACTGAGATGAGGAGAAATTTCTTCTCTGAGGGTTGTAAATCTGTGGAATTCTCTGCCCCAGAGAGCTGTGGAGGCTGGGTCATTGAATATATTTGAGGCAGAGATAAATTTTTGAGCGATAAAGGAGTAAAGGGTTATGGGGAGCGAGCAGGGAAGTGGAGCTGAGTCCATGATCAGATCAGCCATGATCTTATTGAATGGTGGAGCAGGCTCGAGGGGCCAAATGGCTGACTCCTGCTCCTATTTATGTTATGTTCTTATGTATCTTCTAGCACCAAATCAATGTCCCAGACAGATTTATAAAAGTGCAGAAGATAGAAGAGACGGAAGAGGAATAAACAAAATAAATATGCACTATATTTTTCCCTAATGGGAGAGTCCAACAAAAGGTCAGATTGTTGTAAAAACCCAACTGGTTCACTAATGTCCTCCAGGGAAGGAAATTTACCCGGTCAGGGCCTATCTGTGATTCCAGTCCCACACCAACGTGGTTGACTTTTAACTGCCCTCTGAAGTGGCCACTCAGTTGTACCAAACTGCTACCAGTAGTTCAAGAATTTTTGCCACCACCTTCTCAAGGCAACTAGGACCACCTGAAACGTTAACTCTGTTTCTCTCTCCACGGATGCTGCCTGACATGCTGAGTATTTTCAGCATTTTCTGTTTTCATTTGAGAGCTACCTAATCGGATCCTTCCAATTCAAAGGTTAATAGTGCACCACACTTTCTTTATCAGAATTGATGTCAGCAATTTCTTGCTTGCAAAGAAATGTTAAAAAGCTTCCTCGATGTTAACGGGGAGAAGAGGAGGGTTCGGGTGAACTGGATAGTGAGCGATGAACCCGGCAAGACTGGGGACATGGAGGCCCTGCCGATCTTAACGTAAGGGCCTTATCGAAATAATTTGGTGCAGGCTCCTGCCTGATAGCTGGCCAGATTGACTGCCTGGCCGGCAGATGGGAGCAAAAATTTAGCAGCAGGAGGTCTAGATGAGGGCAGACAGGAATGGGGTTGGGTTGAGGTTGGGTTGCTCAATATTTTAACCACCTCCCCCAAACCTGTCCCGCCCGTTAAAAGAGTGTGGGTTAAATTCGAGGATGTTTGTAAACACATCTGCTAAATCGACCATCAGCTGCTGAATCAAGATTGCTGGAGCAACATTAGCCTATGGGAATTTGCTGGACTGCCTCCAGCTATTTAATTTGTCCAAATCTTTTCTATGTTCCTAGCAACACGCAGGGTCAAAGCTGGGAGACATCTGTCCTTATAATTGCCTCCAGCTGCATCCTGTTATTACTCCACCTAACATATGAAAGAAAAAGTCAATGCAGTCATGACTGGTGTCCCAAATGGTAGGTTGACTCTCGAGTGCCAGAGTGAAGGACATGACGAAATGGGTAGAAAAACCTCTGGGAAGGCAGAGAAAGCAGCCAAAAGTTGTGGTCCATGTTGGAACTGAGGACAAAGGGAGTTTAAGGAGTGAGGCACTAGATTGAAAAGCAAGGTGGGGGGAGGGTGTTATATATGCAGACTATAGATATACTTTCTGTATAGTCACTGTATAGTTGTATAAGATGGAGACTTGTTACCTGATGTACTATCAATAAGGTTTACACTGTGTATATACTATGCTGGCACCACTAGAGGGTGCAACTGGTGGAGACCGGCATTTCCTGCCCCTGTGGCAGAGGCTGTCGACCAGAGGGCACTGCGGTGGGAGACCTGAGGGTCACCTGCATAAGTGTGCAGGGCCCAGTATAAAAGGCTGCTCACCATGCTTGTGCCTCACTCTGGAGTTACGAATAAAGGACCAAGGTCACTACGTTTGAGTACAACACATTGCCCCATAGAGTCATTCATAAGTGCATTACAGACATAACAGGGGGGTATAATCCTCCGATCACTTCCTGTTCCACGCGCTGGTGAGGTTGAGAGGAAGGTTAGGTGGGTCAAAGTGTGCTGCCGGGCTGGTGGGGGAGGACGAGGGAGGTGTTGACATTCATGGGGCATTCAAGACAATTCTGGGGCAAAGGTGAGCTACACCGAAAGGATGGCCTTCACTGGAACCAAACATCCCGTGTAGAGAGGGTAACCAGAGTGGTGCGGGGGCGAGTTAACATGGCAAGGCTTGGGGGATATCTAGGCTTAGAACTACTCGTGAGGAAGAGCAGAATTAATGAAGCTTTTAAAACAGAAGCAGAGACCTAGAGGGTTCAAGTCCATAATTCTTTGAAAGCATAAGTGCAGGTAGCTCAAGTAAAAATAACTTTCAATATCCTTCTGGGTTTTATAAAAAGGGGAATAGGTGTAAGAGTAAAGAAGTAGTGATAAATTTGTACAAGCCAATTGTTAGGCCACAGTTGGAGTATTGTTTTGAGTGCCAACTTGTAGGAAAGACATTAAAGCCAAGGACCCCACAAGAAATATATCTGAGGAAGTAGAGTCATGATATCATCTTTGCTGTGGTTCTGACATCAGCACACTTTTGGAGGCAATGCGCCTGGTACGAGGGAGCTGGGTGACTGCATTGACATCGCCATGACCTCCTTCCCTGCAGCTGCAATGGTGAACAATTGATCCACATTTGTACCACACAACTTCCCCCTTTTACAGTGACTTTCAGCTCTTTAAGAACTGCTCCCTCCCTGGATTTTGTGATTCTCTAGCCCAGTGTGCTGCAAGTCAAGTGCTCTGGGTGAGGTTTGCCTGGAGCACTGTAAGAGATGGCGTAGCCCACAGTATGGGTTATGGGTGCAGTTGTACCTATGCTTTGGGCCAGCATACCATGTTTTTGATGGGATTGCAATCAGGGCTCATGTTACACACTGAAGAAATTGTTTCATGACTTAAAAAAACTTTGGGCACAGTTCAAAACCTTTTCTGATCCGTGATATGATGGTGCTCTTAAGTAGATTTAATTTACTCCAATATAGGAACACAAATCTGATGGACCTTAACACTGACTCAGATGCCTTGCTAATATGCACTTGAACTAAAATGAAATTATTTTGCAGCTTGCAGACCTGAGAATTATCGAGAATGTATAGTATAGAAACAGGCCATTCGTCCCAACTGGTCTATGCCGGTGTTTATGTTCCACATGGAGCCTCCGCCCACCCTAATTCATCTCATCCTATCAGCAGATCCTTCTATTCCTTTCTTCCTCGTGTGCTTATATAACTTTCCCTTAAATGCATCTATCTTAGCCTGGAAATTCCAGCCTACCTGCGTCCGTAAGGAGTGTCTACGGACCCGGGAAGGCATCGCAAAAGCCGGTTTGCAGCATACAATGCGCATGCGCTAAAACCGGCTTTTCCAATCTGTCAAGCTGGAGCTTGACAGATCCAAACGCATATCGGGTGCGAGAACATTTGCAAGGGCAAGACTGCGGTATTTACCCATATCTTGCCCAGCAAATGTCCTCAAATTTTATTGTGCCTGATAAAAGTAGCTGCATAGCCTACTTTTACAGGCATAAGAGTCTTAAAAACATATAAAATTAAATTTAAAAACCACATTTTATTTATTATAACCCTGCCCACTACATTATATTTATTTTTAACCATAATTTTAAAAATGTTTTAAAAACTCGGAAAAACAATTTTTTTCTCTAAGATATTTATTATTAATTATTATTTATTAATTTCAATTAATTTTAATTATGTGAGGTGTGTTTTTTATTTTGTATTACATGTGTTTAGTGTCTTTGTTTTTTTTTTCTCATTAATAGCAATGAGAACTTGTAGATACGAAGTTCTCATTGTATTAATGAGAAAGCTGTGGAATACTTTACCTGATTGGCTGAGCAGTCACATGTGGGAACCTGGAGGATGGGAGCGCGCTTCGCAGCATGGGAAGAGAAGGCCTCCCCACCGGAATCCCACGTTGCTCCCGGAGCACCAGGTAAATTCGTAGAAATGTTTTAGGTCGAGGGCAATTGCCCGCGGGAAGCCTCCAACCAGAATTTCAGCCCCATTATTCACCTTAACCCTCCATCTGGTAACGAGTTCCACATCCTAACCACTCTCTGGGTAAAGATGTTTCTCCTGAATTCCCTACTGGATTTATTAGTGATTATTTAATTTTTATGGCCCCTAGTTTTGGTCTCCCTCACAATTGAATACATTTTCTCCACATCTACCAATCAAAACCTTCTTATCTTATATTTGTGTCTTCTAGTTAATGACCTAAATTGCTGTTGTACAAACAAGTTTGTAAACATCAAGCTGTTAGTTGATGGACTTTAGTTAAGAAATGTGTCCTGAATGGGGACTGGGTAGCCACGTACGGGGCATGCCCCGAGGAATTTAAACCATTTCATAGGCGCAAGGATGAACTCTCGATTCAGGCCGATTGCTTACAGTGGGAAAACCCAGAGGGACAGAGAGGTGTTTATCAGAGAACTTCACAATGAGCACCCAGGCATTGTCATGATGAAGGTAATTGTTTGGTGGCCAGGGATAGGTGCAGACCTGGAACTTTGTGTTCGCAGGTGCAACACGTGTGCTCAGCTGGGCAACGCACCCAGGGAAGACTCCTTTAGCCCCTTGTCCTGGCCTGCCAAGCCATGGTCATGCATTCTTGTGGACTACGCAGGTCCTTTCATGGGAAAAATGTTTTTGGTTGTAGTAGACGCCTACTCCAAATGGATTGAGTGTGCCATTTTAAATTCAAGCACATCCTCTGCCACAGTAGAACGTCTACGGGCAATATTCACCGCCCATGATCTACCGGATGTCTTGGTCAGCGACAATGGCCCGTGCTTCACAAGCACTGAATTCCAGGACTTCATGGCAGGCAATGGAATCAACCATGTCAGAACGGCACTGTTCAAGCCGGCCTCAAACAGCCAGGCAGAACAAGCAGTGCAGATAATCAAACAGGGGATGCTCAGAATCCAAGGGGGTTCTCTACAAAGCTGCTTATCACGCCTCCTGTTGGCCTATAGATCCCGACCACACTCGCTCACAGGGGTTCCACCCGCAGAGCTGCTAATGAAAAGGACGTTCAAAACCAGGTTATCCCTTATACACCTTACTATGAAAGAAATTGTTGAGAGCAGGCGTCAGTCACATTGTGACTACCATGCCAGGAAAGCGAGGGCGCGATGTATTGATGTCAATGACCCTGTTTTTGTCCTTAATTACGCTGCAGGGCCTAAATGGCTTTCAGGCACTGTGATTACCAAAGAGGGGAATAGGATTCTGGTAGTTAAATTTGCCAATGGACAAATCTGCCGCAAACACGTCGATCAAACTAAAAGGAGGTTCAGCAACCCCATAGAAGAAGCAGAGGAAGAACACGACGTAGAGTTTACTCCACCACAGGTGACCGAACACCGGAACCAAGTGGAGGAGAGCCCAGTCACTTTGGGCAGTCCGGACAGGCCTGAGGCACCGCAAACAGCAGACACTCAGGCCAGTGCCCAACAACCGGAGCCCCAACTCAGGCGCTCTACAAGGGAGCGTAAACCACCAGAGAAACTCAACCTGTGATCCCAATAAGACTTTGGGGGGGGAGGTGATGTCATGTATTCAACTATCATTGTAACCCATGTATAAGCTGACCTAAGTTGTACACCTTGAGAACATTGACCACAAGGGGGTGAACTTGTGGGAGACACTCCTAACCTGGACTTTCAGGTATAAAAGGGGGAGCTCCACCCACCTTCATCACTTGAGGTCTTGGTAATAAAGGTAACTGGTCACAGAGTGACCTTCTCTCAAGTATGGGCCTCATGTGCATTTGTACTGTATCGTAAGGACATATCAAGATTGATGAACAGCCATGATCTTATTGAATGGCGGAGCAGGCTCGAGGGACCTACTCCTGTATGGCCTACTCCTGCTCCTATTGCTTATGTTCTTTTGGTGATCAAAGAGCAGCAGAATATCTAGGAGACCATTGGCAACTGAGGCTAAAATGGCAGCTGAGATGGTTCAATTTGTGTTGTTCAAGGATGAATCTTGCTGCCGCTTGCTTTCTTGTTGCCGGAGGTTGTAAATTGGAAAGGCCGTACTCACAGGCCGCTCACTCTGCAGCTGAACAAATGATCGCAGCTGTCAGCTTGTAAGTTACACGCAATATTTGTGTTTAAACCACAGCATTTCCATAGTAACAAGACTGGCAATGGCACCTTATAATTCGAAGAGGGATCAATTTGGGCGATGCAATGACATCAGTTGCATTGCTATCTTCATTTACTGTATAACTTGCATTGCTGAAGGGCGAGATTTTAATGAATTATGAGAGACACTTTTGTTGTACTGTCTGTAATTAATAGGCTGCTAATGAAATCATGTCCTCAGACGTTGCTCATTTTGAAGCCATGCATTCCTACGATTTTGCTAGCAGGGCACGAATTGCGGAGGGAAATAACACCGTCCCATTTCGGTGGAATCCCCCCCTCCCCAATAACGCTAACATTACAAATTATGAAAAAAATGTTAATAAAGAGTTGAAGGTGCAGATAATATAATATCTGCTACAGTGAAAGCCCGCTGTTTTGAGTTAACATGACAGGTCAGTGTTTGGAACTGACTGAACATAATTGTTGCAGGAATTGAACCAGACTAAAAACTCCCTAATATGGTGCCCTTGAAGCGGTCTTAAAAGTACAACTGCATTCAGTGAACTGGGGAACAGGACATATGTGGTAAACACATTTTTCTACATTTGAACATGTTCGGGATCACAACCAGAGAAACAGATGTTTCTAGGTGTTAAGTAAAGAATAAGAAACTCTACCAGATCCCCTGATATGGTTATTAAAATGCACTTATGTTTTAGTTTACAAACTGTGTATATCTCTCTTAGCAGAATTTTTTTTCAATCACAAAAGATATTGCAGTAGCTCAGCGAATGGCGTAGAGCTTTTAAAAGCAGTAATGCAAATTTGACGTAAATATTCCCTGTATTTCACAAACCAAATCAAATCCAATCCAATCCAATCTAATCTGCTGCTTCTCCATTGTGCAGCTGGGTGGAACTGGCCATGCCTGGTTCCATTCTTAGCTATCCAGTTCCTCTCTTGACCCCTCCACTGCCTCTGATTTGTCATGCTGCTTGTGCGACAACCTGTACTGGATGAGCAGAAATTTCCTCCAACTAAATATTGGGAAGATTGAAAACATTTTGTGCTGAGCGCCACTCCGTAGCGCCATGAAATGGCGATAAAATGGCGGCCGCCGCTCTTTTGCCAGCTTGTGGCGGGTCCTGTGGCAGCCGCCATATTCGTATTCCTCTTTGTGCCGCCGGAAACTGGCAGTGCCCTGAAAGAAAAAATTGCGGCGTGGTGATGTCAATTGGCGTGCAACGCCAACTTACCATCACCAGGCTGAACTTCGACTCTCGCGCTGGATCCTAACCATGCCAGGTTAACCTGGCTTGTAAGCAGACTGACTGTGGCAATGTTAGCACCTCTTAAAGGGACACACACATCCTTCAGCTAAGTTTGCAATTAAGCATTTGGACTGGATTTTTTGATTTTATTGAAGTAGTGGCTTGCTGCAATAGATGTTGGAAGTTTTTTTAAATGTGTAGGGAGTGCTGCTAGATGCTTGCAAGGCCTTCGATGGTAAACAAAGGCCTCTAAGAAGACAGAAAGTGCTGCAAATTCTCAGCAGGTCAGGCAACATCCGTGGAAAGAGAAACAGAGTTCACGTCTCAGATCGAGATGCTGCCTGATCTGCTGAGTATTTCCAGCATTTTATGCATTTATTTCAGATTTCCAGCATCTGCTCACAGAGGGAAGAGGAAGATGCAGAAGAGGAAGCAGCCGAAGCAGACGGAAGGATGCATCCCAGACAGCCCTTTCTGGCCGGGATATCATCCGCCTGTGGTACCAGTAACCACAATCCCATTTCCCCTTTCATCATTTATCCCACACCTTCCTTTCCCTCTGTTATTAACCATCACAATGTCCTCTTGGCCACGATGCTGAAATAAAAGCCACCACAAAGCAAACTTTCCAATGCAACTTTATATATCTATCTATCCAATGTGACAAGAAATCAACTCATCACCCCAATGCATTCCCTTAGTGACTGCCTTGTGTGTGCCTTTGCCTATCCTACTGATATCATGCAGTGCAACCCAGTGGCTGCAGTATGGCTGGTGGAAGGCTGTTGACTTTCAGTGGGGGACACTGCAAATGGCCTTGCTGGTTGACCTTGAGGAGCTGGGATTGTCGAATCAATCTTCTTCTTTTACTTCTTCTTCACTCTCCTCTCCATCTTATTGGGCAATAACTGGCTGGGCAGGCTACATTACTTTTGGCGTGTGAAATGAGGAAGGCACAAGGATGGAGTTGTGGTGACGGGGAGGGCGGGAAAGCAAGAGGTGCATGCCAGAAGGAGGATAACATATGGAGATACCAGCAACTTTAATCCTTCACCCCCACCCGCTGGCCAAGGGCTCATTCATGCCCCTGCCAAGAATAGTCTGCGCTGTCTCCTCCAAGGGAGTGAGGTGAGGCTCGGAATGGGAGATGTGCCTTGCAATTGGTGCAGATTGTTGGTAGACGAGTGACTGGGGGGGGTGGTCGTGCATTGAGCAATGTGTGAGGCTAGTGGTGCAGTTGTTAGGAAACGGCTTTTGAAGATGCATTCACTGACCTTGACCAGTAGTCTGATGTCATGAAGCTTCTTAGGGCATTGGAGTCAGGTGGTGGGGGCGGCAGTGCTGGAAGTGACCACCTTGGTGATGTACTCCCACATCATTCTTTTTGGAGGGCCTCCTGGCCCTGTGGATAGAGGGTCGCTCTTGCAGTATTGACTGCACAAAGCTGGAGTACTGCATGTGAGACTCTTGATGCCCCTTCCCTGCTGAGCCATTTGTGTTAGTGTTGAGGCAGTTTTCAAATTTGTTGCGGTTAGGAAGGTAATTCAGCTTTAACAGCTGAATAGTCACATTTGGAACTTCTTTTAAATATTTAATATTTTTTAAAAGGCAGAAAGGATTGAAAAATGTATTGATTCACTGCATTTTATTTTGTATTGCTTCAGTGTACATGGCACCTTTAAACCGCAGACCTCTTCATTACCCACAATTCCCTGAGAGCTCCACAGCTTCGCTCACAGAGGCTGCGAAAGCTGTCATGCCGGACATGTACAGGAACTTCATCCCGGAAACCTCCAGCAACGCCACCAGGATGGTGTTGCATGGAAGATGTCACTGCAGCACCTATCTCCATGTCCCCCAGACCAATTTCGCTTGGTTGATGTTGTGGCCATTTCCATCGGCCAGCAACTGAAGTTGCCGGTAATAGTGGCAACTTTGCTAGCGAACACAAACTGTCCCCCCCTAGTCTTTGGTCCCGGCCACAAACTCCATTGTCACCTCTAGACTTGACTATTCCAATGCTCTTCTGGCTGGCCTCCCACCTTCCAAAAACATAAAATCATTGAAAACTCTGCTGCCTCTGTCCTAGCTTGCATCAAGTCCCATTCACCCATCAACCCTGTGCTCGCTGACCTAAATTGGCTGCGGGTCTGACAACTGCTTGATTTTAAAATTCTCATCCTTGTTTTCAAATGGCCTTGCCCCTCCCTATCTCTGTAACCTCCTCCAGAGGTTTAGGGAGGGAATTCCAGATCTTAGGGCTTAGGCAGGTAAAGGCACGGCTGCCAATGGCGGAGCGATTAAAATCAGGAATGCGCAAGAGGCCATAGTTGCAGAAGTGCAGGGATCTCGGAGGGTTGTAGGGCTGGAGGGGTTTATAAAGATAGAGAGGAGCAAGATCCCACTGTAAGTGCTGGGATCACAGCCTATGAAACTTTAGGGCCAATATATTTTAAACAAGGAATCATTAAGTGTTGCAAGATATAAATTCCTTGATTGTAATTTTTACTTAAACCTGTATTTTGTATTCATAAATATACTGACTCCTGGTTTGGGTATGTATATTTTACTACAGAATTCATAGAATCATACAGCACAGAAGGAGGCCTTTCGGCCCATAGTGCCTGTGTCGGCACTTTGAAAGAGCTATCCAATTAGTCCCACCCCCCTGCTCATTCTCCCAGAACCCTGAAAATTTTTCCACCAAGTATTGATCCAATTCCCTTTTAAAAGTTACTATTGAATCTGTTTCCACTGCCCTTTCAGGCAGTGCATTCCAGATCATAACAACTCGCTGCATAAAAACAATTCTCCTCCGCTCCCCTCTGCCTCTTTTGCCAATTACCTTAATTCTGTGTCCTTTGGCTATCAACCCCCCTGCCAGTGGAAACAATTTCTCCTTATTTACAATTTTGTACAACAAATAAGTTTACCTATAGAGAATATTTGATTTCTGTGTGGTTGTATATTGTATATTGGACATTTTCGTAATGATGAGATATGAGATTCATCTTAGTTTCAGCATCATCTGGCCTGACCTGGCCTAAATCAGCACTGACCTTCACCCAAGTTCCTTGTTCTTGCTCCTTACGTTCATGATTTGTCACCTAATCTACGAGGTGAAAAATCCAATGGTCCCTTTTTGGAGAAAAAACGTGTTTATGAAGATTCCTTCTTTGCGATTTACTGAACATTTTCGTTAAACCTTTGCTACAGTGTTGGTCCATCCCATGGAGTGAAATTCCTCCTGTTGGTAACTTTAGCGAAAACGTTGGCACACGTAGAGATAGCGAGCTCTTGTATTGTGCTTACATTGACTTTTCATTAAAGTTACCAACAGAATTTCACTCTGAGATTTACAGGCCAGTGTTCCCCCATAATGAAGCACTGCCATTTGAAATTAGGCGCAAAAGAAAATAAAAGTGAAGCATTGAAGTTCATCGTACTAAATGTTCTTACCTTACCCAAGGATAGGAACATGACAAACATTTTGTCACGCAAAATAACCTGCTATTGATATGACTTATTAATAGAATCAATTACGCACGGGTCGGAGACTTGTCCAGGGAATGGTGTGAACTCTGTTTGAGAGTGTCCATTTCAAGGAATTCTTAGTCTACTGACAACCTCAATCACATTCCCGATTGATCAGAAATGCCGTGAGAATTTAAATGGCATAACGAGCATTTGACGCAACGAGCATTTATAATGCTAAAGGATGTTTTATTTATATCCCATTCACAATGTTTTCCAAACCAGCCCTGCTGTGAGATTGAATATCACGCCAATAATACCATCCAACTATTGATCTAAGATAGCCCAGTATATGACCATTAAGCTGACAAGGTTTCCTGTTGACACCCATCTCATCATTAATGATGCCATTTGACCCTTCGAGCAGGCTCGGTTTTTCCAGGAAAGACTAATTATTTTTCTGAGAGCATGCAGTGTTTTTTCCTCTTGTTTTATGCTTCCATATGGAACA
Source organism: Pristiophorus japonicus (assembly GCF_044704955.1). NCBI lineage: Eukaryota > Metazoa > Chordata > Chondrichthyes > Pristiophoridae > Pristiophorus > Pristiophorus japonicus. The sequence goes on along the minus strand of NC_091977.1, from coordinate 231,669,139 downwards.
ACTCCAGATTTGAATGGGGAGTGGGTGGACAATGATGTAAAAGGGAAGGAGGTTAAGCAAATTTGAGACGTAAAAGTCACACAGGGGCAAACAGCGATCATTAGTTTATTTTAAATCATTACAAGCTAAAAGTACTTGTATTTTGGAACAGGCTGGGAGCTTTTTCTCTAGAAGGCTGAGAGGTGACCAGATCTTTAAAATTATGAAGTGGTTTGATAGGGTGGACGTAGAGTAGATGTTTCCACTTGTGGGGGAGTCCAAAGCGAGGGGCCATAAATATAAGATAGTCACTAATAAATTCAATAGGTAATTTAGAAGAAACTTCTTTACCCAGAGAATAGTGAGAATGTGGAACTTGTTACCATGTAGAAGCAAATAGCATAGATGCATTTAAGAGGAAGCTAGATAAACACATGAGGGAGAAAGGAATAGAAGGTTATGCTGATGGGGTGAGATGAAAGGGGGGGTGAGAGGAGGCTCGTGTTGAGCATAAACACCGGCATGTTGGGCCGAATTGCCAGTTTCTGTGCTGTAAATTCTATGTGAAAGTAAAACTCGATTCTTTTCATCTTAACGTGAAAAGATAGGGCTCACTGATACACAGTGTAAACTGTAATTCGATAACATTACAAGGTGGTGTTTACCAGCAGTCTGAGACATCGCTCTGCTCAACCATTCAGAGCTGCTGGAGGGAGTCAGGAGAGTTCACTGAGGCCACTCTTTCCAACAATAACATTAGAAATGTTTTTGAATGCTACTTTTATACTGTAGGCACTGGCTCCGCATCACTGCCTACTTTAGACCAATGCAAGCTGGCAGCTCTGAGTTCCACTAACGCACTTGCACCATTGCGTATTTGACCAATGTAAACCTTTATGCATGCGTGCTTATATACATGAGCAGAGCTCTGCTCACCAATGCCAGAAAGCCAGTGAAATCTTTACATATGAACCATCGGCGACATCGTCTGAAAACACATCAGGTTCCACATCTACGCTGACAACAACCAGCTCTATCTCACCACCACCTTGCATCGTTTCTGATTTCTCATGCTGCTTCTCTGACTTCCAGTATTGGATGAGCAGAACTTTCCTCCAATTAAATATTGTGGAGACCATTCTGCATTCCCTAGCCACTAATTCCATCCCATTCTCTGGCCACTGTCAGAGACTGTCCCAGACCATTTGCAACATTGGTGTCCTATTTAACCCTGAGCTGAGTTTCCATCATATCATCTTCATCACCAATACCTCCTACCTCCAATTCCGTCTCCGCACCTGCCTCAGCTCACCTGTGGCTGAAACTCTGATCTAAGCTGTTGCTACTTCCAGACTCGACTATTCCAAATGCACTTCTTGCCAACCTCCCATCTTCCACCATTTGTAAACTTCAGGTCCTCCAAACCTCAGCTGCCCATAATCTAACTTGCACCAAGTCCCGTTCATCCATTACCCCTGTGCTCACTGACCTACATTGGCTCCCGGTCCAACAATGCTTCGAATTTAAAATTCTCATCCTTGTTTTCAAAACCTTCCATGGCCTCCTCCCTCCCTATCTCCATAATCTCCTCCAGCCCCACACCCCTCTGAGATCTCTGCGCTCCTTCAATTCTGGCCTTTGGCACATCCCCGATTTTAATCGCTCCACCATTGGCGGGCGTGCCTTCAACCTTCCAGGCCATAAGCCTTGGAATTTCCTCCCTAAACCTCTCCCCCTCTCTCTCCTCCTTTCTACCTCTACCTCCTCCTTTCAGACGCTCCTTAAAATCTACTTCATTGACCAAGCTTTTGATGATCTGTCCTCGTATCTCTTTATGTGGACTGGTGTCAGAATGTTGTGTGATAGTGTTCCTGTAAAGCGCCTTCAGATGCTTTACTACATTAAAGGCGCTATATAAATGCAAGTTGTTGTTGTTGTAATGTTTTCTCATGCTGCCAAACATCACTCTTAATTTTAACAGTTTGACTTTATATTGGTGAAGAATGAAAGCATCATAAGCTCCTTGCACATGGATACAAAACTGCCTTAAGAACTGCTGTGTCTTCCATTAACACATGATACCATTTTAATATTGAACGTAAGTGATTGAGTATCTTAAATGTGCGGTGCCAATGCCACCGTTTTGCAGGACTGGCCACTCATTTTGCTGCATTAAGAATATGTGTCAAAATAAAATACGTGAGGGATGACATTAAGCTCAAAGTCACCACTGCAGGAAGTATTTCCATAGAAAAGTATTCCCTTCCAGTGATATGTACGACTTTAGCCTTAAAAGCAAAGTTTTATCTTACATGCAGGCGTTCACGTTTAATAATTTTCTTGCTATTGGCCTATGTGAGCCATTTTTGAAAGAGGATGAATTCCATTGACGTTACCAATAAGGACTATCGGTCTGCAAGAATGGAGTTTGCTTTTAAAAAAACTTGTTTATGTAATACAAGGCCAGCATTTATTGCCCCTCCCCAATTGCCCTTGAGAAGGTGGTAGTGAGCTGCCTTCTTGAACCGCTGCTGTCCGCATGGTACTCCCACAGTGCTGTTAGGGAGGGAGTTCCAGGATTTTGACACAGCGCGATGACGGAACAGCGATATATTTCCAAGTCAGGATGGTGTGTGACTTGGAGGGGAAATTGGAGGTGATGATGTTCCCATACGCCCGCTACCCTTATCCTTCTATGTGATAGAGGTCGCAGGTTTGGGAGGTGCGGAGGTAGAAGCCTTGATGAGTTGCTGCTGTGCATCTTGTAAATGGTGCACACTGCAGCCACGGTGTGCCGGTGATTGAGGGAGTGGATGTTTAAGGTGGTGGATGGGGTGCCAATCAGCGGGCTGCTTTGTCCTGGATGATGTCGGAGCTTCTTGAGTGCTGTTGGAGCTGCACTCATCCAGGCTTCTGAATGTAAGATAAAACTTTTCTTTTCAGGCTAAAGCTGTATATATCACTGGAAAAGAGTTTTTGCTGACTCTAGCCATACCCTGGTTACTTTTGGAGGTTTTTATTCTCCCTACAATTCCTTGTGCTAAGCTCCACATCCCAATAAAGGGATAAGCCAACATGCTCCAGTGCCTTTGCCCATGCTTCTTGATCCGGGCTTATCAAAATGCATAAGAATGACTCAGACTAATTCGCTCTCCGATTCCCTCCCTCCCTGAGGGAAATGTATGACCTCCTCTTGGCTTCCTCCTTGCAGTATGGCCCCAATTCAGAACCAAAAGTATGGGGTATCATAGGTGCGAAACCATGCCCTATCAATCCATGTCACGACACATTAAAGCATTAACTTACTACTCTTCTCTCCTTTCCTGCAATTAAAAAAATATATATATATTAGCTGAGATCTGCTGTTGGTTTTCAGACAGCACAGCAAATTTTGGCTAATATATAGTCTATCAAAAGATTTACAGCTCCAAGTAGACTAATGGACAGAGAGACAGTGCTAGGTATTATTTTACTGGACTGAGAAGTCCCCTCTCATGACATGTCATAAGAAGACAAGAAATAAAGATAGAACTTGTGTTTATATAGCACCTTTCACTACCTCAGGAGTTCTCAAAGCACTTTAAAAGAAAAAAGACTTGGATTTATATAGCGCTTTTCATGACCACTGGACTTCTCAAAGCACTTTACAGCCAATGACTTATTTTTGGAGTGCATTCAAAATAATGCGGCAGCCAATTTGCGCACAAGCAAGCTCCCACAAACAGCAATGTGATAATGACCAGATCATCTGTTTTAATGATGTTGATTGAAGGATAAGTATTGGTCAGGACATTGGGGAGAACTCCTCCTGCTCTTCTTTGAAATGGTACCATGGGATCTATTGATGATGATCAGGTAGGAGATCCTGAACATTAGCTGACTCGAAAGCTTTTCATTTGTTTTTCCTCCAACTTTCTTGGGATGTTGGGATACTGGGCTCAATTTTCCCCAACCTCTTTTTTCGGCGCACTTACCCTAAATGCGCCGACTTTGCATGCTGGAAACGGCGCCGACAAAAGTGACCCTATCCTGCCCGGTCTTCCGTGTCCTAGCATGGCGTACATATTGCAGTGTTGGGGGCGGAGCAACTGCCCAGCGCTGAAACCAGTGCTGGCAGCTGCGCACATGCGCTGTGGTGTCGGGTCCGATGTGCGCGCATGCTCAGTAGCGCCGAAACTTTCAAAGAAGGTCAAAGCAGGCAGCACAGCACAGGTTTGCAGTTCTCTCTCTCTCTCCAGATGGACCACACCCAAAGGTCCTTTGTCCTCTCTTCTCCCCCTCCCCCTCTTGGGTCTTGTGACCTCCCTCCCCCCAGCCCCAGCTCCCCACCGGGTTTTGTGACCTGCCTTCCTCCTCTCCCCACCCCCTCCGCTTCCCCGTTGATATAGAGGCCAGCATCTCTCTCTCTCTACCCCCACCCCCCCCCCCCCTTCACCGATGCTGCATTCGATCGCTCTGTTTTGCGCGCCCCCCGGTGATATCGAGGTCGGCATCTCGCTACCCTCCCCCCCCCCAACACCGATGCCGCGTTCCATCGCTCTGCTTCCGCACCCACCCCGTTCATTTGTAGCCGCCCCTAGCCCTGGATGACTGGACTCCCGGTGCGCATCTTGCTGCCCCTATCCCAGGCTGAATGGACTCACGCACAGGCCGGCCCGCCTTTAAAGATTAAGGTAGGATTTACTTGATTTCTATTAGCATGTTACTTGTTTGTACTTTTCCTAGCAATGTTTGGTGCTTGTTTTTTTTAGTTTCAGGTCCTCTCCGGTTCCCTTCCCTCTCCTGTTCCTGCTCTAATGTCTGCCGATGTACTAATGTGCACTGCTTTCTTCACTGCCCGCAATGTTTTTCAGAGCTGGCCATATACGCTGACCTAAGTCGATTTGGAGTAAGTTTTAGCTGGCCAAAGTGGCATAAATGGCCAAAACTAGCATAAGTGGTTGGGAAAGCCCCCTTTTGAAAAAAAAACTGAACTAAAAAAATACCTAACCAAGTTACTCTGGAGCAAGTTTATTGCTGTAAATGGCGTTTTTCAACTTACGCCAGAAAAACCAACTTACTCCAAAAAAATTGGAGCAAGTCATGGCCAAAATTGGGCCCACTATTCCAACTTTGTGCTCCTGGTGCAGAATTTCTCCAGCCGAGAGCACATAACAGAACTTATGTTTTTTTACGCAGTGAGTTGCTGTGATCTGAAATGCACTGCTTTAAAGGGTGGTGGAGCAGATTCAATAGTAACATTCAAAAGAGAATTCAATAAATATTTGAAGGAAAAAAAATAGTGGACTATGGGGAAAGAGCAGGGACTAATTGGATCGCTCTTTCAAGGAGCCGGCACAGGCACGATGGGCCGAATGGCCTCCTCCTGTGCTGTATCATTCTATACGGATGGAAAATTATGTTCTAGAATTTCCAGTGCATGCCATCAGCAGATGAGACTCCTCGTTAGGAGTGCAATGTTAGAAAATTACCTGTTGCACCGTTTATCATTACATGACCAAAAATGCCTGAAGTGATCTTTTTGACACTGCCATAAAAAGCATTAGTAACAGGGAAGTATATGTAAAATAGCACGACATTTATGGTGTTATCAGAACCAATCTATCCCACATTTCCATTTCCCGGCTTGCTCAGGGGGTTTGAGTTACAGTAAGAAACTATTGTGTAAATGTAGTTCAGCCACACCATTGGACTGGAAATCAAGCCCGTAATCTCTGAGAAGGAGGCAGGGTTAAAAAAAAAGCATCCACTCAGAAAATGTCACGGTTGAGGACTTCCTGTATTTGCAACGTGATCTCGATCTTCCACAGGGGTAAGTGATCATCAGGTCAACGATTTTGGTTTCCACACTTAGTTATAAATAATTGAATTGGCAGGAGTGCTCACTACTGCTGACAAGAATATGTCTACAGGGATATTTCCTACTGTAACAGTATACATAAAACACTGCTGTGTTTGCAGAAGTTGGAATCCGCTTTTTGACACAGTCCTTGATGAGTACAAATCTGTTACACCAACAAAGCACTGGACGCATAACATTGCGTCTGCTTAATTATACAATGTATATTTTAATCCGGGAATGGTCTAGGGAAAGTGTCAGGAATGCTGGCCACCTCATGAGTACAATTAATGATCCTCGACGCACAGGATGTTGATTCTCAGCTTTGATTCACATTTAGAGTTGAGCTCATTTCAAAGTGCCGGGCAAATAGGCAGTTTTATTTTGGAAAACGGGAAGATCGGGAGAGTGCATTAGCACAGAATCAATGGAAAGTGAGTCTGTGAAGAAGTGGAAATGGTCACTGGGCCATTAATAGCTATGCCTTCTGCTTTGGAAAGAATGATGCTGATGCTATCACCATTGCAGCATGGTAGGCTGCCAACTTTCAGCCATTAAACTGATGTTCTTCCATTATGTACTGAGCACCAATCAGCTACCTTGGCCCTAAGCTCTGGAATTCCCTGCATAAACCTCTCCGCCGTTCTACCTCTCTGTCTTCCTTTAAAACGCTCCTTAAAACCTACCTCTTTGATTAAGCTTTTCGTCACTTGTCTTAATATCTCCTAATGTGGCTCAGTGTCAAATTTTGTTTGTTAAGATAAGAACATAAGAAATAGTAGGACATTCAGCCATTCAGCCCTTTGAGCCTGCTCCACCATTCAATAAGATCTACCTCAACTCCACTTTCCCGCCCTATCCCCATACCTCAAGTCCACCTTCCCACCCTATCTCCATACTTCAACTCCTCCTTCCCGCCCTATCCCCACACCTCAACTCCACCTTCCCGCCCTATCCCCATACTTCAACTCCTCCTTCCCACCCTATCCCCATATTTCTTTGTTCCCTTAGTATTCAAAAATCTATTGATCTCTGTCTTGAATAAACTCAGTGACTGAGCATCCACAATCTTCTGGGTGGAGAATTCCAAAGATTCAGAATCCTTTGAGTGAAGAAATTTCTCCTCATCTCAGTCCTAAATGGCCAGCCCCTTATTCTGAGACTGTGACCCCTAGTTCTAGACTCCTCTGCCAAGGGAAACATCCTCCCTGCATCTACTCTAACGCTCCTGTGAAGTGCATTAGGACATTTTACTGTATTAAAGGTGGTATATAAATGCAAGTTGTTGTTGAAAATCTATGCTGACACTCCAGTGCAGTACTGAGGGAGTACTGCACTGTCAGAGGTGCTGTCTTGTGGATGAGTTAAACCGAGGCCCTGTCTGTTCTCTCAGGTGGACATAAAAGATCCCATGGCACTGTTTTGAAGAAGATCAGGGGAGTTATCCCCGGTGTCCTGGCCTATATTTAACCCTCAATCAATATCACTAAGACAGATTATCTGGTCATTATCACATTGCTGTTTGTGGGAGCTTGCAGTGTACAAATTGGTTGCTCTGTTTCCTACATTACAACAATGACTACACTCCAAAAAACAAAGTTCAGGTACTTCATTGGCTGTAAAGCACTTTGGGATGTTGGTGGTTGTGAAAGATGCTACAGAAATGCAAGTCTTCCTTTCTATCTGTAGCTCCTGTCCTATGGTAAGCACACAAGGCCAGCAACAGTGTGTTCTATTCTATGCCGGTTTTCATTAGCTGCTGCGCCTCAGCTTCTAAGAGGTGTGTGTCTCCAGTTCCTTCCTGTTCTTGCCCTTCTGTTCTTTCCTTTTCTATTCGATTGTCAATTCCGTGCTTGACACTGTAGTATGGCTTCTTGCATTGCTGCAACCACCTCCAGCCCTACCACCCTCCAAAATCTCGGCACGCCTCCAATTGTGGCCTCTTGCGCTTCCCTAATTTTCTTCACCCCTCCATTGGCTGCCCTGCCTTCAGCTGTCCTGGCCCTAAACTCTGGAATTCTCTCCCTAAAAATCTCCACCTCTCTACCTCTCTCTCCTCCTTTAAGACGCTCCTTGAAACCTACCTCTTTGACCAAGCTTTTGGTCGCCTGTCCTAATATTCCTTATGCGGCTCAATTTCAAATTTTGTTTGATAATGTTCCTGTGAATTGCCTTGGGATGCTTTATTACGTTAAAGGCGCTATATAATTACAAGTTGTTGTTATGATTGCAACCAACTGCGGCACGGCATCATCCATCTGCCGCAGATCACCGATTGCTGAATCTCGCTGTTTTATGACACATCCTGTTTATCTTTCACATTGTTTTGTATGAACATTCTGCTATAATGTTTCTCTATAAAAATAAAATATTGCCTTATATATAAATCAACAAAATCTCTATGCCCTTCATGTTGTCTGAGGCAACCGCCAGTTTCTCTGGCTTGTTGTGCAAGTGAATTATGAATGCAGACCTGTAATAAAAGTAGTTTGGGGTATTTGTAGTTTGGACTGAGTTACGAAGATTCCTTCAGATCGAAGAAGATTCTTCACAAATTAGTTGTTACACAGAAGTTTGCAGCACAGAAACACAATGTCGGTGTTTATGCTCCACACGAGCTTACTCGCACTCTACTTACTTCATCTGAATTGAGATCTGGGTTTTTAGATTGCAATAATTTAACCTGAGTAGGGATGCTGTATTGCAAAGATTCCCTGCACAGTTATATTGGCTCAGGAAGATTTTACCACAGGAAATATCTATTCACACATCGATGGTTAAATTAGAGCTGAACAGCTGGATTTCAGATACCTCCCATATTCAAGGTTCTGTTTATTTCATCGAGTTTATCAGTGTCGTGTGCTGCTTGTTTTGCCAGTCTACTCAGGAGATGGACTGTCCAGGTTATGCAGCTTAACCTGCAGTCAGCCCTGCATTGAAGATCGGGGCAAACTGTATAATCTGCTTCAAATTCGGATTGGTGTTCTTAATTCTAAGCTCTAGACACCAAATTCAGATTTTAACACCCCCTTCCTGTGGTTCAGATTTATTGAGTTATGTTTACAACTGTTGAAGCTATACTTAGCACGGATCTGTAACCATGGGTACCATCGGAATCTGAGACAATTTGAAGGAGGCAAATTTGGAAAAGTTCTCTTTTTCTTCGAATGTTGTCGCCTCCGTTCCTGAAATTGGTGACTCAATGCCATCAAATACCCTCCAATACCTCAACTACATGCCCGATTCATTATGTATTATTGACTCTCAGTAGGCTACTCAACAGCAAGCGTTTCACAGCTGAATATTCGACCCTGCTCATGAGTCACAAGGAGCTCATGATTTAAAGGGCAGGATATCTGGAACAGTTGCAGCCATTTAAATGGCATGTCAATCGTTGCAGGCCAACCTTGTTTCCACTCTACAGACTTACAGTGCAGCAATACATCAGCAAGGCAGAGTCTCAAAACTTTCCGACGCTGCTTCAGTCCCTGCCCCCAACTCCACTCCTCTCCCTGGCAACTGTCTGAGGCTGAACCAGACTGTTCCCAATCTTGGTGTGATATTTGATCCTGAAGTGAGCTTTCGACCACACATCCACGCCATCACTAAGACGCCTATTTCCACTTCCGTCTCTGCCCCTGCCTCAGCTCATCCGCTGCTGAAACCCTCATCCATGCCTTTGTTACCTCTAGATTTGACTATTCCAATGCATTCCTGGCTGGCCTTCCACCTTCTACCCGCCGTAAACTTGAGGTCATCTAATACTCTGCTGCACGTGTCTTAACTCACACCAAGTCCCGTTCACCCATCACCTCTGTGCTCGCTGACCTTCATTGGCTCCTGGTTAAGCAAAGCATTGATTTTAAAATTCTCATTCTTGTGTTGAAATCTCTCCATGGCCTCACTCCTCCCTATCTCTGTAATCTCCTCCAGCGCCACAACCCTCTGAGGTCTCCGCACTCCTCTAATGCTGGCCTCTTGAGCATCCCCAATTTCAATCACTCCACCATTGGCAGCTGTGCTTTCAGCTGCCTTGGTCCTTACCACTGGAATTTGTTCCCTAAAAGTTTCTGCCGATCTACCTCTCTCTCCTACTTTAAGACACTCATTAAAACCTACTGCTTTGACCAAGTCTTTGGTCATTTGCTCTAATTTCTCCTTATGTGGCTCGGTGTCAAATTTAGTTTTATAATGCTCCCGTGAAGTGACTTGCGATGTTTCACTATGTTAAAGGCACTATATAAATGCAAGTTGTTATAGTTGTTGTTGCAAGAGGAAAGGGATAGGCACTCCCGGGTAACCTCCCCACAGGAGGATGGTACAGACTGCCCGGCAAAAGATGATACAAAATGCCAATGCAAATGCCAAAAGGGGTGGTTTCAAATGAGAAGAAAGTTTGCTTACCTGAAGGAGCCAGCTAAGGTTAGGCTACTCATCAGTACCTTGTAGCACTTAAACGGGTTAAGTATGTGTGTCACAATCTGCTTTCAGCTAGATAATGATAAGGAACAGAAACATCGGCTGATTCTTCCCTCTTGGCAGCCCAAAGTAGCTGCTTGAAGCACCCATTGCTTGTCTTGCCACTCTAAGTAAAATCAGCTAATTTAGAACAGTGTCAATTTCAGCTTGGGCGGAGGGGTCCTGGTCTGTATGGTTGGTTGCACATTTATCAGCTGAACCAAGGAAACACTCAGAGTGGTGAGAATGTGGAACTCGCTATCCTATGGAGTGGCTGAGGCAAATAGCATAGATGCATATAATTAGAAGCTAGATAAGCACATGAGGGAGAAAGGAATAGAAGGATATGTCTATAGGGTGAGATGAAGTAAATAGAGTGGGAGGAGGCTCTTGTGGATCAAAAACACCGGCATGGACCTGTTGGTCGAATGGCCTGTTTCTGTGTTGTAAATTCTAACAACTAATTTGTGAAGAATCATCTCACGCATCTTAGATCTGGAGGCAGCTTCCAAGCTTATTCCAAACTACAAATTACCCTAAATTACTTTTATTACAGATCTGCATTCATGATTCACTGGCACAGGATGACAGAGAAACTGTCAGTTGCCTTAGGCAACATAAGGGTTGTGGAGATTTTGTTGAGTTATATATAAGGCGTTATTCTATTTTCATAGAAAAAAATCATACCAGAATGTTCATACAAAAAAGTGTGGAAGATAAACTGGATGTATCATAAAACAAAGAAATATAGCGCTCTGTGATCTGTGGCAGGTGGGTGATGCCATGCTGTAGTTGGTTGGGTGATATGGTGATAGGGTGAGATAAAGTAAGCTTGTGTGGAGCATAAACACTGGCACAGACCTGTTGAGCCAAATGGCCTGCTCCTGTGCTGTAAATTCTATACGCTAAAAAGTAAATGACTGGCTCATTCAATAATTCCTGCTATAGCAATTAGTGTATGCCATATAGATTTGCTGTTTGTGGTGGATTTCCACTGAACTTACAACCGATTATAAAACCCGGGTCACTTTGTGAATCATTTTTCTATAAACTTTCGAACAATATTGTGATCGATTTCACCAATGGTGGAACATGACTATGTATCTAAATTGAAAATCAGAACCACAGAGGTAATAATCTCTGCATTATTACCTGAGCCACGAGCAAATTGGCGTCGGGTCAATAGAATCAGGGAGATGAATGTGTGGCTCAGAGGTTGGTGTGGTAGAAGTGGGTTTCGATTCATGGGGCACTGGCACCAATACTCGGAAAAGAGAGAGCTGTTCCGTGGGGATGGACTACACCTGAACTATGCTGGGACCAGAGTTCAAGCGAACCAAATAACTAGGGAGGTAGACAGGGCTTTAAGCTAAATAAGGTTGGGGGGGTGGGTGGGGTCAGTGGAAAGAAATCTAGAATGCCAAAGAGAAAAGAAAAGGAAGCAATGCAGAAAAGTGATTATGGAAAGGATAACCAGATTATGTCAGGAAGGGACAGAGCATACAAACAAAAGAGTGCACTAACAAATAGGGTCCAGGTAAGAAATAATAGCAATAAGACAAATAGGGCTATAGTACAAAATAATGTTAAGATGTCTAATAATGTTAAAAAGACAAATTTAAAAGCATTGTATCTGAATGCACGAAGCACCTGTAATAAGGTAGATGAATTAACAGCGCAAATAAATGTAAACGGATACAATATAGTTGCAATTATGGAGACATGGTTGCAGGGTGACCAGGGTTGGGAACTGAATATCCAAGGATATTCGATATTTAGGAAGGACAGGCAAAAAGGAAGAGGGGGTGGTGTGGTGTTAGTAAAGGATGAAATCAGAGCAATAGTGAGAAAGGATATTGGCTCAGAAAATCAAGATGTAGAATCAGTCTGGGTGGAGCTAAGGAGCACCAAGGGGCAGAAAACATTGATGGGAGTTGTCTATAGGCCTCCAAACAGTAGTGGTAGTGTAGGGGACGGCATCAAACAGGAAATTGGAGATGCATGTAACAAGGGTACTACAGTAATCGTAGGTGACTTTAATCTACATATAGACTGGCCAAACCAAATTAGTAATAATACTGTGGAGGATGAATTCCTGGAGTGTGTACGAGATGGTTTTTTAGACCAGTATGTTGAGGAGCCTACTAGGGAACAGGCTAGTCTAGATTGGGTATTGTGTAATGAGAAGGGCTTAATTAACAGTCCTTTAGGGAAGAGTGACCATAACATGATTGAATTTCTTATTAAGATGGAAAGTGAAGTAGTTCAATCCGAAACTCGGGTCCTAAATCTAAACAAAGGAAACTACAAAGGTATGAGGAATAAATTGGCTATGATAGATTGGGAAGATTCATTAAAAGGCATGACGGTGGATAGGCAATGGCTAACATTTAAGGAATGAATGCATGAATGCAACAATTATACATTCCTTTCTGGCGTAAAAACACAAAAGGAAAAGTGGCCCAACCATGACTAACAAAAGAAATTAAGGATAGTATTAGATCCAAAGATGAGTTATACAAAGTTGCCAGAAAAAGTAGCAAGCCTGAGGATTGGGAGCAGTTTAGAATTCAGCAAAAAAGGACCAAGAGATTGATTAAGAGGGGAAAAATAGAGTATGAGAGTAAACTTGCAAGGAACATAAAAACTGACTGCAAAAGTTTCTACAAGTGTGTAAAAAGAAAAAGATTAGTGAAGACAAATGTAGGTCCTTTACAGTCAGAAACAGGAGAATTTGTAATGGGGAACAAGGAAATGGCAGAACAATTAAATAAATACTTCGGTTCTGTCTTCACGGAAGAGGGCACAAATAACGTCCCAGAAATGCTAGGGTCTAGTGAGCAAGAGGAATTAAAGGAAATGATAATAAGTAAGAAAATAGTGCTGGAGAAACTAATGGGACTGAAGGCAGATAAATCCCCAGGACCTGATGATCTGCATCCCAGAGTACTAAAAGGCGAAGCCATGGAATTAGTAGATGCATTGGTTGTCATCTTCCAAAATTCTATAGATTATGGAACAATTCCTGCAGATTGGAGGGTGGCAAATGTAACCCCACCATTTAAAAAAGGAGGGAGAGAGAAAACAGGAACTACAGACTGGTTAGCCAAACATCAGTTGTAGGGAAAATGCTGGAGTCTATTATAAAGGATGTGATAATGGCACATTTAGATAATATCAACAGGATTAAACAAAGTCAACATGGATTTATGAAAGGAAAATCATGTTTGACAAACCTACTGGAATTTTTTGAGGATGTAACTGATAGAATAGATGAGGGAGAACCAGTGGATGTAGTGTATTTGGATTTTCAGGCCTTTGATAAAGTCCCACATAAGAGGTTAGTGTGCAAAATTAAAGCACATAGGATTGGGAGTAATGTATAGGCATGGATTGAAAATTGGTTAACTGACAGGAAACAGAGAGTAGGAATAAATGGGTCTTTTTCGGGGTGGCAGGCAGTGACTAGTGGGATACCACAGGGATCAGTGCTTGGGCCCCAGCTATTCACAATATATATATAAATGATTTGGATGAGGGAACCAAATGTAATATTTCCAAGTTTGCTGATGACACAAAACTAGGTGGGATTGTGAGTGGTGAGGAGAATGCAAAGACGCTGCAAGGTGATTTAGATAGGTTGAATGAGTGGGCAAAGACATGGCAGATGCAATATAACGTAGATAAATATGAAGTTATCCACTTTGATAGGAAAAACATAAAGACAAAGTATTATTTAAATGGTGATGGCTTAGGAAATGTCGATGTACAAAGGGACCTGGGTGTCCTTGTACAGCAATCATTGAAAGCAAACATGCAGGTGCAGCAAGCAGTTAGGAAGGCAAATGGTATGTTGGCCTTCATTGCAAGAGGATTTGAGTACAGGAGCAAGGATATCTTACTACAGTTATACAGGGCCTTGGTGAGACCGCACCTGGAGTATTGTGTGCAGTTTTGGTCTCCTTACCTAAGAAAGGATATACTTGCCATAGAGGGAGTGCAGCGAAGATTCACCAGACTGATTCCTGGGATGGCAGGACTGTCGTATGAAGAGAGATTGGGTCGACTAGGCCTGTATTCACTAGAGTTTAGAAGAATGAGAGGGGATCTCATTGAAATGTATAAAATTCTGACTGGGTTTGATAGTCTGGATGCAGGGAGGATGTTTCCCTTGGCTGGGAAGTCTAGAACAAGGGGTTACAGTCTCAGGATACGGGGTAGGAAAATTTTGGACTGAGATGAGGAGACATTTTTTCACTCAGAGGGTGGTGAACCTGTGGAATTCTCTACCACAGAAGGCTGTGGAGGCCAAGTCACTGAATATATTTAAGAGAGAGATAGATAGATTTCTAGAAACAAAAGGCATCAATGGGTATGGGGAAAAAAGTGGGAATATGTTGTTGAGATAGAGGATCAGCCATGATCATATTGAATGGCAGTGCAGACTCGAAGGGCCGAATGGCCGGCTACTGCTCCTATTTTCTATGTTTCTACGTTTCTATGTATCGCAGTGACACTGTAACTGAACGCAGGGCACTGAAGCCAGAGTAGATTTGTTTCCTGCATAGCTTATGCTTGACAGAGAGCACTATGTCTTGATTTGTAATGGAGGTTGGCTGACATTCTTGGTGAACTTAATTGGCAAACTGCCTCCAGCAGATGGAACATTGCCTAAGTACATATGGGCTTATATCGATTGGATTCAGCAGATAGGCAGTCTAATTATTGTGGTGCTGAGATTCATGTCTGTTTAATTCATAGGTGTCTAAGGGGAGTCCAGTGTAGAGGGACAAAGTTCCCTGAAATAGGAGACAAACGCATGACAATTATGTTAGTATCTTTTGTATCCATGTATTTTTGGATGGTGGAATCAGTGGGTAGCACGCTCGCCTTTGAATCAGAAGATTGTGGGTTCAAGACCCACTCCAGAGACGTGAGCAGCAAAATCCAGGCAGCCACTCCAGTGCAGTACTGACAGAGTGCTGCACTCTCGGGAGATGCCGTCTTTTGGATGAGATGTTAAACCGAGGCCCCGTCTGCTCTCTCAGGCAGACATAAAGGGGTCAAGTTCCGGCCTGAGTTGCTCCTATTTGTTTGGAGCAACTAGTTTAGAATGGAGTATCTTAGAAATTGCAATTCTTGGCATTTAGTTTGTTCCAGTTTCAGTGAGTTAGAACAGTTTCATTTTAGAACAGAGTTTTTCTTTCCAAAAGGGGGCGTGTCTAGCCACTTGCGCCTGTTTTGCAAGTTTAGGCAGCGGAAACTTACTCCAAACTAACTTAGAATGAAGTAAGTGTAGATTTTTGTACGCTCAGAAAAACCTTGCCTACACTTAGAAATCAGGCGTAAGGAAGAGAGATAGGGGAGGGGGGTTTACAAACATTAAACACATCACTTTTACAAATAAAAAGCCATCATCAATAATAAATGATCAATAAATCAATAAATCAACCAATAAATCAATCAAAAAAAATTAAAAAATTAAAAATTAAAAACAATTTAAAAATCAATAAATAAAACATTAAGTTTCTACTCACCGAATGCAGCACGGGGAGCCCTCCAACAGTGTGCTGGGTCAGGGCCCCCCAGTGCCTCTCTCTCTCTGTCTCTGTCAGTGTCTCTGTGTTCCTGACAGTGAGGGGTGGAGGGGGGAGGAAGGGGGGAGGAAGGGAGGGAGAGGAGAGGAGAGGGAGGGAGGGGGGAGGGGGATGAGAGGGAGGGAGGGGGGGAGGAGAGGGAGGGGGGGACAGGAGAGAGAGGGAGGGGAGAGAGGAGAGGGAGGGAGGAGGAGAAGAGAGGAGAGGGAGGGAGGGGGAGAGGAGCGGAGAGGGAGGGAGGGGGAGAGGAGCGGAGAGGGAGGGAGGGGGAGAGGAGAGGAGAGGAGAGGAGAGGGAGGGAGGGGGAGAGGTGAGGAGAGGGAGGGAGGGGGAGAGGAGAGGAGAGGGAGGGAGGGGGAGAGGGGGAGGAGAGGAGAGGAGAGGGAGGGAGGGGGAGAGGAGAGTAGAGGAGAGGAGAGGAAGAGGAGAGGAGAGGAGAGTAGAGGGAGGGAGGGGGAGAGGAGAGGAGAGGAGAGGAGAGGAGAGGGAGGGAGGTGGAGAGGAGAGGAGAGGGAGGGAGGGGGAGGGGAGAGGAGAGGGAGGGAGGGGGAGGGAGAGGGGAGGAGAGGCGAGGAGAGGAGGGAGGGGGAGAGGAGAGGAGAGGGAGGGAGGGGGAGAGGAGAGGAGAGGGAGGAGGGGAGAGGAAAGGGAGGGAGGGGGAAGGGAGAGGGGAGGAGAGGAGAGGAGAGGAGAGGGAGGAAGGTGGAGGGAGAGGAGAGGGAGGGAGGGGGAAGGGAGAGGAGAGGAGAGGGAGGGAGGTGGAGAGGAGAGGAGAGGGAGGGAGGGGGAGGGAGAGGAGAGGAGGAGGGTGGGAGGTGGAGAGGAGAGGAGAGGGAGGGAGGGGAGAGGAGAGGGAGGGAGGGGGAGAGGAGAGGGAGGGAGGGGGAGGGGAGAGGAGAGGGAGGGAGGGGGAGAGGAGAGGAGAGGGAGGGAGGGGGAGAGGAGAGGAGAGGGAGGGAGGGGGAGAGGAGAGGAGAGGAGAGGGAGGGAGGGGGAGGGGAGAGGTGAGGGAGGGAGGGGGAGAGGAGAGGGAGGGGGAGGAGGAGAGGAGAGGAGGGAGGGGGAGAGGGGAGCAGGGAGAGCAGAGGAGGGAGGGGGGAGAGGAGAGTAGAGGAGAGGAGAGGGAGAGGAGGAGGGAGGGAGGGGGAGAGGAGAGGGGAGGAGAGGAGAGGAGGGAGGGAGGGGGAGAGGAAAGGAGAGGAGAGGGGAGGAG